>NC_092874.1:443126097-443473597 GCF_028372415.1 Notamacropus eugenii
TTCCTTTGATCTCTGGAAAACAAACTTAGTAGTAGTATTGTTAGGTCAAAGGGTATAGAGTTTTATAGCCCTTTGGACGCAGTTCCAAATTATTCTCTAGATTGGTTGAACTAGTTTACAATGCAACCAAGAATGCATTAGCATTTCAATTTTTCCAAATCCCCTCCAGCATTTGTCATTTTCCTTTTGTGTCATGTTAGTCAATCTGATAGATGTGAGGTGCTATCTCAGAGCTGTTTTAATTTTCATTTCTTTAATTAGTAGTGATTTAGAGCATTTTTCATGTGACAATTGATAGTTTTGATTTCTTCTGAAAACTGCCTTTTCATATCCTTTGATATCATCACCAGGGAACGACTCATTTTTTAAAAATTTGACTCCGTTCCCTATAGATTTGAGAAATAAACCTTTACAGAGAGATTTGTTGTAAAAAATTTTCCCCAGTTTCCTGTTTTCCTTGTGCAAAAACTTTTTAATGTCATGTAATCAAAATGATCTATTTTCCATTTTATAATCTCCTTATCTCCTGTTTGGTCCTATGATTTCTAGTGTTTTTAATAGGAATGAAGGTTGTATTTTGTCAAAGACTTTTTCTAAATCTATTGATATAATCATGATTTTTTGTTTTTGTTATTGATATGATCAGTTATGCTATTGATTTTCCTAATATTGAATCAGCTCTGTATTCCTGGTAAAAAATCCTACCCGGTCATAGTGTATGATCTTTGTGATAAATTGCTGTAATCTTGCTCATATTTTACTTGAAATTTTTGGATTGATATTCATTAAGGAAATAGAGCTATAGTTTTTTTCTGTTTTTGTTCCCCCTGTATCACATTTTGTGTCAAAAAAAGGAATTTGATAGAACTTCTTTTGTTCCTTAATTATTTGGTAGAATTCACTTGTGAATCCATCTTGTCCTAATGCATTTAATATTTCTGCTTTGCGGTATTTAGTTTTTATGCAGTAATACGTGGTCAGTTTTTGTGAAGGTGACATGTACAGCTGAGAAAAAGTTCTTTTTCCTTTTACATATATGGTCCTTCTTGAATCAATTTTGATGTAAGTGAGGTTCAGGCATTGCTTGATTCCCCCCCTACCAGTTTCCTTTGGATTCCCATTGAGTTTTCTCCTGAGTTCTATTACCTCTAAATTTTCTGAGATTCTATTCATCTCCTTGACTACTTTCTTATTTATTTTATGGTTAGATTTATCCAGCTCTGAGAGGAGAAAGTTGAGGTCCCTCACTAGTATAGTTTTACTTTCTATTTTCTTCTGGCATCCATTTAGCTTTTCCTTCAAGAATTTGGATGCTATGCCATTTGTTGCATATATGTTTTGTATCAATATTATTTCATTGTCTATGGTTTCTTTTAGCAAGATGTAGTTTCCCTGTTTATCCCTTTTAATTAGGTCATTTTTTACTTTTGCTTTACCTGTCACTGATTTTTTTTTTTACTTTATTTAGCCCCACTGTTTTTACTTTAGCTGAAGCATAATAGAGCCTGTTCCAGTCCTTTCCTTTTATTCTGTGTATCTCCTCATTTCAAATATTTTTTATTTTAAGAATTGTAAAAGCAACACCCCGACATGCACAGGGGGGCCTGCTATCCCAGGCTCTTTGATCTGCATTTCTAAAAGGAAAGCAACTTTTGAAGGGTCAACAATCACTTTAAAATCAAGCACATGTATCATTCACTTAGTTTAGGAGAAAAAGACCGCACCCCGGACTTCAGAGAAAGTACAGAGAAATCTAAATCAACAGACAGGGCTTCCAGCTGTCTGATATGAGCAATATGTACATCATAGATCAACGGGCATACGCAGTTACTAGAGAGAGAAGCCCCAGCATCTGGGTTTTCAAAGCTGGGGGCTCTTAGAGGCTGCCAAAAGTTGGCTGAACAAACAATCACTTCCAAAGAAAAAACCCCAAAGTCAAACCTCACCTCAGAGTCTTTATGCTAATTGTAGAGCCAGAGGGCGTCACAACCCTTGAGAACCAGTGCCTCATTAGAAAATTAAGAAAAGGTATGGGATTTCCTACAAACTTTCCCTAATTAAACTCTCTTTAATGGGCAGGCTCATTAATGGGTGGGGAAAAATCTTCCTTAATCACATTATTCAATCAAAGGCTCACGATTATACTAAAACAAAAAAATGCATTTTCAATACAACAACATATTGTTGGATTCTGGTTTCTAATCCATTCTGCAGTTTCCTTCAGTTTTTAAGTCAGAGTTCATCTCATTTATGTTCACAATGATGCTGATAGCTACCTTGTGCATTTTCCTCCATCCTATTCTGTTTATTTTTCTCTCTCTTTTTTATCGTGTCCCTCCTCTAAAGTCTTTTGCTTCTGACCACTGCCTTCTTTTATCTTCCCTCTCTTTTAACATCTTATCCCCTTTCCCTCCTACTTTCCTATTGGATAAGATAGATTTCTATTACCAATTGAGTATGCACATATATTTTCCCTCTTTGAATCAATTTAGATGTGAGTGAGGTTCACTCATTGCTTGATCCCTCCCTTACCAGTTTCCCTTCTTCTACAAAAGTTCTTCCTTTTTTATGTGAGATAATTTTCCCCATTTTTCATCTCTTTCTCCCTTATCCCAGAGCATCCCTCTCCCTTGCCTATTGATTTTTTTAACATCATCTCAACATAATTGACTCCCATACTCTCTATGTAGACTCCTTCTAACTGCAATAACCATAATAATAAAGTGCTAGGAAGACGCATATATCATCTTCCCATATAGAAAGATATACAGTTTAACCTTTAGGAGTCCCTTATGATTTTTAAAAATTTACATTTTTATGATTCTCTTGAGTCTTGTTTTTAACAGTCAAATTTTCTATTCAGCTCTGGTCTTTTGATGGGAAAAGTTTGAAAATTTTCCATTTCATCAAATATCCTTTTCCCTCCTTGATTGATTATACTTTGTTTTGCTAAATAGATTATTTTGGGTTGTAATCCCAGCTTTTTTGCTTTCTGGAATATCATATTCTAAGCCCCCCTTTAATTCAATAGTTGCTAAATCTTGTATGATCTTGACTGTGTCTCCATGGTATTTGAACAATTTTTGTCTTGATGCTTGAAATATTTTCTCTTTGACCTGGGAACTCAGGGATATGACTATAATATTCCTGGGAGTTTTCATTTTGGGATCTCTTTCAGGAGATGATCAGTGGAGTCTTTCAATTTCTCCATTACCTTCTGGTTCCAGTATATCAGGGCAGTTTTCTTTGATAATTTCTTGAAATATAGTATGTTGGGTTTTTTTTTGATTGTGGCTTTCAAGTGGTATGATAATTCTTTAACTATCTCTCCTTAACCTATTTTCCAGATCACTTGCTTTTTCAGTGAGATAATTCACATTTTCTTCTATTTTTTCATTTTTTTAATTTTGTTTCATTGCTTTTTGATTAGCTCATGGAGTCATTAGCTTTCACTTGCCCAATTCTAATTTTTAAGGAATTATTTTCTTCACTGAGCTTTTGTGCCTCTTTTTCCATTTGGCCAATTCTGTTTTTTAAGGTGTTATTTTCTTCAGTATTTTTTGTGCCTCTTTAACCAAAGCTATTAATTATCTTTTCATAATGTTCTTCCTTTGCTTCCATTTCTTTACCTAATTTTTCCACTACCATTTTTTATTTCTTAACTGTAATCCTAGCTCATTTGATTTTGGAAGTCAGTTTTAGCCCTTATAGGAGTTTCTGTTGGGCTTATGTACAGTTCACATTTTTCTTTGAGGCTTTACTTGTTGCTGTTTTGATTTTATTGTCTTCTTCTGAGTTTGTGCTTTTTCTTCCCTGCCACTACCTTAGTTGTTTTTTGGGGTTTTTGTTTTTTTTGTGGTCAAGTTCTTGTTGTTGTTGTTGTTTGCCTATTTTTCACCCTGTTTCTTGATTTGAAACTTTATGTTAATTATGGGCTCTGTTCCTAGCTTGGGACAGGGGAGGAGTTTTTAAGCTTTAGGCTCTTTTGCACTGCTGTTTTCAGAGGTAGGGCTGGGATATGGGAAGCTTTTGGTGCTTCCATGGTGGTGCAATCTAGGGAGAAATGTGATCACTGCTGTCTTGATCTACATTCTGATCCCTACTCAGGAAAAGCCCCTGATCCCTTGGAACTGCAATCAATACCATCACTCATTTTCATACTCCTTTCTTTTGATGGAAGATCTACCAAGGGCTGGACCTCAAAGCAATCTCAGCCTCCTCCCACATCACGGATTTCACTTTTCACCAACCTTAGTCCCTGCCTCAAATGACTTCTAGAGTGACAGAAGTGCCCCTAGCTGGATCCCAGTTCCTTTTCTTTTAGCCCTTGTGCAGTCCCCATGTATACTGATACCCTGTTTCAATTCACTCTCTTCTTTAATCCTCTGAGTGCTGATATAATAGCACTCTGCTGCCCTAGACAAAATATACTTTCTTAGGTCTCTACTTCCTTTGTAAAGGGGAAGGATGGATAGAGTTGAATGGAAACAGAATGGTAGGGTGAAGGCAGGGACAGGGTATGGTGGAAGAGGCTACAGCCTCAGCAGAGAAATTATTGACTTGATCTCAGAGCACAAGTCTATAAATAAGGTTGTGCTGCTGTGCCAGAGCATGAGGATTGAGGGAAGGGTTGAGTGGGCATATTTGAGATTAGGTATTAGCCCTCTCCAATATTAATTCATTAAATTATTACCTGGTGAGAACTCTTGGCGTCTTGACCTGTGATGACAGGGGTACACTGGAGCCACCTTGAACAAATTCTAGGGAAATTATGTTAAATGTTCAGTGTGAGCATTTACACCTTGTAAATCAATAAAAGCTATAAAGTAAGGGTTGATTCAGTGCTTTGTTGATGATTCCAGACTTAGGAAAGTGATGGAGAAAATATTAATAATAAAGATTAAACTTAAAAGTGTGTTGTGCATCCTTTTTTTTCCAGAGAACAGATCGTTAAACATTTACTAGGACATCCCCGTCTATGGAGACAGTTGTTCCCTCTTGTGCATAATTCTTGATTTGTGAGGACTGGACAAAATGTCTGGTTCCAGCGAACTCTTAATAAATTTTCCCCCCTGCTTTTATTCATTGGAATACAACCTAATTTTGTTCTTAATGTTTCAAATATCAAAGTTATAAGGGAATGTTGCCTCATCAAAGACAATCCTATCAAGGACAGAGGTAGAAACAGTCTATTTGAGTTTTCTATAAGAATTGAAATATAAAGTTAAGAACCTTGATTTGAGAGACTGTTTAGACTGAAAGTTCACAATGTGATTTCTCTATGTGTAATATGACTAATATCTATCAGTCAGTGTGTGACTAAGTGCTCTGGAACAGTTATTTTTCTTTTATGTCATCCCCTAGACCTGCTAGAGCATGAAAAAAAGCAAAAATCCCCAATCATTTCAGACCAAAGAGTGGCTGGAAACAAGTCAGACAAGGTGGCTTTGTGCCAATGCTTGTGGTAAGTTATGATATAGAATTAGCCACTGTCTTAACCATGACAATTCACATTTCCTAAACTGAGTTCTGTGGAATCCTTAAATGAAACATAATGAGCAAAATGGCCAGTGATAAAATTTTGGCACTAGCCATGTTTTCCCTTTTCTTTAATCCTTCAGAAGACTCGTTATTTCAATACTGAGACCTCAATGGGTGGCGAGGGTAATTTTTTTAAAAAGTTATCCTTTTCTGGTAGTGAACTGCACAAAACTTAATTACTGTAGGATTGGTCATTGCATGACATAAACAAAGCATTACTGTGACCATAACTGAAGCCTCTTTAGTTTCATGGAACCCATTAGAGTTTGCATTCCACTGGCATAGAACCCAGGGTGACCTTCACTCCATAGTGAAACATTTGCATAGATTACATATAGTAGTTCAATATGAAAATTAACTATTTCCTATACTAGGTTCTAATGTCTCTGACTGTTCTTTATTTTTGGAGTATTCTATACCTCTGGATCATAATGAATGAATTTCAAAAGTGTATTCAAAGCTCAATTGTCCCATGGCCAAATTCATTTAGGAAATGATCTACTTAATTAATGTATTCTCTCAATTTAATAAAAATGTTTCAAGTGCCAACTATGTCCTAGACCCTGAGAATACAAAGAAAAATGAAGCAGTTGTTGATTTCATGGAGCTTATATTTTAGGGATGGTGGTGAGGGTCTAACATCTATACAAAAAGTACAAGAAATTTTGCAGAGGGAGAGCACATGAGTAATTGTGGAGCAGGGGGAAGGGATGTCAAATAGAATGGGTAATTAGAAAACTTTCTAATATTTTAAATGTTGAGTTGAGTAGTTAAAAGATCATAACTGACCTTGGTGAGAGAAGTTTCAATAGATACTGGAAGTCACATTGCCTGGATTTGAGAGGTGGGAGGTGAGGAAATGGAGATAGTAATGTAGATAACCTTTCCTTAGTTGTGAAAGGGAGGAGAAGTAGAAAAGGATAACTTAGGGAGACTTGAGTGACAAGTGGACAAGTTTAAGGAAGAGGGAAATATGGACACGCCTCTACGGAGCCTTTGAGAAGCCTAGAATAGGAGAGACTGAAAATTACAGCAAGAATAACTGAGAGGGCAAGCTCCTGAATAGAGAGGAGATAGAATTTAGGGGACATTTCCAGGTTCTGTCTACCTTCTTCACTCAGTACTACCTCTCTTCCTGGTTGGCTCACCCAATCTATATTTATCACCCAGTCAAGATTCTAGTACCTGTTGTCTACTGACCTCTAGAATATTCTCTTTTTTTTCCTTCATGAGTTCATTGCCTGGCTCACAGTCTTTCTTCCCCAACTCCCGCTCTCATACACACTCATACTAAGGGACTTCCATGTAAATAATAATCCCCTTCAAACACCCTAATCTCCCAGTTCTTCAGCTTCCACGTTTTCTATGACCTACTCATCCACCTCACCTCAACCACACATAGGAATGTGTGGCTGATCATACCGCTGATCTTTGCATCATCGACAATGCACCACTTCCATTTCATGACCTCCAAATTTCCCATGTCTGTTCATAATCTGTTGCCATTCCATCCTTCCCTCTGCCTTATAACTCCAAACCCTGACTGATATTCATCCTTAGTTCTTTCCCAGGCCATCATCACTGCACTGGCTATACTCTCTTTTTCCATCTTGACCCTTTGGTGAACCAGTTTCACTCTATGCTATCCTCTTCTTTTGAACCCTTTGCTGCCTTTTCCTATCATTGACTTTTTCCTGCCAAACCCCAGCCTTGGATCATTTCCATCATCTGCTACCTTTGCTGTTACTCCCATTCTGCTGAACAAAGCTAGAAGAAACCACAAAACTGTCATGACCAGGTGCCTGACAAATTTATGTTATGTAGTCTCAGCTAGACCCTCATTGCAGCAAGGCAATCTTCTTTTACAATACCCTAATTCCCAATGCCACTCGCCACTGCACCTTTTCCAAGCGTTTTCATTTCTCCTCAAACTTCCAGTGGTTCCTCCTTCATTCACCTTCTCAGCTGAAACTTTGCCTCAAATTTTACAGTAAACATTGAGGTCATTTGCAAAGGTTTCTTCTTATTCCCTCCTCATCTTACATCTGTCAGATGTCTTCTGCCACTATCTTCTCCTTGTGCCCTGGTCCATATGAAGAAGCAGCCATTCTTGCCAAGGCTAACCCCTCTACAAGCCCAAGTGATCCCTTTCTATCCCAACTTTTTCAGTAGATTACTTCCTGTCTTTCCTGTTTTTTACTTCTCTTCAATCTCTCTGCCCACTGGTTTCTCACCTATTATCTGTATTTGTGTCCATGTCTCCCCTCATCCTCAAAAAACCCTAACTTGATTTGTCCATCTCTGCCAGCTGTCCCATATCTCTTCTCGCTTTAGCGACTAAACTCTGTGAAAAAGTTGCCCATAATCAGTACTTCCATTTTTTCTCTTCTCCCACTTTCTTCTTGACTCTTTGCAGTCTGGGTTCTGACTTCATCAGTGAACTGCAGGTGCTCTTTCTAAAGTTGCCAATGATCCCTAAATTGCATAATCTAATCTGCTTTATCTTTATCCTCATCCTTCTTCATCTCTCTGCAGCTTGTCAATCACCTGCTTCTCTTTGACACTAAGTTTTTGTGGCAGCTCACTCTCCTGATTTTCCTTTATGTCTGACTACTCCTTCATCTCCTTTGCTGAATTTTTATTCAGGTGGTATCTACTAATCACCCAAGACCATATCGTGGGACCTCCTCTCTTCTCTCGTTATGATATTTCACTAGGAGAGCTCATCAGCTCTCACAGATTCAATTATAATCTCCATTCTGATGGATTGCCAGATGCACTTATCCAACTACAACCTCTCTGTTGACCTACAATTTTGCATCACCAGCTGCCAACTGGACATCTCAAACTGGATACCCCATACTTATTTTAAACTTAGTATGTCCAAAACTGAATTCATCTTTTCCCCAAGCCCTCTCCTCTTCCTGTTTTTCCTGTTACTGTCAAGGGCACCATCATCTTCCCAGTCATTCATACTTGCAATCCAGGTATCATCCTTGACTTCTCACTTGCTCTCACTACCCACCCCCATATCTATTTAGTTGCCAAAGTCTGCTGATTTTACCTTCTTAACATTTTTCTAATACACTCCCTTCTCTTCTCTGACATTGCCACTATCCTAGTACAGATGCTAATCAGTTCTATCTACTGCAGTCCACGCAGCTGCCAAAGTGAGCCTCCTAAAGTGCAAGTCTGACCATGCCTCCCCATCTCTTCTCCCATTCAATAAATTCCGGTGGATCCCTCCAGGATCAAATATAAAATCCTCTGCTTGGTTCATAAACTGGCTTTCTCCTATGTTTCCAGTCTTCTTACACTTCACTCCACTTCAGCTGCCTCATTCTATGATCCAGTGACACTGGCCTGGCCTCCTTGCTCTTGCTTTCACAAGACACTATCTCTCAGCTCTGGGCATTTTCACTGGTTGCCCTTCATGTCTGGAATTTTTTCCCTCCTCATCTCTGTGTCCTGCCCTTTCTGGCTTCATTCGTATGTTTCTTAGCTTCTACAGGAAGCATTTCCAGATCCCTCCTATTACTAGTGCCTTCCCTCTCTTGATTGTCTACAATTTATCCTACATACAGTTTGTTTGTACACGGTTATTTACATATTGTCTCCCCCATCAAACTCTGAGCTCCTGAAGAACAGGGACTGGTTTTTTGCTTTTCTTTGTATCCTCACTACTTAGCACAGTGCCTGACCTGATGACTGACTGATGGATAAATGGAAGGATTAGCCTTGACAAAGGAAAGGAGTCTTTTCTTTTCAGAGACTGCCACAAAAGAAAAGAGAATTGGGGATAAAGTAGAGGGATTTTGAAAGGAAAGAGCTTTTGAAGTGGATGGCTTCTATTTTCTCAGTAAACTCAAGAGATCCTCTCCTGAGAGGGAGTGGAGGAAGAAATGGTTCTTAGGAGAGAAGGGAAGGTACAGAACAACTGTTTTAGATAATATTGTAGACACTCAAAGGGGAAAAGATAAAAGGATTGCTTTGCAATAGTGAGGGCAAAGTTGAAATTGAATAACAGTGGATCTCTTTTCCATTGTTAGTGAACTCTTCCAGATATTTCTCAGTCATCACAGTAGCACAAAAACCATATCTGAACTACATACAGTCATCATTAATGTCAAGTGCATCTCCTTTAGTTACTCAGTTTCCAGTGAGACCTTCCCCCCAGACCCATTAGGGACACACTTGTCTAAGTGCTGTGAGGACTACATAGAGCAAGATGAACTCTGTGTCCTACTACCTCCTTCCAACCTCTTCTTATTTTCCTTTAGTTGATTTCCATATCATTGGACCAGCAGAACCCAGGTAGGGCATCTGTACCTAATACCTGTTTCTGTGCTTTGGATATCCTACCATTCTAATCATTGCCAAATGTAAAGTAAAGGGCTAGGACATGCTCAGCATCAAGCTAGGTAGAAGCACACTAGACTTGGAGTTAGGAGGCTGAGATTGCTGTCCCTAGTATATCTCATAATAGCTACAGTTGTGATCAAGTGACAATGCTCTAAGCCATAGTTTTCTTATGAAGACAATAGTAGCTGCTTTATTTCCCACTGAGGGTTGTGAGGATCAAATAAGATAAGGTATGTAAATCCTTACATGTTTATTACTAATTCAATTTGACAAAGTTTTATCGAGTACTTACTATGTCCTGTGTCAAGCACTTGGTTTGCTTGCATTAAGCTCAATCAGATTTCCAAGGCCCCAGCCAGGGGGGCCTTCTTTTTTATTCATGGCTCTACTTTCCTTCTTTTAAAAACTTGAATACCGTAGTCACAACATGGTGCAGTTTAACTCACCAACCACATCCTTGTTTTGCAGAAGAAGATCTACAAAATGCTGTTGAAAATAGGGAAGTAAGCTTTGTATAGTCAGAGAAAAGAAAGAAAAAAAGTTAAAGATGTGAGTTAAACCCAAGGGCACAAGTTACACACCAGAGTCTTTTTATCACTCCACCCTCTCTAGGATGGAAACCAAGCTAAGGTCTAGCCATCAGTACTATTAGTTCTGACTTTTCTTGCCTGGCCCTAGGATTCCTCAACCCCCTAATCATTTCTAAATCACAATACCTGACGGGTAGCCCCTGCCTCTTTTAAACTTCCCTCATTTGAATTCAAACTCCTTGAAAGTAAGGATTGTTGTCTTTGCTTGTATTTATATCTTTAGTGTTTCATATTGTGCCTGGAATACAATACTTAATAAATGTCTTATTATCATGGCATATCACCCTATGTTATGCTATGTCATGCCATGTTATGTCATATATTGTATTATATAATGTAATGTGATATCATATGATTTTTATGCTGTTCAGTCATTTCATTCATGTCTGACAGTTCATGGTCCCATTTTTTTTTTTGCAAAGTTACTGGAGTGATTTGCCATTTCCTTCTGCAGCTCATTTGACATTTGAGGAAACTGAGGCAAACAGGGTGAAGTGACTTGCCCAGGGTCCCACAGCTAGTAAGTATCTGAGGCCGGATTTGAACTAAGGAAGATGAGTCTTCCTTACTCAAGAACCAGCACTCTATCCACGGCACCACCTAGCTACTCCATATCATAGCAGATGATACTGTATTGTATTATACTGTACTATACTACGTTATGTTATAATATCATATCATATCATATTATATCACAACATATCATAGAGGAAAGAGCCCTGCCTTAGTAGTCATAGGGTTTGATTTCATATCACACCTATGATGTTTACCACCTTTGTGCCCTTGGTAAATCATTTAACTTTTATAGGCCTTGGTTTCCTCATCTGTAAAAGGAAGGGGTTAGACTAGATGGTGTCTGATACATCTGTGACCTCTGTGTCCTCTGAAGTACCTTTGAGCTCTAAATCTAGGCTTGTGGGTGATGTTTACATAATGCTTAGAGGTCTGCAAAACTCTTAGCACGTGTGACTTCATGTAGTCCTCACAACACCTCTGTGAAGTAGGTACCATTATTAACTTTATTTTACACATATCTATGGCCCTATGGCCTGGAGCATGTGTGAGGATGAGCCTATGCTATGGCTACATCTGCTGACACACATTCTAGCCAGAATACATCATGGGATTCAGAGTCTATACCCTAGCCACTCTAGCCAAGGTCCTCTTAAAGAGAATAGGACTATGCTCTCCCCCTCCCTGTGGGCTGTGTCCTTCTTCCTGCCCCCCTCCATGTTCTGCATTCTCCTCTCCTCCTCACTCTTCCACCATGATGTGGGACCACTGAAAAGCAAGAGCTGTTCATTCAGTAAGGTTTTGAAAAGAATTATTTTATTTTTAATTTATGGAGTAAAACAAGCATTTCTATAATATAGTATAATACAAAAGATGATTGCTCATGAAGTTGCAAGTCTGCTATGCACAACTTGCTCTTTTCAAATATACAATGAAATTATGGGTATTTCTTTTCTTCCCTTTTTTTCTCCCCTTCTACCTTAGAAATGACCACCATTAGACACAACCAGGTGGTATAAACACACATGCATATATATATATATATATATATATATATATATATATATATATATGTAAAATTATTTTATACATACTTCTATTTATCAGTTCTTTCTCTGGATACAGATAGTGTCTTTCTAGATATGTCCTTTATAGTTAATTTGGGTATTTATAATAGACAAAATAACTTATTCTCTCAAAGTCCTTTTTAAAACAATTTTGCTGTTATATATACAGTGTTCTCTTGGTTGTGTTCATTTCACTCTTTGTTATTTCATGCAAGTCTTTCCATGTTTTTCTAAAATCATTTCTTATAGCACAGTAGTATTCTATCACAATCATATACAACAACTTGTTCATTCAGTAGGTTTTCAAATTAGTGATGTCTGCCCTCTTCCTTCTTTTCTTCCTCCCTTATAGTCATTTAGCTCAAGGACTTAGACCCCTCTTTGCTTGGACTTGGTTGGGGGAGACAGTGTTTGAACAGAGCAATGAGGGCATGTGTTTGCCTGGTTGAGTCTGAGTTTGGATCTCAGTAACCCAGATACTTAGGTTCCTTTCCCCAAGTACAGATAACCTGAAGTTAGGCTGTTCAAGCCTGGGAATCACCTCAGGAATTCAGATGTTTTGGGGATCCTCAGGTGGTGCTGATTGTTCTGCAGAAGATACTCCCTAGTGCTCCTCAGAACATCCACCCAATAGTAGGAGTAGCATAAGCCATGCTCCAGCTTCCCAAAATATAGACCTCAAGTGAGTTACTTGCACGTTGTAGAGCTGAGTGAAGGTGATTTGCCTGTTCAGCAGTCAGACAGTGTTTCATTTTTTAATATTTTAAGTATTGACCTTCCAGAAGCATATAATGTATGATGGCTTATTAGATCATTTTAAAAGTATTTGTCAATTTAGCTTTATGGGTCTTTGTGTTTTATATATTTATGTGGTGGTGGAAAAATAAATAGCTGTCCTATACCCGATCTACTTAGTACAATGACTCTCTCTCTAGAAAGGAACTTGTTAATAATCCCTTTTGGGAGGAGATCCAAGAAATAAGACAAATCTAAGATTTGTTTAAGAGACTGTCCTGTCTCCACAGTTCTATTCAGGGGTGGGGGTGTCATGAGCTAAAGAGTATGAGAAGAACCTCTTTGGAGAAGCTGTACTCCTCCAGTACAAGAACTCAGGTCCATGTGAGCCCAGAGCAGGGGTTTCCTTGTGGAAAACTGAGGCCAGGGAAGTTATGACTTCAGTCACAGAGCTCGTAGTCAGGATTTGAACTCGGGTGCTCTTGACCCCAGTTCCATCATTCTGTCTCCATTTCACACTGGGAGTCTATTATTAGAAGTGCCTTATTTATTTCCACATTATTAACTCTCATTCACTACACATTTCAGTCAAAGTGATTTGCTTTTTTGTGGTTTAGCAATTTTATTTTTTTTTATTTTGAACTTGACAATCAATATATACATTTTCATGGATGAAGAATGTTAGAAAAGAGACGTATATGAAATGATGAATCTTTATTAAATGTAGCCTGCTTAAAATATATCTCTATCTATCATCTCTCTCTCTCTCTCTCTCTCTCTCTCGCTCTGTCTATCATCTATCTATCTCAACACAGGTTCAAAGCTGTCCTGCTTGTTTATCTCCCTTGACTGCACATTTGAAAATGCATCAATGAACTTTTTCTTTCTTTTCATTTTTTTTTTTTGAAGGGGGCCATCTTTCCTACATTGTTGGTATTTTGAATTTCTTCCTCGGAGACGTGCCTGTTTATATTTTTTGACCCTTTATCTATTAGAGTCCTTACCTGTTTTTCTTTAGCATCAGTACTCCATCTCCTAACTCCTAGCATAAAGGCTATCCCTTATGCATGGATTTAGATTCTTTTCTTACCTTGGCCTCTTACTTTCTTTCAAGATTCAGCTCAGATGCTACTTCCTACAGGGAGACTTTCCTGATCCCTAACAGTTGTCAGTGCTTATCTCCCTCTTTAGATCACCATATCCATATCTATGAACATGTTGAGGGTAGGGACTATTTTGTTTTCATCTTTGCATCTTATTATCTAGCAGAGGACTTTGCACATGTTAGGTGCTTATGAAATATTTGTTAAATTGAACTGACTTTATCATAGTGCTAGAGAATCCAAAATGAACTCCCAGGTTGTATAATATGAAGTGTCTAGTTTTTCATCTATTGGGGTTGTAATGGTTTGAGGGAAATTCTAGAAAAGTGTTAATGTTTAAGAGAAAACTTTTCCCCACTAACCTTGTGATTCTCAGGAATTTCATCTCATGGGCTTTTTGTTCTGGGTCAGCACCTTATCACCAAGCCAAGACATAGGCAATTCTGCTAATGAATTTATGCAAAAAAAAAAAAAAACCCTCTAGGTTGCACTTCCTTTCTAAAACCAAATTTGAATAATCCATGATTCGTTCTTGATTTCATGTTGGCTGTACACTGCTGATCTACATTTATTTAAAGGGGGCACTGCCTTAGCACCAAAGCTGGATTTTGAACTTAGCTTGTTTTTTTATGAGCCACATAATTAGGTCCATAGCCAAGATCGGGATCACTTAAATCGACTCAGACGTCCATTCTGGAGAAAATTTCGAGTCAGCTGTCAGTGTTGCTTAGGCAGAAAGGTAAGGGTTTGAAGGGATCGATCCTGCGTTCTTTCTTACTTGTGTACTACAGATGGTTTCATAGGAACCTTAAGGGAAGTAAAAATAGTTACACAGGTGTTCACCTTAAGAAGGATGAATACTTTGGTCCACCTCCCTTCTGATTGGCGATGGTGCTTTAGAATTTTGAATTTTGAAGGTGATCATTTTCACAGTCTTTGCCTTTGGCCTTCTGCTCTTGTAACTGTTATCCAAGTCCCCATCTTTTAAAATTAATGATCCAATAGGAAGTTTCAGGAGAACTAAAACTGATTTGTCTATTTACTTACCTCTTTTAAATGTAAAATAAAATTGCATTTGTGTGTAAAATCCCTCAGCACCAATGAATACTACAACTCTACATTTGCCGAGATAGATCTTTATTTGTCTTCTGAGAGATCTTAAACTTTAGTTGGCTTTTATTAAATCTTTATGAGAATGGGACTGGTGCATAACTTTTCTCCAAACAAATACTTTTTCCTGTTTTTGTCTCAATGAAGGAACATATTCTAAATTCTAGGGTTTGTTCTTTTGGATAAAGTATCTGAAGTTTTTAAAAATGCAAGCAAAATTAAATTAGAACATAGTTATTCCTTTAAGCAAAACTATCTTTATAAATAAATGGAATAGGCATACCTTGAAGGGCCCTTATCCAAAAGAGTCTTTTGTTGCTGCAAAATTCACCATTAATTATAGAAACTTAGTTTGAAGGTAAAGATCCATAGAGATTTTTTGTGATCTCATGTACCTATCAGATATCACCTATCTGGGATATCCATCAGATGAAATTATAAAGAATTAATTTAATCTATGCTTTGGACCTTCCATTGTTACCACCATCTTTCATGATGTTTACTTTTATTAAGAACATACTGTGTAAAGAGAATATTTTATGTAAGAATGTTCAGTGGTCCCAGAATTGAATTTAAAACATTATATTTTCCTAACAGCTAAGATCTACATACCATAGAATGTATTTAGATTAGGAGGTAGTAAGAAAGCGGTTGTTGTTATTTAGTTGTTTCAGTGGTATCTAATTCTTCGTATTGCCGTTTGGGGTAGACTTGGCAAAGATGCTGGAGTGGTTTGCCATTTCCTTCTCCAGATCATTTTACAGAGGAGGAAACTGAGGCAAACATGGTTAAGTTACTTGCCCAAGGTCTGAGGCCAGATTTGAACTTAGGAAGATGAGTCTTCCTGACTCCAGTGTCCACTGTGCCACCTAAGTACTTATAAGAAAGCTTACTGTTATGTAATGGAAGATTTGTAGGAAAGGGACTGACTGTGATTTATTGACTTGGGGAACTTCTGGAAGAGGGAACTCCCTCCACCAATGCAGGTTGGCACCTTCTGTGCAATTTATAGTCTGAAAGAGTCACCTAGAGCACTGAGAGATTAGGTGAGAGAAGAGCCTTGAACTAAAGTATATATTGCTCTAAGACCATCACTCTAACCATTATTTCAGGCTGACTCTCTATTATACCAGCTACTCTCTCTTTGCAGGACTTTTTTTTTCTTGAGTTCAAGTTCTGGCTTTTTTGCTACCTTTGGAACCTTGGACAAAGTCATTTGTCCTCCCTTGGAAGTTTTCTAACCCGCAAAATTATGGAAATTGGAAATCTAAGGGCCTTTTCAACTTTGATAGTGTGGATAAGGATGACGAAGATCATGCCCAGGATGAGAACTAGGAAGATGATGACTTTTTTCCTTTTATTTACTTGTCATAAAGTTTGATTGACACTATGCTTTCATATTTTAGGACTTCAGATACGTTATTCCTGCATTCTCTGAGAATTCTGCTGTAAGTAAGGACCCCAGACCCTAGGGGATGGGTTCAGTCTCAGGGTCAGGAAAACATGAACAGCTCCTGAAAAGGGATCCTTTTACTAGAGGGGTTGAAGTCAACAATATAGAAAAGGGGAATGATATGTAATATTAAGTGAAGAGCTTTTTTTAAAGTTTATATCTACATGATGGAAATCTTTTTATTTGACAGCATATATTTCACATACAATTATCATTAAGGTTATCCTATCAGCCTCTTAGTTTTTCCATGTTTTCCCTGCTTGCTTTAGTAAGGGTAGTTGTTGTTCTGTAATAAGAAAACAGCTTTTCCATTTTTACCGTCAGAGCTAGGATTATGCAACAGATGAAAACTGCCTCAAAGGAAAAAAAACACCCAAACAAAACAAAGCCTCACACAGAGATAAAGTGCATCCGCTGTCACCACTACCTCTTTCTAGCAATGTCTTAACTGAACCTCTTTGAGTCAGGAGAAAATGCTGCATTCATCTCTGCAGGATTATCAAAGTGGGACATGGGGTCATTGTTCTAAACACTTTATGGTTCTCATCTTAGTAATTTCATTATTGTAGAGGGAACAAGGGAGAGAAGGAAGGAGAGAGTGAGGGAAGAAAGGAGGGAAAGAAAGGTAGGTGGAGGGAAGCTAAAAAGGAAGAGAGGAAAGAGGGGAGAGAAGAAAGGCAGGAGGGAGGCAGAGATGACCAGAACTTCAAATGATGCAGTACTTCAGGCTACTCCTCTTAATGGTTCTGCGGCTAAGTATGGCCAATATTTAGCTTTCCTTTTGTAATTTAGATGTTCATATCTGCATAATATGATTCTGTTAAGATGGGTTTCTCTAATATTTAAAATTATTTAATTTCTATTATTGTCCTGGATGCTTTATAGCTTTTAAATGAGCATGTGCATTTTTCCATCATATTTGCACACCTTTGTACATTTAGGTAACGAGGATGCAAAATACTTGGGTTGAAATACCGATAATAGTCTACAATGCCATTTCCTGGGACAGAGAATTCTCAGTCTAGCATTTTAACTATTATCACTCTTCTCCTCAGGTATAATACTAGAAGAGGAAAATCACACCAAAGCAGCGTAGCACTGAAGACTCATGATGCTTTTTGTTTCTGCTGGTGTTTGGAGGCATGTCCAGGTTTGTTTGGCTCTTACAGTAATTTTAAAAATAATTCAACTACTTCATTTTCTAAAATTCATTAATTTACCTTAAACTATTTACCAAAAGATAATAACATAGCCAAATGGAAATACAAGAAATGGGATGGAACCAAGAAATTAAAAACAGCGTATTTCAAACTGTCTGGTGAACTTAAAATTCATGAAAGAATGAAAAATGACTGCTTATGGAGACATACTGAGTGATATACATGTACTAAGGAATTACTATACTAAAAGTTCTCCTTGTTTGTTTTGAGTGCTGGGACAGACTGTTTTCTAATAGTCGGAGGGGACTGTTTTCAAGTTTAGAATGAAGTTCCCTCCCCCCCTTACAAACATTAATCTACCTAGTATCCACTGGTATGATCTTAAAAAACAGTAATATTTGGGAGACAGGATGGGTTCTTTGCAAAAAGTGCTTCTGAGGAAATTTCTAGTATATGTCCGTATGTATATAGTTCTAGGATATGTACACATGCATATACACTATGTGTATATACATGTACTGTATGTATATATTTAAATAAATGTGTATGGCTAGATACAGACGCACAGAGCCATGAAATCTTCACAAGCAGAGCAGTTTACAGACTGGTTTCCTATCTTGCTCAGCCCTTTTGCTTCTTATTAGGCGAGTTTGCTTTGTCTCTCTATAGTTTAGTGGCCCTTCCTTAACACCCTTTCAGTACCTCAGGACACAAGTTCCTTGCCAAGGAGAATGTGGAGGAGGGGAAGGTGTGGAGGGGTCCTCCGCCCTGGCCCCGCAATTATTCAGGTATCCTCAGGTGACAAAGAGCAGCCTTAGCATCGGAAGTGACAGACTGGCGGAAAAGTCTTTGGTGGTCGGGGTGCAGGGCGGGGGGCAGAGGAGGGCAGAGAGGGGCACTCCTATTTGATTTCCTTGGTTTGTAACGCTGCAAGACCTCCTGGTACCCCGCGATCCCCAAGGCTCTGACAGCCAGTGCGGGCTTGGCCAAATCGCGCTGAGTTGTACTGAGTTGTGGGGTTCCCCCAACACTAGGGCTAGCCAGAGTCAAGTTCGGAGTGCCACAAGCTGAAGACTGGTCATCAGGTGGTGACAGAGAGTGCCTACTAAGAACTGTAAGGAGTTCCCAAAACCATTTCTCCTACTTCTAGGAGTCACAATCTTGTTTCTCTCTCTCTGTCTCCCTGTCTCACCTCCCTCCTTTCTCTCCATCTCTGCAACACCTCAGTCACTACATCCTTCTTGTCCTCGGGCCTGTCGTTAAACCCTTGAGCACTGAAGGGCTTTCAATAGCAGGCTTGAGTCTTCGAGGTACTTCTAAGAAAGGTTTCCGGCCATTCATCAGAAGCGCCTACGTGCAGGGGAATCCGGTGGAGCATAAATCCTGCCGGCGGGCGCTGGATTTCAGCGGAGGTAAAGCTCAGTGAGGTGGATCTGGAATTGGGTGGCACCACAACGGCCTCACAAAGGTACTGAAAGCAGGGCTCTGGCTTAGGAAAAAACATTCCTGCCCACAGCGGCACTAGTTTGGGGGAAGAAAATGTCCTTTATAATATTATTTTTTAAAAGCAGTTTTCGAAAGTTGAATTTCATCAATTCGCAGGATTGCCAGGGGAAATTTCACTGCAGATTGCCCCACTGGGCATCATTGCCCATGATCTCCCGGCCTAGATCAAACCTTCTCTATCTCTTTATGCTGGGCCAATGGTTTAGTACTGTTTGCCATAATGCCGCTTCATCAGTTTCAAAATAGGAGGCAAACGCAGTGCCAGGTAAACAGGGCACGCTGGAGGGACATTGAACTGCCATGCTGAGCCTTATCCGGAGCCTTCCGAGAGGGAGTTTGGGCAATTATGTCAGATTTGTAGGTTAAGGACTTGGTGTCTCAGGAGCCTCTGCGCTAGACATAATTTATAGTGAAAGGAGATAAGATTTATTGACATCCTCATTAGGAGAATTGTTTGATACTGGCTATTTATATTAAGTCCTCCCACTGAGAAATGAACTATTTAACACATTTCACACTAGTATTCCTGTCTTATTTTAAGTAAGCTAGCATTTCTTTGTTATTACACGCTGAAACAAAGGTGAGACTTGCTCAAGATAAGGAGTAATTCAGCTTTTTTTTTTTTAAATAATACAGAGATGACAGTTTATATAGCAGGGCTGAATTTAGAGCCTAAATCCAATCCTGGCTTTGCTTACTGCCTGAGTCATCTTAGGCAAGTCCCTTCACTTTTCTGAGCCTCAAGTTTCCTCATCTGTAAAAAGGAGGGAGCTAAGCTAGGTGATCTGTGAGGATCTTTCCAAGTTAGAAGTTCATGATCCTACCAATACTAATGAGTTATTATGGCAGCATGATGGATTTCAGCTGATCCACTCTCACACTTCCATCACTGAAAAGAAGAAATAATTCTGTGAATTGTATCATTGTGGATATCTCTTCCAGAAATGCAAACAGCACTGCTGCTAGCATGTGTGTGGGGGGAGGGGATTGTCTAGAAAAAGAACCAGAATAGGATTAATGAACAGGGGTAGGAGCTATCCCAGGAGCAAAGTAAAACCCAGAAAACTCACAGGTTTTTCAGAATATTATAAATTCCTATGGGAGATAGCTAACAGTTCTATTCCATTGCTTTATTATCATTTTCAAAAATTAGCTAGCAATACAAAAATAGAGAAGTATATTGTTTCGAATCTATAGTAGGAAACAGTGACTTCTTTGAAATACTATCATGAATATAATTAGAAGTAACTTTACCAAAATAGACAAATAAAATTCCCATATAGACATTATAATGTTTTTGTTACATTTTTTTCTTTTCTAAGATTCTTAATAATGAAACTTATTGAAGTTAATACATATTCAAATTAATTCCCTAGGAAAATATAGTCTTTTCAGACAACAGCATTATTAGAATAAAAAAGCTATCTCCCCCTTCCCACATCCACCACCCTCAATTTCTTGTTGCACATTTCATTGTACTGCTACTACTACTACTACTACTACTACTACTACTACTACTACTACTACTACTACTACTACTACAACTAGGAGTGGTTTGGTAATACTGCTGTTAAAAATAGGGGATCAAGATCAGCTCTAAGTTTGGGATTTTATTGGTAAAAGGAACTCCCCATAAGGAAGGCACTACTGGCTGTTGCCTTGGCCTAGAATGTTTTCCTCCTCCTCTCTGCCTCCTGGCTTTCCAGCTTCCTTCAAATACTTTCTAAAATCCCACCTTCTACAGGAAGCCTTTCCAGATCCTCCTTATGATAGTGCCCTATAGCCTGTTTGTGCAAAGTTGTTTCCACGCAGTCTCCTCCATTAGACGATGTGCCCCTTGAGATCGGTAACTGTCTTGTGCCTTTCTACATATTCCTGGCATTTAACACAGTTCTTGGCACATAGTAAGTACTTAAAAATTCCAGTTGACTGACTGGCTGATCTCAGCAATTTAGAGTCTCAGAAAGTTTCCAAGAGCATTGAGAGGTTAAATCTATGGTCATAAAACCATCACCTGATTCAGGCCTTCAGCATCTCTTACCTCGACCACTGAAATACCTTCTAATTGCTGAGCTAGCTCTCCCTACTCTAACCCATTCTCCTTATAATTCCCAGAGAAATTTTCCCAAAGGGTAGGTCTAAGCATGTCTGTCTCCCCTTTCTCCTAAATGCCATCATCTTCCTTTGACCTCCCGGATTACATAGAAAGTCCTGTCATTTGAAACTCTTCACAATTTCGCCTCTTCCTCCCTTTCCAGTCTTCTTACTCTCTCCTCCCTTCCAGGAATTCAGTAATATATTTAATTTGCTTTCTCTCTCTCCTTCTCCCTCCCTCCCTCTCATATAGATTATATAGATTTATCAATAGATAGATATTTTATGCACCTAGTTATTTACATGTTGTCTCCTTCATTTGAATGTGATCTCCTTAAGCCTACGACTTTTTTTATGTACTTACTGTTTTTCCATAGGGCACTCTATCTCCATTCTCCTTCCTTTTGCACTGGCTGTCCCTCATGCCTGGAGGGCTTTTCCCAGCTCACCTCTTCTTCGAATTTCTAGCTTCCTTTAACACTCAGCTTAATGCTTTCCTGGGACCACCACCTGCTAGATACTTCTCTCCTGAGATTACCTTCCATGTAACCTTGTTTTCTCTCTCTGTGTCTCTCTTTTCTTCCTCTTCTTTCTTTTCTCTCTCTCTCTCTCTCTCTCTCTCTCTCTCTCTCTCTCTCTCTCTTCTCTCTCTGTCTCCTCTTTCCCTCTCTCTCTCTGTGTCTCTTTTTCTGTCTCTGTTTCTCTCTCTCTTTCTCTCTGTCTCTCCTCTCTGTCTCTTGCTGTCTTTCTCTCTCTCTCTCTCTCTCTCTCTGTCTTTCTCTTCTCCATATATGGGTCTATCTCAATCTAGGCTCAGATCCCATCTCTCCTGTTTACTGACTCTTTCACCTTGGTCAAGATTCTTAACTTCCCTGCTTTAGCTTATTTGTAAAGTGATGAATTAGATTTTAGAGCCTAAGGTCCCTTATAATTTGATAAGAAGATTGTAAAGGTAGGAAGAGATCAGATTGAGAAGGGCTTTCTATTGATTCTGTAGGTAAAGGAGAGCTAATGGAGTTTATGGGCGGAGACAGAGGAGGGCTGTGGCCTGCTTAGACTTTAAGAAAGTCACTTTGGGAGTTGAACCGTGAAGAACCAACGGGAGTGAGAAGAGACTTGAGACAGGGAGATGCAATTGATAGCAATGCTACTTCATTTGATCCTCACAACAGCCCTGTAAGGGAGCTGCTATTTTATTCTCATTTTTCAAATGAGGAAATTGAGAGAGGATGTATAACTTGGCCAAAGTTGTGCAAATGGTAAATATCTGAGGCAGGATTTGAATTCAGATCCTCCTGACTCCAACTACAGTGCTCTATTTACTAAGTCTTTCACTCCCTATTTCAGTAGTTCAAGTGAGAGTGAATGAAAACTGGACTTAAGGATGTGGCTATGTGAGTGGAGACAGGGGGCCATATACAAAAGATATGTAAAGACAGAAATATTAAGATTTGACAACTGATTAGATATGTAGAGTGAATGAGAGTGAGGAGTCAAGGATGGCACCAAAGTGGCAAGCCTGAGTGACTCCAAGAATTGTGATACCTCCACAATATGGGGTACCTTGGAAGAGGCAGAAGTTTGGGGGGAGGTATGTTGATGTCTATGGGATATCCAGTCTGAAGTGTTCAATGGGCAGTTTGTGATGTAGGACTAGAGTGTGGGAAAGAGTCCTTCTTCTGCTGTACTGGATTAATGAGATCAGTCGTGGTCAGCCTGGGTTGGTCATAGGATTTGGAAGACTTTGGAGTATATTTACTTGGTGTGGAATTTTCAAATGAGGAGGGAAAATCCACTATGTAAATAAATGTCTTTTTTTTTTTTGGGAAAACTTTAATCTACATACACTTGTTTGGAAGATAAATTATTTGTGCTATTTTTTCAATGGTGTGTGTTACCACACAGGCATGACAATAGATTGTCCATCTGGTGTTTGAGGACCAGCTTAGTGAAGTACAGAGAGGCTCATCAGTAGGATGCCTGAAGGGTCTCTATGCACAGTGACTCTTGGTGATTATCTAGTAAGTCTGTGGAAGGTTGCCTTTGATACCAGTGGAGGGAGTACCCACACTGACTAAACCAGACACAGGTCCTTGGGGTATGGGAAAAGTAATTTCCTACATGTATGCATGTGTATGTGTGTGTGTGTATTCATACATATGCATATACATACATACATACTCTATGTGTGTGTGTGTGTGTGTGTGTGTGTGTGTGTCGCCACAGCCATTCAATAGTAATCAGGAAAGTTGATTCCACATCATTTCATAAATAAATGTCATTTCAATTTTAGCCAAGCTAAAAGCTCAAGAAAATATATTCTAGCCTCTTTTGATTAGTCTAATTTTAATAAATAACTGGAAATACTAAATGTGTTACTATAGATCCAGTAAATGAAGGAAATGATCAATGTTGTTTTATATTTATAGATTAAGCTGAGTTTTCAAATTAGATTTCAAAGCTGGTAAAAAAGAAACCCAGGATTTCCGTTCTGTTCTCCCCAATTGATCTACGAACATTTCTGACCAATGGAACAATAAGATTGTTCATATTGATAGTCTTATCACAGGTGCTATTTTTTAATTAAAGTTCTTTTTTATGTGATTTTATCTTTTCATATATTATTTTATTAATATATATCATTTATAATATTTATATTTCTATATAATACATAAATTTTAATTTATATATAATATATAAAATTTTATTTATATGTAAATATATTTATATATAAATATTTATAATAAAACTTATATTTTAATATATTATTTGTATATAATTTTATAATTATCTTTATTTAAAGTTCTTTTTTTATAATTATCTTTCCCTCTGAATATTTGAATGTTTATCATCACTATTGTATATATGTAATTCATGGTAATAATAGCAAAGCACTTTACAAATATCTTTTATCTTATATATTTATTTATATTCTTATATTTACTTATGCCATCTATGGAGCATGCAGAGATAGGTTGTCTTGTATCCGCGGAGGGTAGGCTTTCGGCCCTTTGTAAGTCTCCTTTCTGAGCCTTTCATAAGGCAGTCTGTTTGCATGCATGTCCGTGTCGAAGGAGGATTTGGAACGTCAGCAGCAAATGTTGAGAAAGGGGCACTGTGCGAGTCTGTTGGAGAATACACACTCCAACGATAGTCTCAGAGCTTGTTCCTGTGACATATTCATTATTTATGGGTTCCCTGCGGTCTTGTTTTAATATTTTCCTTTTTCTCATCGTCTCTGTCTTTATTTATGAAAACGTTTTTCTTGCCAATATATATGTCGCAACAGTATCTATTGTGGACTGACTTCCTGTCCTGTTCTTTTGTATCCTATTCTACATAGTGACTGTGGCTGTACTGTTTACTTTCTGTGGAGGAGCTGTGTAGTCTACACTTGGGGCCATTCTTTTTTGGAGATCAGCCTCTGCTAGGCTATTAATTACCTTCTATTATACTGTGCTATCTTGTGCTACAGATCACAGCCTCTTTAGGGACAGCTAGGTGGTGCAGTGGATAGAGAATCAGTGCAGGAGTCAGGAGGACCTGAGTTCAAATCTCAACTCAGACACTTGACACTCACTAGCTGTGTGACCTTGGGCAAGTCACTTAACCCCAATTGCTTCATCCTGGGTCATCTCCAGTCATGGTGAAGAATATCTGGTCCCTGGATTCAGATGGCTCTGGAGGAGAAGTGAGGCTGGTGACCTGCACAGCCCTCCCTCACTCAAAACAAAGTCAAGTGCAAGTGATGTCATCATTTCTCTGATGGCATGGTCTTCTTTGGCAATGAAGGATGAATGCATACACGCAGCCTTTTTATCACTAAGGAGAAGTTATTTGTGCATTCCTGTGGTCAAACAGTTCATCATCGCATGACCAAGTTGGTGATGACTCTTTCCAAACTTAGCTGGGCTAGTTCTTGGGCAACGGACATCCTGGTCAGGTCATTTCCAGGCCTGTGCTTGAAGCCCTGGTACCTTATTTGGCTGCTATATCTTCTGCTTTTGTGAAACAGCCTCCAAGTTCCCAGGGCCCTTTCAAGCACCCACACCCTAGGGAGGCCTCAGAGGATGACCGCAGTGAAGGAGACCTCTATGATACCTACTAAGAAATGGGGCAAATGGAAGAGGAGCGGTAATAAGATAGTATTTTAATGTTTGTGTATATTATCCATTGGATTGAATTGGACTGTATAACAGTACTTAGCTGTTGGACTTTTAAAAGGCATGACTGGGTGATTTTTCCATGTGACCTCTTGTTTTCAATAGAATATGATCATCATGTCGACTTTCCTGTTCCTCGTTGTGTCAGCTGTCATACGACAAGCAAATTTATGTCTAGAAAAAGAAAGTAAGTAATAGCTACAGAGATTCATATGTGTTTCTCTTTTTAGTAATCATAAATTAAGTACCTTAAATTAAGTAGAACCTTAATTGGAGAATTGTGTGCGAATGTGAATGTGTGTGTATATATATATGTGTGTGTGTGTGTGTGCGCATAAGCATATATGTACAATGCATATATGTATATATATACATGTGTATACATAGATACACAGAGACACATACAGACCCCCCCATACATACATATATAGTATGTATAGTATGTATGTACGTATGTATGTAATATTTACTGGAGATTATTCCTTCCAGGATATACATACTTTAAATATACTATTGTAACAGATACTACTTTGACCTTTACTGCCTGAAGGATTGGTATGTTTCCTTTTATCTTTCCCTAAAGGGTCTTTAGTTTCCCTGGGGGGGCTGGGATTCTCTCATCTCTGCCATTGGCTTGAACCCTCATGAATTGTGTGACTGTTACTTTATCTCAAGGACACTCATTCTAGGAGCTGGAGTGCTAAAGAAAACCACCTGAGAAGAATGGGCAGTCCCTACCCCACCCTTGTCTTACTTCATTCAGCTTGTGTGTGTTTAATCTATTAAAGAATATATTTATCATATTTCATATTATTTATCATAAACACCTGTGATTGACCTTGATCTTATGCTGCTGGGTTTCCCATCATTTGCAGACTGAAAGTTCAGGGAAAGTAGCAGTCACTCATGAACACAATCCCAATACTGGTCACAGAAAATTTGACTTGCTACCTCTCTGACTCAGGCAAGATCGTCTCTCCATAGGTAGCCTGGTGGCCCCCACTCCCATGGGTTCATCCTATTGGTGATAGACAGTGTGAACATCTAGTTGATTTTAGCTCCACTGTAGCTTAGAATGCCCAAGCCCAAGCAATTTACCAGTTTCAGTTTCCTCAGTAGCAGGAACAGGAGTATATCACCATACCCAATTCAGTTTCATCTTTTTTTTAGAATGGCTGCATTATTCTAACTTCTCAAAATCTCTTTGGATTCCTTTAATTTTCTTGTTCAAAGTGTTAGATCTTCCCCCAAGATGGTGAAGGAAGAGAGAACTGACCTGTGGCTGTATGCAGAAACCTTTTTGAAATTTTGCCTGACTGAGCCACATTACTTAAAGAACCAAAATGGACCAATCAGTTTTTTACATGTAGACAAAACTCAAGAGATATTTGGGGTAAAATGAGTAGTCAATCAGATGTGAAGGAAGATGGTGATGCATTAAAAAATCAACTTGCCTTCAGAGGCTATTTAATCATCCTACTTAACAATAGAGAAGTGGGCTGAAAATTGTTAATCATATGACATAATCTCCATTATTTAAAAACGTAAAAAAAAAAAGCACAAAAAAACAACAACAACAAAAGGTGAACTATTCGGATTAGAAAATATATAGAGAAATAAAATTTGACTTGAGATGCTTCCTAATGTAGATTATTATTTATGCTAATAAAGCTAATAATGATCATTCATCTGGGCTGTACCAGGCAACATCTAGAGCAGGGATTCTTAACCTTTATTGTGTCATGGACCCCATGGGCAGTCTGGTGAAGTCTGTAGACTCCCTTTCAGAATGTTTTTAAATACATAAAATAAAATACATAGAATTACAAATAGTTATTAAACATTTTTAAAAATCACAAACCCTAGGTTAAGAACCTCTGATTTAGAACAATGGTTTAGTTATTGTATTTTAATTTCCAGTGTAAAAGATGAACATTATATTGTTTTTTTTCTCTCCTTTAATTCAACAGTTTTACTTCTTCCACCTGTAAACTTCACCATTATAGTAACTGGTTTATCTAAAGTTCATTTACAATGGAAACCAAATCCTAACCAGAATCCAAAGATACGTGGCATAAAATATAAAGTGAAAATCAATACTCCAAATGAGGATGATGTGAGTATTAAAGACATGTATTTCTTGCACACAGTCCATTTGATTAGATTTTCTACATGACATATAATTTCAATGAAAACCATTGAGGAAGGCAGATGAGAAGACGAATCAGCCTGACTTAGTCTTTCTACCAAAGTGATCTAGTTTGTGGCCCGATACCATAAAATACACTTTGGGGGAAGCAACTGAAACACTGTATTTTGCATTCTGAGTAGCACTAATAAAGGCAAAGGAAATTTAGATGTATTCTAAATTCTTACTATTGAGAAAGAATATGTGCTAGAATTGCAGCTTGGTTTTTTGGAATTTTTTTCTTTTAATCTAAACTAGAAAACAGAAGAGCCATCACACAGACAATGTGGACATCCACAGAAGTTCAAATGTTGATTTTTAGGCACTTGCAGATTTCACCTGTTTTGTTGCATTGGTAGTTGTTTTCAAAAACAGGAGACAGTTTATGTAATTGAAATAGTTTCCTTATTATGGCTGTTTCCCTACCATGTTTCATGGTTTCTGCGATTTATTTCCAGTATGAAACTCCAAGGACCCAAAGCAGAAGTGTAAATGTACTTCATCAGGGATTTTCGGCAAGCGTGCAGACAATTCTCCATTGTGATTCCAGTTTTTTCCAAAGCAGTTGGGTTTCAGCTGAGCTTCAAGCCCCTCCAGGTAAGATGTGATCTGGGATAAGCTTTGATTGTTTATTGTGTGCTGCATGGCTTGAGAACTAGGAACAGCAATCTTGCCAAGTTAATGGATGATAAGAATTTATCACAGTTGAATTGTGATTTTAATCATAATTAAAATTAAATATTAGTTTCAGTAGTTTTGCTTAGAAAACAATAGGACCTTAGAGATATCACAGGGCAGGGAGGAAAGTATACAAAATCCTAAATAGAAATAATAAAACAAGGTCATCCAGCTAACCACATAATGTTATAGGGGAAAGAGTGCTGTTTTAAGAGTTGGAAGAGTTGTTACAGTTAAAATGTAGACATCCTATAGGGATAATACATTAAGTTGCTGTCAATCATTCACACCTTATTAGGAATTAGTTTCTTAGATTGTTTTTCAACTTAACAGGAAGCTAAGTAGGAAAGGGACAAAGGGAAGAGAAGTTTTAACTGGCAGGGAGTAGGTAGAGAGAAAGCATCAGGCATCATGGAGGAAAGACTGTTCTGGGTAAAGATCCACAAGTGGTCAGAAGCAAGATGTACTAGATGTTTGTGGAAGGAGTCAAAGAGTAGGAGAAAGAGCTACTAAAAGAAGGGAAGTCCCCAACTAACCTTTTCCTACTTCATAATTTTTGAGGTCTGACACTGGTTATCAACTCAATATCAGTAGTTCTGAACCTCTGCACATGGTCTGTGGACTCACACATGTTTTTTAGCCAACAAACAAGTTGAAACAAAGGTTGGAAAAATTTCAACCAATAGATACAACCAACACTTGGTGGAATGAAACTCAACTGGAATTTGGGTCCAAATCTTTGAAACTGTCCTTGAAAACAGGGTAGTTTTTTAAAGAAACTATCCTATTTGATATTTATTTATAATAGTAAAAATGATAGAGCTAGCATTTATATACTTTAAGGTTTTCCAAGTACTGTACAAATATTATTTAATTTTATCCTCACAACAACTCTGAGAAGGAGGTGTTATTATTATCCCCATTATCACCATTACAGATGAGGTATAATTGATATCATTGCTTGCCTTCCCAGTGGGTGTGGGTGTGAATTGGAGGGAGAGAGAGAATTTTTTAAATTTATTTTTAGTTTTCAACATCCATTTCCACAAGATTTTGAGTTACAAATTTTCTCCCCACCTCTCCCTTCCCCCCACCCCAAAACAACATGCATTCTGATTACCCCTTCCCTCAATCTGTCCTTCCTTCTATCATACCCCTCCCTTCCCTTATCCCCTTCTTCTTTCTTTTCTTGTATGGCAAGATAGATTTCTCTACCCCATTATCTGTATTTCTTATTTCCCAGGTGCATGCAAAAACAACTCTCAACATTCATTCCTAAAACTTTGAGTTCCAACTTCTCTCCCTTCCCCCCTCCCCACCCATCCCCACTGAGAAGGCAAGCAACTCAATATAGGCTATATATGTGTAGTTATGCAAAAGACTTCCATAATAGTCATATTGTGAAAGACTATATTTCCCTCCATCCTATCCTGCCCCTCCTTTATTCTATTCTCTCTTTTGACCTTGTCCCTCCCCAAAAGTGTTTACTTCTAATTACTTCCTCCTCCCATTTGCCCTCCCTTCTATCATCTTCCCCACACCCCATTTTTCCCCTTCTCCCCTACTTTCCTATAGTGTAAGATAGATTTTCATACCAAATTGCGTGTGCATGTTATTCCCTCCTTAAGTCAAATGTGATGAGAGCAAACTTTACTTTTTCCTTCTCACCTCCCCACTTTTCCCCTCTATTGAAAAAAGCTTTTTCTTGCCTCTTTTATGAGAGAAAATTTACCCCATTCCATTTCTCCCTTTCTCTTGCCAATATATTCCTATCTCACCCCTTAATTTTATTTTTTTAGATATCATTCCTTCCTATTCAACTCACCCTGTGCCTTCTGTCTATATGTATATATATATATATATATATATATATATATATATATATGTATATAAAATTCATCTAACTACCCAAATACTGAGAAAAGTTTCAAGAGTTACAAATATTATATTTCCACATAGAAATGTAAGCAGTTCAACTTTAGTAAGTCCCTTATGATTTCTATTTCCTCTTTATCTTTTCATGCTTCTCTTGATTCTTGTGTTTGAAAGTCAGATTTACTATTCAGTTTTGGTCTTTTCATCAAGAATGCTCGAAAGAACTCTATTTCATTGAAAGACCATTTTTTCCCCTTAAGTATTATACTCAGTTTTGCTGGGTAGGTGATTCTTGGTTTTAGTCCTAGTTTCTTTGACTTCTGGAATATCATATCCCACGCCCTTCAATCCCTTAATGTAGAAGATGCTAGATCTTGTGTTATCCTGATTGTATTTCCACAATACTTAAATTGTTTCTTTCTGGCTGCTTGCAATATTTTCTCCTTGACTTGAGAACTCTGGAATTTGGTCACAATATTCCTAGGAGTTTTTCTTTTTGGGTCTCTTTCAGGAGGTGATTGATGGATTCTTTCAATATTTATTTTACCCTCTTGTTCTAGAATATCAGGACAGTTTTCCTTGATAATTTCATGAAAGATGATGTCTAGGCTCCTTTTTTGATCATGGCTTTCAGGTAGTCCCATAATTTTTAAATTGTCTCTCCTGGGTCTATTTTCTAAGTCAGCTGTTTTTCCAATGAGATATTTCACATTATCTTCTATTTTTTCATTCCTTTGGTCTGTCTGTCTATCTCTCTCTCCTCTCTCTCTGTCTCTGTCTGCTTAGGGAAAATATTATTGCACTTGGAAGGGAGGAAAACAAATGGCTGATAAATGGTCCTTTGCAATCGCAGTTGCAATTGTAATCCCAGTTACTTAGCTGAAGGCATAGTGACCTGCTCAATTTGCTGATGACACAAAGCTGGGAGGGATAGCTGATGCACTGTGTGACTAAGTTAGGATCCAGAAAGATCCTGACAAACTAAACATGGAACTGAATCTAATAGTATGAAATTTTAGTCTTGCACTTGAATTCCAAAGAAATGACTTTGTAAGTACATTGTAGGAGAGATCCTGGGCAACTCACTTAATTTCTGTCTCATTTTTCCTTATCTCAAAAATGGAAATAATAATACCATTTAAATCACAGGGTTGTTATGAAAATAAAATGAGATAATATTTGCAAAGCACTTTGCAAACCTTAAAGTGTGATATAAATACTATCGTCATCATTGTAAGGTGGTTTGTAAAAAAAGTGATTTGGGTTTTTTTTTTTTATGAACTGCAAGTTTAATATGAGTCAATAATGTGATGTAGCAACCCAGAAAGCTAATATGATTTTCAACTTTATTAAGAAAGGTATAGCTTATAGGTGTAATAGCCTGTTACAATAATATAGGAGGCAGTGAAATGGGTCTTTACGTCCACATAGTTTCTTTCTCTTTGGCTTTAGGGAATTTAGTTTAGATGAAAAATTGTGAGTTCAGTCACCATTGCTTCAAGCCCCAAGCTGGGAAAGTTCCTGTTATTTAGGGAGAGGTAAGGCTCCCTGCATAGCCTTCCATTTGTATCTAGTTCTAGTTAACCCCTGGCCTCTTTGTGGTTAAGGCACAATTCAGTTTACTGGGAACATTCAAATAGTGAAACACCCGATTATATTATGGTTGTGGACAAATAGGCATTGGGAGGGGAAGCTGAGGAAAGAGGTGATCTTTTCTTGGGACCCCCATCAGTCTGGATCCCCCAACTTGGAGATAGCTATAGAGCCAATGATTCTCCTTGCTATCTCCAGTCTTTGAACTTTGATATCACTTGTCTTTGTACACCTGAGTGTTTGATTTAATCAAAAAGTGTTCGCAACAATCAAGGCACCAGACCCAGTTGGTATGGTTTTGACCCTACCCTTACACAGACATAAGAAGTTTTACTATACTTTCCCCTGGTCAAACTATTTGTGAACTATTTTGTTAATTTCAGTTCAGCGGGGGTGCTGCTATCACAGGTTCTTAGTTCTGCCTTCATAAAAGGAAAGGCAACATTGGAGGGGTTAACAACCACTTTAATCAAGCACATGTATCATTCAGTTAGTTCAGGGGAAAAAGTCAGCACCCTGAACTTCAGAGAAAATACAAATAGAGAAGCAAAGACCAACAGACATGGCATCCAACTCTATGAGCATAAGCTCTACATGCCTTACAATTCAACAGCCAGGTCCGGCTGTCTAACCATAATTATCAGAGAGGGAAGCCCTGACAGTCTGGCTTCCCAGAGCTCTCCTCTGGCACTTCCTTCCAATCAGTAAGTCCCAAAGTAAAACCTCACTCTCAGAGTATTTATACACTTTTCAGATCCAGAGGGCATAACCCTCTGACCCAGTGCATCAATAGTGTGTGGGATGGCTCAGGTCCCTACATAAATCAATTACTCAGAGGCCTCTCAAAGTGATGACAGAAAAGAGATTTATTCGATTCTCGAGAAGTGGGGCTTACCTGTAGGAGGAGGAAAGCCGAACACAAAGAAAAGGACAGTGATTTATATAGACCCTAACGCAAGTCCCTCCTCCCCCCACTGACCATTATCCTTATTAGCTGAGAATATGGTTTTACATTCTAGACAAGAAATCTAACCAATCCCTTTTGAAATGAAGACATCGAGGAATTATGTAAGTTTTGTCCAATCATTGAGATCCTAATACACTACACAGTTTTATGTCCTTATATGGAACTATTGTATTCTAAAAATATTGTAACCTTGAGCCTTTAGGCCTTACCTCACCCCTGGGAGAAAAATTACAATCTGAGGAGTCTTCACTAAGTCTATCCCACTCAATAGGAAAAAAAAGGTAATTGGGATCCTCCTACAAAACAACTCCCCTAATCAGCTTCCCTAGGTGGGCAGCCCATCAATGAATGGGAAAGATCCTCCTTAATCACATTATTCAGAGGGGTTATCAAAAAGAGCAAAAGATCCTACTTTGCTTGCCCTTGCAGCAGCCCAATTTAACTTGGAGGGTATCTAGATGAAGGCTACCAAGATGGTTAAAAGCCTAGTTCAGTACAAAGGTCAATTAAAGAAATTGAGATTGTTTATCTCGGAGAAGAGAGGATGGAGGGAGGATGTGATAGCTGCTTTCAGATATTTAGAAGACTCCCTTGTGAAAGAGAGATTAGATTTATTCTGTTTCTTGCCAGAAGTAAAGGGAGGAGCACTATGTGCAAGATAGAGAGAAGAATAGGCTAGGGGGCAAATTTAGGCCAAATGTAAACAAAATCTTCCTAACAATTAAAATTGGAATAGGTTGCCTCTGAAGGTAGTGACTTCCCTGTCATTGAAGCCTGTGAAGCAGTGGAACTTCTTTCTAAGGTATAGGTTGGACTAGATGGTCCCTAAAACATCTTCTATATATAAAATTCTCTGATATTTGGACAGGTAGAGATGGAGATGGGGAAGGGGATCAAAGTTATTACAGGGGTTCTGTCAGTCATATGTGCACTCAACGTGCCTTCAGGAGAATGAATAAATGATGTCTCCCACATATTACGATTTTTCAAATGTATATAGAAGCTCTTGTGATTGTTAGTGTATGTATGTATTTAAAAGCATTATTAAATCCATAATAACTTTTTATGATTTTCTCAATGAATGGGTACTACTTGTACAACTATTACCATGTGAGGGTCTGCAGCATTTTTTTTTCTCAGTTGTTATAGCCCTTATTTTAAAAAATTGATTTGATTTTATTTTCAGTTCTGAATTTTCTCTGTCTTACCTCTTCCTCCCCTACACACTGAGAAAGCAAGAGACATAAAGCCCTTTATAAATTCCCATACTAGCCATGTCTAAAAATATCTGCAACATTTTTTGACTTTAAAAAGGATCCTCCTTTTATGAAAAGATTAGGAATCACTATTCTAGGTGATAAGAGCTAAGCAGGTATTAACCTAATGGTAGCAATTTACACATTTTCTGTGTTTCTAACTCAGAAGATTTAAATAAATGGAGATGTTCCAGACATAAAACATTATCAAATATTATATGTATACATATTTCATAAAGTTATGTATCTATCTATCTATCCATCCATCCATCCATCCTTCCATCCATCCAGCTAGCCTTTTCTCTGGGGTAATCTAGATTGACTTTTCTAAATGGCCAGGAAGTGAGCTAGATTTAAAGTCCCTCCCTAGGCACCTGTTGATCCCCAGAAAGGACCTCATTTCTCTATAGCTCTTTTACTTCAACAAGAACCCTGTGAGGTATGTTGTACATCTGTTATTCTCTCCATTTTGTACCTGGGGCTTAGAGTAGTTAAATGACTTTACAAGTGTCTGGGTTGGGATCCAAACACCAGACTCTCTTGACTCCAAGTTTAAGGCTTTTTCTATTGTTCTATGCCACACTATTGTAGCAGCAAGAACCCTGTCACTTCCAAGATAGCCTGCTAGCACAGGTTGTTAGATGTGCTTTTCTGAAAGGAAAGCAACTTTTGAGGGGTCAACAATCTTCTTTAATCACATATACCAACAGAGAAAATACAAGCAGGGAAATAAAGACCAACAGACAGGGCTTCTAACTGTCTGACCATAAGTAATACATACATCACTGATCAACAGACAGATCTAAATGTTTCACCATTACATACATACATAGTTACCAGAGAGAGGAGCACCAACATCTGGGTTTTCAAAGGGGGTGGAGGGGTGCTCCTTAACAGCTACCCAGAGTTTCACCCTAATGGAATGTACCTTAATGAGCTCTCCCTGAGGCCTATTAATGGGGGGCAGGAATCTTTACCTCTAATTAACATTACAACAACTTCTCTTAGAAGTCAACTAGTCACTACCTTACCACGGTTTTTCTCCTACTAGTGGTTCTCAAAGGTTAAAACAAGAACCCCTGGGAGCACCCAAATTCTTTCAAGGGACCTATGAGGTCAAAACTATTTACTGTTTATAATGCTAAGATGTTTTAATTTCTAATGCAGTAAATGTCATTATATAAGCCCCCTAAACAAAAGCCTTTTGGCTCAAAGTCTTCAGACCAAAAGTTTGAGAACTGCTGTCTTGTCCCATCTCTGAGTTCTCCTTCTCTCTCCTTTGACTCCCTTCTCAGTCCCTAACTATAGACTACCATATAGGCTCCTCACTAAGCCCTCATTTCTCCTTTCTCCACATTCTCCCTCACAAAGGCAGTGTAGTTGTGAGAGAGCTAGTCTCAAGGCGATCAAATCCTGACTGTAAAGCATTCTTTTCTCCTCTCCTTTGGTCACTTTTAGGGTCTATTGAAGAAGGGATTTTTTTTTCAGGGACTGGTTGGACTAGATGCCTTCTGAGGTCCCTTTCAATTCTATGAGTTTTGGGGATCACGATATCTTAAAACTTCCCTCATAGGGTTGTTTTGAAACAATTTCAGTCAGTCTTAAAAGGCTCTAAAATGTTATTTCCTATTTTTGTATTTCCTTTGGCTTCCCAACAATATTGTAAGTTTTGGGGGGATGGGGACTATATTCTATCACCATTATATGTCCCATAATGTCAAGACGGTAATCAACGTCTCTGTTTCCCCAACTGATGTTAATAGTTTGGGGATTCCAAACCTGATAAAGGGAACTTAGTTGGCAGAGTTGGAGATGACATTAAGACTGAACCATCTGAGGTTAGGGGTATAAGAACCACTGCTTGGTTTATTAGTTTACAAAGAAAATGCAGAGTATATAAACCCTTTAATTAGTGCTACTTTCAGTTGAACACTTAGAAAAGGAAAACACGGTGAAAAGTTAAAAGTAAAAAAAAAATGTACTTTCAATTTCTGGGACATGGGAACACACCTGGAAACAATTGGCCTAGTTTTTAGACAGAAAGAGAAATTATGATGAAAAGCATGAAAATACTTGGAAAAAATACAGATATCATCATCATCCTCATCATCATCATCTTGTTTCCTCCATTGTGATGCATCTGTCTTCTTAGTTTTGTTTTACTAATATGTATTTCCAAATTTAGCTATCTTGCCTATGTCATAGGGCTGGAAGTAACCACGAGTAGCAATGTTATACAGTCCCATGGCTCTAGAATTACATCAGTGACTGAAAACAAAATCTTAAGGACCTTCTCATTCTTTGAGAAACATCGTCTTTTTTATTCCTTATTGCTAATTGATCTACTTTTCCACTCATTTCACAAATATTCATGGAACACCCATAATGAGCATAGACTTGTGCTAATCACTCTCAGATAAGGGTGCTAGATGGGCCAGAAGCCATGCTATCCACAGATTGACTCAAGTTTAGAAACCAATCTAGTTTCTTCCCAAGTAGGTTTGAGCACACTTTGAAAGAATGCCATTAATAATGAAAAAAGTCACTTCTGACTTGAACTAAACAGAATAAAGGCAAAACAAACCAGTAAAAGATATCTCTAAGACGTGAAGGTTTTGAGAACTTTCCCTTGATAACTTTGAAATGGTCTTGAACATAGTTCATCCAGTCTTTCTGTAAATGGAAAGATTTCCTCATGTAGACCATAATAGATATGCACAACTGGATTGGCTTTAGGATGGTTGATTTGGTCGTCAAAAGTGAGTCATTGACTATACCTTCTCACCTAATGTCCCTAGAAATACCTTTACATTCACTCAACCAGCTTGTTTCTGTCCCAGCATTGTGAATTGTCTGCCAAACAAACTGTTAGCCTGCCCCATCTGATGAATTTTTCAACTGCCCATATTTTTCTTCTGCTCAGGGACTCTCTGCAGCTGTATTCTTAGGGATTACTTTTGACAGTAACATACCTTCTTCCTCACTTAGGACAGTTTCATTGCTGGCCTGAAGCCTTGCTAGCATTCCTGTCACCAAGACATAAAAAAATCTCAGCAGATCGACTTCCAGAGCATGGAGCTCTCCAGAATGTTACTTTTAAATTGTTTTCATTGAGCTCTTGTCTTTTAAACCTGTTGTTCTGGGAGCCAAATATGTTCCTGAACCTCCCAGAATTATAAAGCTGGTGCAGCTGTGGGCCTGATGGGGGCTTCTCTCCCCTTCTGAGCAATCCCTACCAATTCAGCTCTTTGCTCTTTTGGAGAGGTTTCAGCTCTGCTCCAGGCTCTGTTATTTCCCTATGCAAATCCTTTACTCTAGCCAAATTGGCCTCACTGTCTCCCCCCAAAAGGTCTTGTGTTCTACCATATTTGGTCATATATTTTCCCCTGCCTAGAATGGCTGCCTCATTCTTTTTATCTAAATCCTACTCCTTCAGGCACCCCCCTTCTTCTCTTCCCCCCCCCTTCTTCCTTAGATGAAGAGATTGTATTTTGTCCTAAATTTCTGATAATTCGAAGGACAACAGGGAACAACTTGAGATTCTTGAGCTGAGAGAATGATATCATCCATGCCATGTGTTAGAAAAAATAGTTTGTCAGCTTTGTGAAGGATGAATTGGGAGAGAGGATGAGAACTGAAAGAAATGACCTATTTGGAGACTATCACAGCAGCCTAGGAGAGAGGTGACAAGGGTCTTTTTGCCTTTAAGGCCAGCTGTTTATCCACTTTCTTCAGTGCCTTTCAGTCTTAGCGATATCCCTGATTAACACTGTGTTGGCCTCGCAGGAGCTCCTGGGACATCAGCTGTGAATCTGACTTGTGTCACTAACGTCGTGAGCGATGACGTGTCTCTCCATTGCACCTGGTTTGTTGGCAAGAACGCCCCAGTGGATACTCAGTACTTCCTATTCTACAGGTTTTTCTCTATTTTTTGTTGTTCACTTTTTCAGTCAAGTCTGACTCTTCAAGACGCTGTTACTCTCCATGGTGCAAAGATACTGGAGTGGTATGCCATTTATTTTTCCTGCGATTAAAGCAAATAGATTAAATGACTTACTCAGGATCATGCAGATAGTAAGTATCTGAGACTAGATTTGAATTCAGGTCTTCCTGACTCTAGACTGAGCATTCTATCTACCAAACTACCTACTTGCCTTATCTTTATTTACATATATTCAAATAACTAATTTTCACCAGCTTTATAATATTTATCTGTGTTACAATTTAGGTTTGACATATACACCGAAGAATGCCAAGACTATAGAAAAGATTCATGGAATAGAAATATAGCTTGCTGGTTTCCAGAGACTGCCATAGATAGAAAAGGGCATGGACAGTTGGCAGTACATGTTAATGGCTCAAGCAAACAAATTGCCATCAAACCATTGGATCAGTTGTTTGACCTCCATGCTATTGGTAAGGAAGACTCATGGGATCATAGATCAGAAGGAACTTTAGGGGCCAGGCAGGCTGACTAGCTCCCTCATTTTACAGATGACTTGCCCAGGATTGCCTAGCTAGTGTCTAAAGCAGGATTTAAACTCAGATATTTCTGACTCAAAGACCAGCCCTTTGTATATACTATGCCACTCTATCCCCCAAATCTAAAGTTGAAGTGGAAAACCTTTATAATAACGACTTGCATTTTATAATTACATAATTATGTATAGGCAATATAACTATTGCATTTCAGAATTTTAAAGTTTTTACACACACACACACACACACTCAAATATATGGGTGTGTGTGTGTGTGTGTGTGTGTGTGTATACATGCATATATGTGTATGTATATATACACAATATATTTAATTCTTATGCCTGCCTTGTCAGGTTGGTCAGGCAGATTAATTTTATCTTCCCCATTTTATAGATGAAGAGACCTAGTGAAGTAATAACTTGTTCAAGTTCATACAGTTATAACGTCAGAGTCTCTTGAAATCTAGACCTTTTAACTCTATTTCCAGTGATTTCCTACTGTACCATGGCCTCTCTATAGTAGGGAGATAAACAAGATTAGCACCCTACTATAGGCCTAATGGGTGGCATCAACTTTTAATGAATTTCATCAAAGGGCCTCAATAAATAAAGGGCCACAGTGCTCAAGTCCAGAAGTGTCAAAACTCCACAAGCAGCCAGTGAAACTCTGAACTGTCCACTTAAATCAGATTAAAATGTAATCAGGAAATGTCTAAAAAAAATTAAAATGCAATACAACATATATAATGTTAATTTGTGGTTTTCTAAGTCAATAGGCTGCCCTTTGGGTTTCTATTTGAGTTTGAAACTACCACTCTAGGCAACTCTTTAATGTTTCAGAGAAAGTGTCAACCTATATTGGCCTAGAGTTTCCTCATCTGAGAAATCATAAGTTCAGTGCCTATTGGTACCTTCCTCTCATTATCTATGTAGTCTAAACAGAGGCATTTAACTTCTCCAAAATCAGGAAAATTATCTAGTCAAATAACAGTGAGACAAAAAGCCCTAGACTGGGAGTAGAGAAACGTAAATTCTAGTCTGGATTTTATTACTCTACTGGGTGAACTGGGGCAAATTATTTCACCTTTCTGGGCCTCAGTTTCCTTACCTATCAAAACAGAGGGCCTGTTCTAGAGCTCTGAAGTCCTTCCTTTTAGCTGTGATTGAATGATCTAATCTGTGATCTAGGGAGTCATACCTACCTCCTTTCCCTTCCTCATAAGGCCTCACTGAGAAGGCCAAGTGAGAGAACAGATGAAAAGTACCTTCAGAAGGGAAAAAGCTTTATACAAATGAATAGTTCTGTTGAATCAGAGTATTTTTGAGCTTGAAGGATCTCACATCTAATCTAATCCCATAATCTTATAGGTGTGGTCACTGAGACCCCAAAAGGGGAATTGAACAATTCAGGATCACGTAGTTAGTCACTGGAACCTAGGTCTTCTCATTTCTATTTCTGTGTACTTTCCATTCTTTCTGACTCCGCATCTTGACTGTCTACCCTGACTGAGTCATATGAAGAATGAGGTTTTGAAATGCAACTGAGAGGGCATTGTAAAGTCTCACTGGGGGTGAAATCATAACTTTAAATTCTATTAAGAGTAGGGAACAGGACATCTTTAAGGCTGAGGAATAATTCTCTTAAATGAGAACCCTATGTAGGAGAAACTTTACCTTTTACCCTGGAGATGACCTTGGTCACGGGTAGGTATTTTTGTCTTGAAAACAGTGACTCAATTTATGCTTCATCAGACAGTTAATTATATTTAAAAATTCACTTGATTGCCAGGATCCCTGCTAGCTCCTGCAATTGTAGACATTTCACATTCTATCCTAGAAATGCCTTACAAGTTTGAAATGGCACCTGGGAGCATCTATTCTTATAAAATTGGTTCTTATTTTCGAATCTAGATCAAGTGAATCCTCCAGTGAATGTCACTGCAAAACTGGAAGGAAATCGTCTATATATACAATGGGAGAAACCAGTTTCTAACTTGCCTAGACAATGTTTTGATTATGAAGTGAACATCTACAATATAAGAGAGGATTATTCAAAGGTAATTCTACTTGATGGTGTTGCATATACTTTGGTGGTCTTTATTAATTATCTACTGTTATATCTTTGGTTGAACCATGATGCTTACGAAGGCAAGGTTGGAGGTTCAGTCTCTGTAGACTTCCCCTGGGAAAACAGTTCCACAGTTCCACATTTCTTTCCTCTCTTTCCTCTCTTTCACTGCCAAACTCTTAGAAACAGCAGTTTCTACTTACTATCTCTACTTCCTTACTATACTCTTACTCATCCATCTCTTACAATCTGGCTTTTGGGCCCCTTGGTCTACAAAACTGTTCTCTTTAATTATAGTGACTTCCTACCAAATACAAAAATCTTAATCTTCATACTCCTTGACATCATTGTTTGTTGTTTGTCCTTCATTCTTAAAGAGAATCAAAGACATCAGGAGGGTGATGTATTGACTTGGAAGTGAATTAGATTTAAATGAGTCAGAGCTGTGTCAAATTATCAGCCTCACTCTCTCCTCCAGAGTCATCAGTATCTATCAGAGTCCAGTGGCAAGACAGGTCAAGAAGACTGACAATAGCCCCAAATGCAGTGGGAGACCTTGGCCTTTTTAAGCTAAGATCTTTCCCAGGTCTCAGTTTATCTGACCAATATTCATTCAAAAACTAGGCCATCCTTTGCCTCAGTTTAACCACTTCTTGACATCTCTGTAACACTGGACACTGTTAATCACTTTTTCCTTGAAACTCTTGACTCCTTTGATTTTTATGCCAGAGAACATTGATGGTTCACCTTATACCTCTACCACTGTACTCTGTCTCTTCTTATTCATTGTAAAGTATGGATTCCCCAAAGCTCCATCTCCAGTTAACTTTATAATCTTTCCCTTGAGAATATCATTCACTCCTATGCCTTCAACTTGTACCACTATGTATATCACCTTCATATCTCCAGCCTCAAGTCCATTCTGAGCTCCAGACTCACATTTCCAGCTTCCTGATAGATATCTTCATCTTTATGTCCTGCTGGCATCTCAAACTCTGAAACTGTATTCATCATATTCCTACCTAACCAAACCTATTCTATCTCTTGTCTTCCTGTTTTGAATAACAGTACCACCATTCTCCCAATGAGTGAATGAATGAATCAACCAACAAACATTTATTAAGCAGCCATCATGCACTGAGTACACAAAGACAAAAGTGAAGCAATCATTACCTTTGAGGGCATTACAGTCTAGCTAGAGGGGACAACAGGTACATACATAGGTATGCACAAAGGAAATAAAAATTAGATACAAGGAAATTGTTGGGTGCAGAGGGGAGGTAGTAGCAACTGGTGAGATCAGGAAAGGCATCATGTAGAAGGTGGTACTTAAACTGCATATTGAAAGAAAATGGAGAAATAATGAGAATTTCTCAGAAATCTGAAAAATTGTGATAAGGAAAAATTGTGTTTTAGGCATGCCAATGCAAGAAAGAACCAAAAAAAGGCAGAGAAGTGGGAAATAGAGTGTAATGTTTGAGGAATGTTAAGAAGACCAGATTAAGTAGATCATAAAGTACGTAAAGTGGAGTAGTATGTAATAAGAGTGAAAAAGTAGGTTGGATCTCAGTCATGAAGGACTTTAGATGACAAAAAACAGTATTTATATTTGCTCCCAGAGATAAGAAGTCCTTGGAGCTTGTTGCATAAGACAGTGACCTTATTAGATTTATACCTTAAGAAAATCACTTTGTTGACTGTTTGGAGAATGGATTAAAGTAGGGAAAGAATCGAAGCTAAAAGACCAATGAGGAAGCCATCGCAACACTCTAGACAAGAGATGACGAGAGTCTGAACTAGGGTGATGGTGTGACAGCAAGCAAAGTAGGATCTTTTGCTGTTTTTGTTTTAATGTAATCAAGTGCCTTTGGTTGAATCTTGCCTTTATCAACCAAGAGTCTTTACTAGGAGTAGAGCACAGAAACAAGAGTTTCTTTAACTAGAAACAGTATATGTATTTGTATTGTTAATGTGATTAAAGATCTTCCCCCCTCATTAATGGAGCTGGGAAGATTTGTAGGAAGGCCTACACCTAATGAGGCACTGGTTCTCAAAGGTTGTGATGCCCTCTGGCTCTAAAATAATGTATAAATACTCTGAGGGTGAGGTTTTGCTTTGGGGTTTACTAACTGGAAGTGTCTGTTTGGTCAGATAAGCTGCTAAGGAGCCCTCCTGGCTTTGAAAATCCAGATGTTGGTGCTTCCCTCTCTGGTAACAATAGTCAGACAGTTGGATCTGTCTGTTGACCTGTCAGACATTTGGAAGCATGCCTGTTGATTTTGATTTCTCTGTATTTTCTCTGAAGTTCAAGTGCTGACTTTTCCCCTGAAATAAGTGAATGATACATGTGCTTGATTAAAGTGATTGTTAACCCCTCAAAAGTTGCCTTTCCTTTTATAAATACAGATCTAAGAGCCTGTGATAGCAGCCTCCCCTTTCTCTCCAACCCTTGTGTATGTCAGGGTACTTGCTGATGCTGATGGATGTGTGAGAGCAAAGAAGAGAACAGATTTGAGAGACATGATAGAGGTTGAAGTGATGATGTTTGATAGCTGATTGGATATTTGGTGTGAATGAGCATAAAGAGTCAAAGATAACACCAAAATTAAAAAACCAGAGTACCTGGAAGGATGATGCTTTTGACAGAAATAGAGAAGTTTACAAGAGACATAGGTTGGGAATGGGTAAGGAAAAGTAATAAGTAATGAAGTATTATTGCATTGTAAGAAATGACAAACGTGAGGAATTTGGAGAAACAGGGGTATTTGTAAGAAGTAATACAGAGTGAAGTGAGCGGAACCAATAAAACAATGTACATAACAAATTATACAGTAATGTAAATGAAAACTTTAATAGGAGGAAGTTAAATCTGAGTATTGAACCAATGAGGTTCTCAGAGAAGAGATAATGATAAATACCTTTCTTGGCTGAGGTATGAGAAAACTAGGTCAGAATGTTTTACAAATTGGCAGAAATGGTCTGTATGAAATGCTTTTACTTCGTTGTTTTTCCTTTTTGAAAGAGTGTGTTTGGTCTAGGAGAGAGTGGATGGGAAGTAATAGTGAAGTAAAGACAAGTTATAAATGAGGTACATTTGTTAAGAAAGCAAAATTATATTTATTATTATATATTTCAAGAAAAATTGTAGTGTTTGACATGAATTAGGAACATCTTGTAGGAAAACATTCAAAGTAAATTATATTAAATCATTACAGAGAAATCATATTGTCTGCATCTTTCAATTGATTGTGTGAGCATAATAATATGGTGTGCTTTAACATGCTATTTAAAAATTTTGCCTTTTCTTATACAAGGATGCCTCATATAGATTCTTCACTCAAGGGAAGGGACTGCTTCGTTTTTGCTTTGTATCTCAAGAACCTAGCACGTTGATGTGTGTGAGTAGGCACTCCATGAATGTTTGCTATATTGAATTGAAAGTAGGCAACCAGGTTGACATTAATTGATAGATCGATTGCCTTTTCGAGTCAAAATAAGGCATGAGAATTTTTCCAGTCTTATGGTATCCTGACTTCTGTTGGGTAATTTTGAGCATTGATCCCTCCCTTATGTGACCTCCAACATGGATTTCCTCTCTAGTCAGTTGCTCTTTTCACCCTTGTTCTCTTTAGTACCATTCCCACTTCTTAATACTGGGGGACATCAGAAATTTTGATACTAGAATTAAGATATGCCAGTTTTATTGTTATTGATGGGGGCAAAAAGGTTTGTTATAGAAGTCATTAAAGATCTTTCCAGATTCTGTCAGTTTATTGTCTACTTTAAGTTTATTCTTAAATGCATTGACATAATCAGATTTAATTGGGTCTTGTAACTACATTTTTGTATACTTGTTTTTCTTCCTATTGCTCCTTGGTGATTTATAAGCCTATATTGCTCATGATCTTATACCATTCTCCCCCATAAGATTTAACAAACAACTTTATATTATAATTTGATGTTGCCTTTGGCTGCCACATCTTTCTGCTTGGCAAGGTGATTAAGTATTTGCTGACTGTAGAGGCTTCTGGACTTCTTTAGTCTCTTTGTTGTGGATATTGATTTACATCAATTAAACCTAAATTTTCTTTGAAAATAGTGGTAGTCTGTGTCTGTATCTGTTCCTTTTTTCCCTTCCTAAAGTTTGATGGCAGCAACTTATTTAAGTAATTCTAATTGGGGTTGCTTCAATTGCATGCCATTTCTTATTTTTCTTCTTTCTGCTAGTTTGTTATTGATTTTGATTTTTGCAATAAGCTGGTAGTTGTACCATATACAGCTGATTTGGAAATGACTCTCACATCAGTAACAAGTGATTTCTTTTCGTCAAAATGTTTCTTTCCTTCCTTCCTTCCTTCCTTCCTTCCTTCCTTCCTTCCTTCCTTCCTTCCTTCCTTCCTTCCTTCCTTCCTTCCTTCCTTTCTTCCTTCCTTCCTTCCTTCCTTCCTTCTTTCCTTCCTTCCTGCATTTCTTCCTTCCTTCCTTCTTGTCTTTCTTCTTTTCTTTCCTTCTTTCCTCCCCCTCCACTCCTTCAGCACCTCGAAGATTTTTTTAAAGAAAACCTGCATGGTATATCAGCATGAAACTTCAGTATAGCCTGCAATCCTTTGCTCTGTCTTAGTTCTTACTCCTAAACCATGCTTTTCAAGATACTCTTTATTCTTTCCATATGTCTACCTTTGCATTGAAGTAAATAAGCATTAAAATGCATATGGCTTGAATTTGGAGATTTTTCAAAATTTTAGTAGAATTTCAAAATCTCCTCATCCTCAGTGATAGCTGTCATAAACTTTACTACTTTCCTGAAGATATTTTTTTCAGATATTTAATGTGAGCATTTTTATATGCCTGAGAGAAATGAACAAAATCATGTCTGAAGAATTAAAAAGCCATATCACACAGAGGGCAATAGAACAGCACATGGTGGGTGTGACACACAAGCTGCAAAATAACAACCCAGAACAAACTTTGAAGCATAGCAGACAAAAAGCATATTATCAGAGAAATATATGAGAGAGAAAAATAAGTTGTTTCATGGTGCAAAGACAAGGAATTCCTCATGGACATCTTCTGGGTGCTCCACTGGTATTCTTGAGATGTCAGAAGAAAATGAGGAAGACTTTCAGCATGTTGGGGATACTGCCTTGAAGAGCTTATGGGAGGACATGGATAAAAATTATGCAGGATGCTTAGGAGCAGATTAGAGGAGCTGTATTCTGTAGCATTGGAGGGGAAATCCCAATTGATGATCACAAATCTATTTCAATATAATCAGCACTGCAATGTGAAATAATGATGATATTATTTTTTGTCCTTACATATATACTAAAACCAACACCACCAACTCATTTATCTAAATCTCCAAAGAAATCATGTGGACCATGTTTCCCTTTTGCTACAATATCATTTTGCCTTTTGACTTCATCTCTAGTGGGAAAAGAATGACTTATACATTTTAGTTCCTGCAGTAATTCATCAACTGGTCACAAGAAAAGGATCTTACATTTTGAGTACCAACAGCTAAGGTAATGTTTATAATGTAGGACAGGCCTGCACAACCTGCAGCCTGCCAAAGGATTTCAAGCTACCCAAGAAAAATGTAGAGGAACACATCCTCTACATTTTTCATGGACCACAGGCTGTGCAGGCCTCATCTAAGGGGTTGCTCTGGCAAAAAAATTCACTACCAAGTGACCATCCTACTCATGCTGAGCCTCTCCATAGTAAGCTAGGCTGGTACTCATAAAGCCAAGTTGGTCTTTTGCAAGAATGATATTCAAAGCCTTTCTACAATGGAAGATTCTTGTCAGTTTGCACCTTGTTGGCATAGTATTCAAGAACTCAGATGGTTTACCTACCCTCTAGGACAAAGTATTAGAATAGTACATTGTAGAGGCTCTATACATAGTCAGAATTTAATACATTGCTTTACTTTCCCCAGCCATCTTTCATTTGTATGTCTCTTGAAGAAGTCTTTCTTGGTCATCCCTATGCAGATGCTTCTCAGATTTGCTTGGCCAGCCCTAACTTCCTAGTGGACATCTTGAAAGGATATCTTATAGACATCTTAAATTCAATATATCCAAAGCTGAACTCATTATTTCTTCCACAAACCCTCTCTTCTTCCTAATTTCTCTAAAACCCTCTCAGTCACCCTGGCTAACAATCTAGGTTTCATCCTTGACTTCTCACTTTCTTTTATCCATCTATATATATTCTGTTGCCAAAGTCCTCTTGATTTTTTACCTTTATAACTTTTCCTGTATGTGCCCACTTCTGTCTTTGGACACTGCTACTCCCCTGGTGAAGGCCCCTCATCATCTTACACCTGGATTGTTGTAATAGCCTATTGTTTGGTCTCCCTACTCAGTCTCTTCCCATTCCAGTCTAGTCTCCACTCAGTTGTCAAAGTCATCTTCCTGAAGCACAAGCCTTAACCATGCCACCCTCCTACTCAAAAAACTCCAGCAGTTTCCTGTAACCTCCAGGGTAAAATGCCAAGATTTCTGTTTGGCATTAAAAACCTCTAAAAACCTGTCCCTCTCTCTACCTTTCTAGAATTCTTACACACACATACACACACACACACACACGCACGCACACATGCACGCACACACACACAGCATGCACTGTGATCCAGAGACGAGACTCCTTGTTATTCCACACAAAGGAGGCTCATCTTCTGGCATAAGGCATCTTCACTGCTTGTCTCCCATGCCTGGAATTCTCCCCTCATCTCCATCTCTTGTCTTCTGTGGAGTTACAACTAAAATCTCACCTTTTATAGAAAGTTTTCCTGATCTCCTTTAATTCTCCTACCATCTCTCTATTGATTATTTACAATTTCTCTAGCCTCTAGTTGATTTGTATAGTTTTTGGAATATTCTCTCCCCTATTAGACTGTTTTTGATTTTCTTTGTATCTCCAGCACTTATCCCAATGCCTGACATGCAGCAGGTCTTAATAACTGTTCACAAATTGGCTGAAAGTAAAGTTTCCAATAATAGATTTGTTAATTTTTCAATTTGTTTGTTTTAGATACAGAAAATTCAGGGAAATTCTTTCAACTTGGTAATTGATCCTACTTGTAAGCATTCTTTAAAAATGAGAGCTACCGTGCATTTCAGTTGTAGAAAGAATGGACTTTGGAGTGAGTGGAGTCAATCTATTTATGTTGGTAAGTCAATCTATTCATGTTGGTTCTTATTCATGGATATAATTGTAAAGTTATATAACTCTAAAAACTCTTCCAGGGTTAGTACAAGATTGGTCTTAACTTCACCTGTATTTCAAATTTCATTTGGACTGATTTTCTAATGGTCTTCTGCCTTAGACATTTAGTATTTGAAACTGGATGTCCTGGAGCATCTCAAATTCAGTATAACACAATTCTTATCTTTCTCTCTAAATGTACCCCCTTCCTAATTTCCCTCAACCTAGTCACTGAAGTTTATAACTTTAGTGTTGGGATTTCTCACACTCCCCTCACACCCCAAATCCAACTAATTACCAAATTTTTACCTCCATGGCATCTTTCAAATTTCTCTTCACCTCCTTTTCTCCTTAAAAGGTCACCAGTCGAGAATCAGAGGCAAAGATTGGTTTCTCCAGTTACATAAGACTTCAGGAAAGCCCCAGAGTTCACTATGACCCATCTTTCTGACAGGGTAATAATCTTGGCACTTAATTACCCCAGGAGATAAATGGAGTGAAAGTGACACATAACAAATGATCAGGCACACTACCAATCTTCCCTTGAAGCAAAAAGCACCCTTATAACTTGAAAATGTGGCTATGCTTTCTTGAAATGAACTAGTACTAGACTTCGTACTGGTCAGCTCAGAACCAGGATTTCTGCTGAGCTAGGTGGTGGGGCAATGGTTTCAGGCCCTTGTCAACTCTCTCCTGGACTATTGTAGTATTTATTCTCCTAGTTAATCCTCCTACCTTTAGCCTCTTTCCTGTCTAAACCATCATCCACAATGGCCAAAATGTAGATTTTCTGAAACGTAAGCATTTCCATGACATTATCTTACTCCATAAACTCCCATTGCCTCAAAGATCAAATATAAACTCTCTGACAATTTAAAGTCCTTGATAACCAATCTCCAAGCTGTCTTTCTAGTCTATTACATATGTACCATTCCCCTTCATATATGCCACAATCCAACTGAAATGGCTTTCTTGTACCTCGTGTGACAATCATCTCTGACTTCTCACTGGCTGCCCCACATGCCTGAAATCTAGTCTATGCTTACCCTGCTCTTGTTTCCTTGAAAACTTGGCTCAAGCATCATGTTCTGGATAACTTTTTTCCTGATTCCTTCATTTTTTTGAGTGTGATCCACCCACAAATTACCATGTATTTATTTGGTATATATTTTGCATCTACTTAAAAAGGAGACAAAAAGTTGTCTTCCCCAATAGAATATGAGCTCCTCAAGGTTAGAAACTGCTTCATTTTCCTCTTTGTCTCCCCAGGACCTAGAATAGTATCCGACACATCGTAGGTGCTTAATAAATGCTTATTAATTGATTGTATGCATTGAAAATCATCAAGAATTAGAGGCAAGTATTGACTTAGTCACTTATATATGACTTCAGAAAAGTCCTAGCCTTCATTATGGCCCACCTTTCTGACAGGGTAATTATCTCAGCCTCTATTTATCCCAAGAGATAAGTGGAGTGAAAGTGGGCCATGAGACTCAGACACATTTCCATTCTTTCTCTGAAGAAAATGGGACCCTTAAAGTCTGAAAATATGACCATGCCTTCTTGAAATGAACTAACTGTCCCCTTTGAATTGGTCAGCTCAGTGCGAGGGTTTCTGCTGAGCCAGGTGATAAGGCAAGAAACAGTTTAATGAACATTTCCCATGGAAGTAGGAAATTAAAAAAAAAAGTGATCTGTCACTTCCATGACCATGTGTCACATCTGGCTTATGGGAGAATCTCTGACATTTCACATTCTGTGTCTGTCTGGAAGCACACATTTAATCCAAGCCTGTGGGCAATGTTCCGCAGGCTGACCCAAGAGGCAGATGTCTGTGAAGTAGGTTTTGAGGGGTACAGAGACACCTACATACATCTACCCCACCCCATCCCACCCACTCCAAATCCATCACACCATTAGTGTATGGTATAATACACTAAACCTTATCCTATCCTGTAAGTGTCTAACCTGATTATCTCCCAATAGGACATTCTGCTTTGTTTAGGGATGAGATGGAAAAAGGTTTGGAGTATGATGCTTCATCCTGGGAGAGCAAGCTGGCACCATCTTGGGGATCCAGAATGAGGGTACTGGAGGGGAGGAGGAATGAGGAAGGGAGCCAAAAAGCCAGGAAGTCTAACAAAGCCCTCTTCGCCCACAACATTTTGCTCACAATCAGTCCTGCCCTTTTTGTCCTAGCCCATCCTCACATAGAGATCGGGCTAGCAAATGGATTGTTACTTCATTGGTATCAGGAATTTTCTGCAACTTGTATTTATAGAGAGAATAGCATAGTGCCTGGCATAATAAGTGGCTGGTGGAGCTTAATAATTATTTATTGACTGATTGATTGTGGAGAGTTGTCTAGGGCAGTGAGAGGGACTTGCCCAAGGTCACATAGTCAATTTGTGTCAGAGGTCAGATGAACCTAATAAAAAGAGAAAGTGGGAGGCGGTGCTTAGGAGGAGGGGAACTCTGAGCGGGACACTGATCTTTATAATACTATTTGTTCATTTTAAGATCGTTATGGAATTCCTAAAACATGTACATATTGGTCTGATTCTTTTGATTACATGATTCCCACCCCCACCAACATTTTACGTTTTATAGCCTGCACTGCTAGAGTGGCCAGAGACAGCTAAACATATCAGCAGGGGAGCTGGAAACTAAACTGAATTCCCTTTTCATGAAAGTTGCAAGTTCCTATGTGGAAAGTGAAAAGACTTGGGGGAAATCGCTGTGAATTAAGACTTAGGAGACCTGGATTCTAGACCCAACTCTGTCCCTGACTCTCTGTGTGACTTTGGACAAGTTCCTTCCTGTCTCTAGTTCCTTCCTCAGTTTCTTTCTCTTTGAAATGAAGGGGTTGGTTGGAATAGATGATCTCTCAGGTCCCTTCCAAATTTAACATTCTCTAATTCTGTGCACCGCATCCCCCTGGCCCAGCTGTGCAGAGAGTAAAATTGTTATTTGTAATGAGATTTTATTTTGAGCCTCCCTTAATTTAATATTCACTTCCTGCCTTGGATATTTCTTATCATTATTGTTTCCTAAACAGCAGAGTCCTCGTTTGAATCCAGGCTCATTATCATTTCCCTCCAGGTGTACTTCAATGCTGTTATCTATAGTAAATCCTATCTCATTTATTTCCACTGGGTTCAGAGAAGATGAGCTGATTAATATTCCTACTTGCCTTATAAATCCATCCTTTCTGGAATTTACTCTCCTGCTCAGTTTAGGATCATTAGTGAATTTAATCAATATAGGCTTTCCATTTTCATCAAGATGATTAATAAACATAATAGGAAGTCCAGGCCCCTCTGGGACATAGTGCATGACTGTTCCTTACCCCTTGAGGGGATAGCAATAATTATACTCTGCTTGGGGCCGATCAGATACATTTTTTAACCTTCTCATTCTTCTCTTCTAAATCACTCTCTCCACCTTGGCTTCTAATTGGCATCCTATAGCTGACCATCTGGGTATGAGTTAGTAATAGTATTAAATGAGATAAAACTTGAGGTCTTCCAGTCTCATGTAGGGTTCAGCCACCCTAACAACTTTTACTTATCTAGTCCTTAGTGATATCTCCATAAGTGAAATAACTTATCAAACAATCAGTTTTACACACCTTATTTCACGTGATCCTCCCAGCAGTTCTGTGTGAGGGGGTTTGGTTCTGTACTGTCTTGGGAAAAAGGGTGTGCTCCTTAGTGAGAAGTTCAGCCAACGAGCAGTTGGAGGAGTATGTAGTCATTCACTTTTTTTCCATGCAAAACATATTTCTATATTAGTCATGTTGTGAAAGAAAACACGGAGGAAAAAAAAACACTAAAAAAAATAAAGCAACAAAGCAATGTACTTCAGTCTGCATTCAGATTCCATTAATTTTTTCTCTGGAGGTGGATAACGTTTTTAGTTATAGTTCCCTTATAATTGCTTGAATCTTTGTGTTGCTGAAAATAGCTAGGTCATTCACAGTTCTTCATCGTACAATATTACTGTTAATGTGTACAATCATCTCCTGATTCTACTTATTTCATTCTGCATCAGTTCATGTAAGCCTTTCCAGTTTTTTTCTGAAAGTACCTTTTTCATCATTTCTTCCATTAAGTTCATATGCCACAATTTGTCCAGCCATTCCTCAATTGATGGGCACCCCCTCAATTTCCCGTTCTTTCCTACCACAAAAAGAGCTGCTATAAATATTTTTTGTACATATAGGTGATTTTCCTTCTCTTTCTCCCCCTTCCCCTTTTATTTTAAATCTCTTTGGGACACAAGTCTAGTGATGGTATTTCTGGGTGGAAGGGTATGCACAGTTTTATAGTCCTTTGTAGCCATCCACTCTTACATCACAGGTAAATTGTCCTAACTGCTTTTGCAGCTCTGGATAGACTGGGTATGGCAGAGGCAGCCTGCAGCTGCTACTCCCCTGGAATAGGAGGCTTTCCATCAAACCAACCAAAACCATTCCAGAGACTTTGTAAAAACCTTTCTCCCAGATGGGGAAACACATCATGCCTGGAGGAAGCTCACTCTCTTGTCTCATGCAGTCTTAAACCATTTGGAAATGAAAAAAAAGATGAAAATCTTTGCTCTGCAGTTATGGAGAGAGAGGGGAAGGGGTTTCCTCAAAGCTGTCACCCTCTGTTGTTGGGTGTCCTGTTTTACCGGCCATCAGTGCCTCCATTTCCTTCACCCCAAGAGTAAAGACTCTAGCTGTCAGTTCTTAATCTGAGGTCAGTCGATGTATCCAGAGCTTCAAGGCAGTTGATGGCTCACGTACTAATTTATGTAAGTCTTACTACTCTCATTTTGCTGATAAGAAGATTGAGGCTCAGTAAGATTTGTTGATATACCCTAGTAATTAGCAGAGGTCCATAGGTGTGTGCCTTCGGCTCTAAGGCACAACCTTGCATTTCCTCCTTGATGGCAAATTCTTTGAGGATGGATTTGATTTTGGGAGGTAGCCAAGGAGCATTCAGAGCCAAGTCTAACATATATAGTAAATGATCTAAGGATCAAATATCCCAGCACTGGTTTGAATCTCTGAACTTCATGTGCTTTTCAAATGTAAATTGACAAGTTTGGGCTAGATGACCTATAAGGTACTTTTCAACTGTATGATCCTAGAAGCCTGTGATTTATCAAATTAGCTCATCTCTGACTAGGGCTGCTAGGTGGCACAGTGGATAAAGGAAGACTCATCTTCCTGAGTTCAAATCTAGCCTCAGAAACTTACTAGCTGTGTGACCCTGGGCAAGTCACTTAATTCTGTTTGCCTCAGTTTCTTCATCTATAAAATGAGCTAGAGAGGGAATGGCAAACTATGCCATTATCTTTGCCAAGAATACCCCAAATGGTGTCAGGAAGAGTTGGTTGTAACTAAAAAAGTAACTGAAACAACTGAAAACATCTTTGGCTTTGAAATCAGAGCACCTGAGCAAATCACTTTAGGACTCAGTTTTCTCATTTGTAAAATGAGGATATTAGACTAGATAGTTTGAGGTCCCTTCCAACTCTAACCCTTTGATCATAATATTGCTTTGATAAAAAAAATAACAATTATTATGAAATGATTGTGATAAACTGGAAAGACCAACAGATTTGAAGTTAGAAGACCTGCTCTTGAATTCTACTTTTAATTCCTGCGTGACTTTAAGGAAGTTATTTCACCTCTATGGGCTTCAATGTCATTGTTGTTGTTTCCTTCTTTAAAAAGAGGAAGGGCAACTAAATGATTCTAGAGGTATCTCACACCCCTAATCCATGATCCTGTGAAATGAGAAGACCCAGATTCAATACAGTGGTTGCAGTAGTCTAGCTGATCAGTCCAAGACACCTTTCAATGGGATCTATGAGGTCAAAACTATTTTTATGATAATACTAAGACTTTTTAGTTTGTAACATCAATGGATACAGCCCACATAAACAAAAGCTCTTTGGGGGGAGGTCCTCAATAATTTTTAAGAGTATAAAGGGATTCTGAGAGCAAAAGTATAAGAATCTGTGCTCTAGTCTATAACTTTGTACTCCTTTTCCAATAAGCAGTTGAAATACTCTCTTTACCTTGCTGTAGGAAATGGGAACTATTGTTATTCAAGTCAGTCAACAAGTATTACTGGCTGAGCACTATAGACACTTGTTATTGAGTTCTTTCAGTCCTGTCTTACTTTTCTATGACCTCATTTGGGGTTTTCTTGGCAAAGATACTGGAGTGGTTTGCCATTTCCTTCTCCAGCTCATTTTACAGATAATTAAAACTGAGGCAAACAGGCTTAAGTGACTTGTTCAGGGTCATGCAGCTAGTAAGTGTCTGAAGCCAGACTCAGAAAGATGAGTCTTCCTGATTCCAAGGTTAGTGCTCTATCTATCCGCTGGGCCACTTAGCTGCCTCTTTCCCTCCACCCTCACCCCCAATTGACCAGGCACTGTGATAAATGCCTGAGACACAGAGAAGGGGAAAAAGAGCCCTTGTCCTTAAGGAGCTCAAGTGATAATGGAGAAGGAAGGCATAAAAATAACAAGGTCCATATAAGAGGTAGAGAGGCAGTCTAATATTAGGAAGAAGACTAGGACTCAGAAAACCCATGTTCTAATTCTGAGTGAGGAGATGCTCTCTACCAGCGCTACTCAGCTACTGCTATGCATCTTACAGTCTCGGAGATTCCTGGGGCATTGAGAAGTTAAATAACTTGTTCTAGGTCCCACAGGTAGCATGTGTGAGAGGTACGGCTTGAATTCAGGTCTTATTGAGACTAAGCTTTCAATTCATTAAAACAAGCTGGATAAAGGGCTGCTTTTTAGGTGGAGTAACATTCTACCTTTAGGTTGGATTGTTTCACTGGTTAACCTTTCACTCTCCAGTATCACCTGGCATAGAGCATGGCCCAGAGGGAATCCTTTTGGACTGGGTGGGGTGAGGATGAAGGAGGGAAAGATCAAGACCCTGGGGAGACCCTGTGCATCTAGAAGACAGTATACAGCCACAAAGCACTGCAGGAGAATGAGAGTTGGGGTGCAAAAGGTGGATTGAACCCACCTCACTGTTTTGCTAGGCTCAGCCCTTCTAGAAAACAATACTTCCTGTTGCCAAACGTTTTGCTCCCTAGTGGAAGGAGCAGTTTTATTTTTATCACTATTCAGTATCACCTTCTCTTCCTCAACTGTGCTCTGTCTTATCTTTAGGTCTAACTTCCTATTTTCTCATTTTTTTTCCATTTGAAAGCTTTCTTAACTTCCTGAATGTTATATTTCTTTACTATCTCTTGTTTACCAAAATCCCTTATTTATTTATTTTTAGAATGCTCACATTTGAGTCTAATGGTGAGATTTTAGTTTTCTGAATCTTATTATCTATCTTGCCCCCTACCCCCACTCCAATATTCTTAATGAGACCCAAATACCCTATGTAAGAAAAGGAATTCTGAAAACAAGAAAAAAGTTCCCATGATAGTGGATTGGCAGAGGAAAGCTGGCATCTGAGCCAATGCCTTGACAAACTTCCTAGAGAAAGCATCTCTGAGCTTGTTTCTAATTGGCTCCCTCAGACAGTTTTAGCTTTCTTGATTCCAATCTACTGTGAATATTCTCTGTCAGTCACCAGGCACCACAGTTCCTTACAAACTAAAAATTGGCTGTAGACTTTAATGTGCTGAGCTAAATTCTGAGAGCCTAAGGGAGTAAATTAATGGTTGACTCAGGTTTAAAATGTGATTTTTAGTTACCTAATTTTATTCAAGATGTGTGCCTTGTGTACATGATTTGTTACTCATAGATGCATTTGCATTAAGGGAGGAAAACATTTTTTTTTGAATTTGTCATGATGTAAAAACAAAGGTCTTGGAATTATTCAACTGTGGTTTTATAGCTGTGATTCATCCCTGACTGCCAGTGAATCTCCTGTAAAATTAATACTAATAACTTGCCTCTCTTCAACAAGAAGCCCAAGTCCTCTACTCTGTCATGGGGTATATCTTCCAAGGGTGTGCCACAGTAGGTTAGAGTATGACACTCCCCAGTGTCAGAGGAATCTGCGAAAATGAGCACCTACTCTCACAATCAAGGAATGAAGATTGAAGTGGGTCTCATGGAATGCAATGAGTTGGAGGATATTTCTCTAGCTAATGCTTATTAGCATTATTTTTAATATTCACCACATTTTTTCCTGTGTCTTTTTGTACGTGGGAAAACTTCGCCACTAGCCAAGAGACTAGCAAGGATTTAAACTGGAATGAGTCTTAGAGAATCTCTAGGCCAGGTGGGACCTGACCCTAACTGTGGCCTCAAGGCTGCAGGTTCCCAGCCCTGATGGTAGTCTAATTTCATGTATAATAAAGAGCTAAGGCTAGCCTCACACCATCTGGGAGAAAAGATGGGGCTGGAAAGCTGATCTCCATCCAGCCAGAAGGATGGATTGATTGGTTTCCTGGCTTGAAGGCTTCCTGGACCAGATTATAAGAATCAGTTCTTATAAGGCCCATTCCAATGGATGACTTCTTTCTCAGCTTCTATAATAAGAAAGAGACCTACATGCTTTCATTGAACTCAGCAGTAGTTTCCTTGTGTTGTCTTTTCATTCTGACACCTCAGCTCTCTCCCTTCTTTTGCTTTACTCTGGGTTGGGACTTTGGGTTGGGACTCTGGCTTTGTCTAGGAATTCTGACCTGATCTGGTATCTTTTTTCTAACTTTTCTTCTAGTGATAGAATTGTCGTCCATATGTCTTTTGCTTAACACCTAACCAGTCCCCTGGATCTGATTCTGTTAGAACTTGTATTTGGCTACTCCTCTCTATCTAGATTTTGGATATTTATCCCATTAATAAGGATAATCTATCCCATTAATAAACAGGAAGGACAGCAAAGTGTAATAGGATAAGTGTGTTGGCAATTGGGAGACCTAGATATTAATCCTAGTTCTACCAAGAAATAGCCATATGACCTTATTTGGGCCTCAAATTGAATTTCTATAATAAAAGGGAATTGAACTGGGTGAATTTTAAGGTTAATTCAGTGAGATTTCTTTGAGTTTGTACTGTGTGTGGAGAGAACAGGTACTAGGGAAGATGTAAAGTTTAAACAAGATATGGACTGATCCTGAAATTTTCAAGTATCTACTGCTTCTAGCATTCTGTTTGCGGGTAACTGATTATGTGATGTAGTTTAATGAGTGCTTAAGGGCCCATCTTCCTTCAAATATCTCTCCCCTGGGACAGCTATGGTGCCTAGAATTCTTAACATAAGAAAATTGTCCCTTTTGTATTAAAACATTGTCTTTGTAAAGCCTTCTTATAATGGACATGTTACCTAGTAGGGCTAATACATTTGAAATCCATTAACAATGAGCTTGGGGGCCAGAATTACCATTCTTAGCTTGTAGGCCATAGAAACACAGGTGGTGAGCTGGATTCAGCTATGTGGGCCATAGTTTATTGGCCCCTAAGCTAGAGGAATGTCTCATTAACTAGCCTCAGGGAGCAGTACTCTAGGAGGCATTTGATGGTAGTGTTGATGGGAGGGAATACATAGCTGACAGAACACTGGCTGTGGGTAGATGTGACAATCAGCAAAATTACTAAAGTCAGCTACATCCCCAGCAATGAAAGATATGCAGTGGGTCTCATTATCCCTCACTAGGGAAAAATCAGGATATACACAGACATAGTTAACTCATTTGATTGCCCCTTACTAACCCAGGATCACTTGGGCCAAGCAGGCCCACAACCTCTATCTTTAATCCACTTCCAGTCACTTTGGGTTTGTTGTATGACCATACTAGATTGATTTGGTTCTTAGGTGGACTTCCTGAATCGTATTTCTAAATTCATATTTCTAAAAGATCAGCACGTACCTGTATCTCTTTGGTCATTCATGGATTTGGGACCAGTTCTTCAGTAATGTTAACCTGCTTAGAGTACCTCCAGGAATAAGCACGAATAATAGGGCTTGTTTGTGTAGGCCATTTAATACTAACTTTCTTCCTCATCTTAGTAGCTAGGTGGGGTAATGGAGAGAGTATTGGACTTGGAGTCAGGAAGATACAAGTTCAAATCCATGAAGGCACTTAGTATGGAGGCACTTTATAAATACTTATTGAGTTGCTTGACTGACTGACCCTGGGCAAATCAATTCAGCTCTTAGCCTTAATTTCTCCTCTCTGTGAAAAGAATGATAATAGCACCTACTTCTCAGGGTTGTTTTGAGGAGCAAATAAGATCATATATTATAATGTACCCTAGAGGTCTATTTTTTTTATTAATTTATTTATTTAACTTTTAACATTCATTTTAACAAAATTTTGGGTTCCAAATTATCTCCCCTTTTGTGCCCTCCCCCCCCAAACACCAAGCATTCTAATTGCCCCTATGACCAATCTGTTCTCTCTTCTATCATCCCTCTCTGCCCTTGTCTCCATCTTCTCTTTTGTCCTGTGGGGCCAGATAGCTTTCTATACTCCTTTACCTGTATTTCTTCTTTCCTAGTGGCAAGAACATTACTCGACAGTTGTTCCTAACACTTTGAGTTCCAACTTCTTTACCTCCCTCCCTCCCCACCCCTTCCCTTTGGAGGGCAAGCAATTCAATATAGGCCAAATCTGTGTAGTTTTGCAAATGACTTCCATAATAGTTGTGTTGTATAAGACTAACTATATTTCCCTCCATCCTATCCTGTTCCCCATTACTTCTATTCTCTTTTGATCCTGTCCCTCCCTATGAGTGTCGACTAGAGGTCTATTTTTAGATCAGAAACCTAATCCATGATCAAGATGGAAGCATTGAAAGACCTTATTTCCATGGGCAGCCTAAGGTGAGTTGGCCTCATAGGATAGTCGGCTCATTTTCACAGTCTGTGTGGTCTGAGCTAACTTGGCTCTTTGGGGCCCAGGCACTCTTTGGAGCTATCACTGTTCACCCCACACTGAAACCATAACATAGTATATACAGCAGTGGGTCCTGAATTTCCCAAGGTTCCATATTTTCCAAGGTACTAGAAATATTAGAAAAATAAAGCCAGATCCTGTGAATATTCTTAATTTTTTTTCTTGCATAGTCCTGATAATAATAGCAGATGTTTACACAGCACTTTAAGGACTGGAAAATACTAAGCATACATAATCTCATTTGATCCTCAAAACAGCCTCCTTGAGGTCAGTATTGTAGACATAATGATTTCTGTTTTGTGGATAAGGAAATAGACTCTGAGAGGTTCTGATTAATCTATGGTCACGCTGTTAGTAAAGGACAGAAACAGGTTTGGGTCAGAGGCTTCCTAATTCCATATCCAATGTTCTTTTAGTTCGTCCTGTCTTTACAGTCCAGCCTTATTCCTCACATGCAAGACACTCCATTTCCCAACTTCAAATATTTTTGCTGGCTATGTCCTCCCTCCCTGGAATATTCTCCCTTCTCATTTCTGCCTACTAGCTTCCCTAGTGTCCTTCAAGTCCCAGCCAAAGTCCTACTTCTGCAGGAAGAAACCTTTTCCCAATTCCTTTTAATGCTAGTAATGTAGATATTCTTGAGTATGGGTTAGAGACACAGAACTGCTTCTAGGGAATGTTCAAATGAGGTCCATGTTAACTTGTTTTTTTAAAAATTTTATAACTATTTCAGTGTCATTGGTTTCCTTTGTAATTATATGTATTTTATTTTATCCATTTAAAAATATTATTCTGAAGAGGTCAATGGCCGTTTCACCAGATGATCACAAGGATCTATGCCACACAAAAAAATGAAGAACTCATGTTTTAGACCCTACAACCTGTTCTCCTCATGAGACCTAGTTCCATGTAACTATAGCTTCCATATCTTTAATAGCTAGCACAAATCATTTCCACTTTCTTTGATTATTTATTCTTCCTCAAACTAACCAGGTCAATCTGTAGTAATACAAAGAAATGATTGGAGAGATAGCTGAGATAGGGTTTAGTGTTGGTCAGACTCTCTTCCAAGGAGACCAAGGATTGTAATAAGACTTGTCTGATCTTCCTTTATCAAGTATATTGGGAAGTGATGTGGTACAAGGGAGAAGGAGCAATAAATTTAGAATCAATGATGTGAGTTTGAGTCCTGCCTCTACCACTCCCTCCCTGGGTAAATTTGGCTTGGGATGACTGACGTGTAATTTCTTAATTTGACTATATTTGAAGTCTTTTTAGCTTAGTAGAACCTTATATTCCTTTGGTCTAGCCTTTAAAAATATTACATCACGACATCACCCCACTGAGGCACCTGCACGCTGTGTCTCAGTTTCCTTATTTGTAAATTGGAGGATGAGACTTTATGCCTTGTAAGGTATTTTTCAGCTCTATATCTGTGATCCTATCATCTCTGTGACTTTGGGAAAATCACTTTACTTCTCTGTCCTCAGTTTCTTCATCTATAATATAAGAGGGTTGGATTAGATGATCTATTACAGCCCTTTTAGCTCTAACTCTAGGCTTCTACTTGTACAATGGTAAAGCAAGAATTCTTCCTTGGTTTATCAAGGGGATAGTTGAACTGAATAACTGGAGAGTGGTTTAACTGAAAAGATTTTTGTAATCATGGTTAAAAGCAAACAGCATTGTTATCATGATCCGGCACGGCTCTGGGGTATGTGGGATTGCCCAATTTGAGATGTAAACACAAGTGAGTGTGGTTTTGATAATATTTTTGATGATCTCTAATTTTTGCTGCTGGACCAAATTCTTTCCATTTCAAGCTCTGTGAGGAAAAATGTTTTATGATGATAGGTTAGTTTTTGTGGATTAAGGTTTTTCCCTCTCCAATAAATGTGAATGAGAGATTTTTAAAAGGAATATCATCTTACTGTTTTTTTAAAGCAAGAAAAGACAGATGGCCGACTGATCAGCAGTTAGTCACACATTTATCAAGTGCCTACCATGTATACAAAAAGAGGCAATTGTTAATAGAAACACTGTGCATTCTTCATTTTCCTCCTCTAAAATCCCACCCTGATGCATCCCGTTAGATTATAAACTCCACTTGTAAGCTCGTTGAGGGCAAAGTCTGGCTTTTGCTTCTTTTTGTTTGGCACAGTGCCTGGCACATAGTAGGTATTTAATAAATGCTGATTAATTGGTTAGGAATTTTTTTTTTTGATTTTTAAATTTTTTTTAATCAGTTGAGAATTGAATTGAGTTGAGTCTATGTTCTGGAGGGCCAAATCCATGCAACATAACCTCTGGCATTTCCTACAAGGTAAAGTCCCAGAAATTCAAGTCAAGCCAATAAACATTTATTAAGGACCTATTGTGTGCCAAGCATTGCGCTAAGCATTGAGGATACAAAGAAAGGCAAAAACATGGTCTCTAGTCTTAGGTGGATCACATGTTAATAAAAATATATTGTATGTCTGCTCTCTGAGGCCTAGACTTGGTCAATTTGAGAAGACTCTCCAGTAGGTTGACTACAAAAAAAATGATGAATTTTTCAGCCAAAGAAATTTGTATAAAAAAACAAAACATTCCACTAAATTGTCTAGAGATTGTGATCTACATTGGTTGAAGTTGAACCAACACTGAAGAAATCAATTCAATCTTTTTTTTTTTTATGTGTTTACTATATACCAGGTACTGGAGATGTAAAGAGCTTGTATTCTACGAGAGGAGATGATGTGCACATATATAATGACATAAGATGTGCAAAAAAGAAATCCAACATAATTTTGTAGGTCAAACCATTAGTACTTGGACCTGGAAAGGCCCTATGTGGAAGGTGCCTGGAGCTGAGCTTTGAAGGAGACTAGAGAGTCTAAGAGGCAGGGCCAAGAAGGGAGGCAGCAGTACTGGATGTAAGTAGTTAGCATCTCCACCCTGACCAAGTTAGAGAGGACACTGCCAAGCAACATGAATTTTGTCTGAGCCTCCATTTCCCCATTGGTTGAAAACAGCAAATACTTTTAATAAACCTGTGCGCAGAGAGCACAGTGTTAGATCTTGGTGGAGATACATTTAGATAAGACGGCATTCATGAATCTCATAGTCATGTCAGGGAACATTGTACATAAGACTTCTGTTTTTCTCAAATCTGTCATCTATCTGTCTAGATATTTGTCTAATATAATTGCTAGCATATATAAAGTACTTTAAAGTTTGCAAAATGCTTTATAAATATTTCATACTATCCTCACAATAATATTGGGAGATAGGTGCTTTTATCATCTCCATTTTACAGATGAGGAAACTGAGACAGGCAGAAATCAAGTCACTTGCCTAAGGTTAATAGCTAGTAAATGGCTGAGGACAAATTTGAACTCAGATTTTCTTTATTCTTGGGTCAGATTTCTATTCACTGAATCACTAGGTTGCCTCTATTATACATATTCATCTATAATAATTCATGTGTTATAGTGCAGTGAATTCAAGGAGTCAAGGAAAAGTGTGTGGTTCAGGGGTAGACAAGTTGTTACTAATTGGTGGAAATCAGGGAAAACTACATGGAGTGGTCTGTCTTTGAGCTGGGCTTTAGAAGACAGATAGGATCCAACAGATGAAGCAGGAATCCAAGAACTTGAAAGAGTGAGGGCACTCCTTCATGATTTTCAGAAGTAACATGCACACTGCGGTGGTCTAGAAAGAAATTTGAACTGCGTCAGCATTCTGATGAAATGCTGTGGAGACAGTCAGAGTGATGGAAATAACAGTGGACTACATATTAGGTGGTCTGGACGTTTGACTCTCCAATCAGCTGTATGATCAGGGTCAACCCCCCCCCCCCCCCCACTTCTCTGAGTCTCAGTTTCCTCACTTACAAAATAAAGGAGTTGGACCAAATGACCTCAAACACTTTTTGAACTCTAATAACTGATAAATCTAAAAGTCCCATTCCTTTCTGTTCTTTTTGAAATGTCTTATATTTGAAATGTCTTCCTCAACTGTTAATTTCAATGGATATAACTACCTCTGTATTTCTATACTGAGCAAAAGGACACCTGTAAAAGCTATGGAACTGAATTTCCATTTGGGGGAATTATTCCTCCATTTGGTGTTCTTAGGACTACTCACCAAGGGAGCTGCCCCAGCCTCCAGACCCTAACTTCCAACCCCTGTGAAATTCATGTTAATGCTACTAATCACAGGCTTGCTTTTATTTTTTTAAACATCATTTTAAATGCTGTTTGGCTCAGCCTGCCCAATGTAATAATGTTGTTTTCTTTCTCTTGTACAGGAGAGGACAAACCAACGCACCAGACAGAATGGCTATTGTCTGTGCTCATGGCTACTGCCTGCTTTCTTCTGCTGAGTCTTTTTGTCATATGTCGAACGTAAGTATCTTCTAGGTTAGCTCTCGGGGCACCCAGTAGGGCCAACAAATACTGGCTCTTTGCCCACCCATCACTTATCACTCCCATCCTCTAGCGAAACAATTGCATGAGCAAAAAGGTAAGGCATTAAAACTGCTCATCTGTGGGCCTTTTTTCTGGGCCTGCTCTCTGAGGAGAAGATTGTTGTATAAACAAGAGGAGAAAAAATCAATAGCTGATCTATGAAGACACAAGCACCAGGAAGCTGCTGGGAGCCAGTGAAGATCTGCCCTTGAATTTGCTAATAGTGTGGTAATTTTTGTGAAGGCCTGTAAATTATTCAGGCAGCTCTGTGATGATTTCCCTTACATGCTTTGTTGCCTTTTTGGGAGGGCCAGCATGTGTCTTTGTACATGGCAGGTGTTCCTTCTGGTACAACTCTCCCCACTGTGAGCTGAAATAACAACCGGACCCCCCTGCCATGGCCTTGTGATTACTTCAGACTTGGGTAGGCATTTGCTGGTTCCCCAGCCCTCCTGTCCCCAAGTGGCTAATTGTACTTGAACTAAACGATGCTTCCTTTGATGACTTGTGTATATGAGGAGAATCTAAGTGTCAGGAAAGAATATGGTTTTTCCCCCCTTTTCCCAAGTAACTTCAAATAGTTTTGCTCCCAGGTCCAGAAACTGGGGTTCAATAATATGTGTCCTTCAGCATATTTAAGAATATTCTCCTTTTTAGCCCTTAACGGGATTTCTGAAAATGGCATTCTCAGAGATGATTATGTTTTTGAACAATTTCATCATTATTAATTAGTGAGTTCTTATGTTATACCCACAATGAATGCACAGTTCAGAATGGGGTGTTATGACTCACCTGATATGGGTATTATCAGAGGCTTTCCATATATGATTTTCAAGGATTTAGAAAACAATAAAATACATTCACATGAAAACAATTCTGTATATAATTAATTTTTCTTGTACAGTTCAGAAGGACTGTGATATTTATGGGTCAGCATTAGGGACATCAACAATCACTGTTGATGTACTGGGAGCTGTTGTGCATTGCCTTTAGAGTTGGATAACCTGGGTCTTGTCTCTCTCAGTTACCAGCTGTGTGGCCGTGGGCAAGTAGCTCAACCTCTCTGAGCCCCAGTGAACAATACATGTTGATTTAAATTGGGAGAGTGAGTGTCCTGTAATCGTGAAGCCATTGGTCTGGTTAGAACAGCAATGCCTCCTTCTTAGGGTTGTTGTGGAGATCGTAATGAGATAAGGCATATGGAGGGATAGGAATCAGGTCTAAGGAAACTCCCAAATGAGAAAATTCTCTCTACCAATGAAGGTTGGCTTTTTTTCTGCAACTCATGGTCTTAGAAAGTTGTCTAGAGCATTAAGAGATTAATTGACTTGCCCCAGGTCACATGGTCCTTATGTGCCAGAGGCTGGACTTGAACTCAGGTTTCCCTGGTTCCTGGGCTAGCTCACTCTCCACTTCTACCACACTGCCTCAAAGTGCCTGCACTGTAGTGTATGTGTCAGCTGTTTGTGGCATTCCTGGTCAGTAAGGATTCTGTGTAGATAGAATGCCAGTGTGTTTACCATAGCGTGTATCTTTTTTTCTTTCAAAAATTTAATACAGCATTTTTTTTACATTACCATCATAATAAATATATTTCCACATTAGTCCTATTGAGAAAGAAGATTCAGAACAGAAGGGAAAAAACACAAGAAAGAAAAAAGTGAAAATAGTATGCTTCAATCTACATCCAGATTTCACAGTTCTTTCTCTGGATGTGGACAGCATTTTCCATCCAGAATCTTTTGGAATTGCCTTAGATCACAGAGCTAAGCCTATCAAAGTTGGTCATTGCACAATGTTGCTGTTACTGTGTGCAATGTTCTCCTGGTTCTGCTCATTTCACTCAGTATCAGTTTATGTAAGTCCAGGTTTTCTTGAAATCTGCCTACTCATCATTTCTTATAGCACAATGGTATTCCATTACATTCGTATACCACAACTCATTCAGCATTCCCCAGTTGATGGGATTCGTCTCAATTTCCAATTCTTTGTCACCCCCAAAAAAGCAGTTATAAAAATTTTTGTAAGTGTATGTCCTTTTCCCTTTGTTTATGATCCCTTTAGAATACAGACATAGTAGTGCTATTGATGGATCAAAGGGTATGCACAGTATTATAGCCCTTTGAACATGGTTCTAAATCATTCTCCAGAATGGTTGGATCAGTTCACAACTCCACCAACAATGCATTAATGTTCTAATTTTCCCAAATCTCCAACATTTATCATTTTCCTTTTCTGGCATATTAGCATATCTGTTGGGTGTGAGGTGGTACCTCAGAGTTCTTTTAATTTACATTTCTCTAATCAATACTGATTTAGAGCATTTTTCATATGAGTATAGATAGCTTTAATTTCTTCCTCTGAAACTGCCTGTTTATATCCTTTGGTCACTTATCAATTGGAGAATGACTTGTATTCTTATAAATTTGACTTAGTTCTCTGTGTATTTTAGAAATAAGGCCTTTATCAGAAACACTGGCTGCAAAAATTGTTTCCTAGCTTTCTATTTTGCTTCCAATCTTGGTTGTACTAGTTTTGGTTGTGCAAACTCTTTTTAATTTAATGTAATCAAATTATCCATTTTGCATTTTATAATGTTCTCTATCTCTTGTTTGATCATAAATTCTTCCATTTTCCACAGATATGACAGGGAAATTATTCCTTACTCTCTTAATTTGCTTATGGTATCACCCTTTATGTCCAAATCATGTACCCATTTTGAACTTATCATGGTATGTGGTATGAGATGTTGGTCTGTGACTGGTTTCTGCCATACTATTTTCCAGTTTTCCCAGGAGTTTTTGTCAAATAATGAGTTCTTATCCCAGATAGTGGAATCTTTGAGTTTATCAAACAGTAGATTACTATAGTGCTTTATTTTATACCTAGCCCATCCCACTGATCCATCACTCTATTTCTTAATCAGTACTAAATAGTTTTGATGACTGCTGCTTTATAATATAGTTTGAGGTTTGATATGGCTAGGTCACCTTCCTTTTATATTTTTTTTCACCAGTTCCCTTGATATTCTCAACCTTTTGTTCTTCCAGATAAATTGTGTCACTATTTTTTTCGAACTCTGTAAAATAGGGTGTTTTGGGTTTTTGTTTTTTTGTTTTTGGTAATTTGATTGCTATGGCACTGAATAAGCAAATCAATTCAGGTAGAATTGTCTTTTTTATTATATTAGCTGAGCCAACCCATGAGTAATTTTTTTGGTTAATTTATTTACTTTTAGTTTTGAACATTCACTTCCATAAGTTTTAAATTTTCTCCCCTTACCTCCTCCATCCCTCCCCAAGACAGTCTGTAATCCAATGTTGGCTCTACATATGCATTCCTATTAAACTATTTTCACATTAGTAATGTTGTACAGAAGAATTAGAACAAATGGGAGAAACCATGAGAAAGAAAAAACAAAATAAAACAAAAAAGAAAATAGTCTACTTTGCTCTACATCCATACTCCATAGTTCTTTCTCTGGATGTGAATAGCATTTTCTGTCATGAGTCTGTGGGAATTGTTTTAGGTCCTTGCATTGCTGAGAAGGGCTGTCTATCAAAATCAGTCATTGAAGAATGCAACATTATACTATGTACAATGTTCTCCTGGATCTGCTCACTTCACTCAGCATCAATTCATATAAATCTTCCCAGATTTCTCTGAAGTCTGCCTGTTCATTATTTCTTATAGCACGTTAGTATTTTACTACATTCATATACTACGGCTTGTTCAGTCATTCCCTAATTGATGGGTATCCTCTCAATTTCCAGTTCTTGGCTACCACAAAGAGAGCTGCTATAAATATTTTTGTGTGTGTGGGTCCTTTTCCCATTTTTATGATCTCTTTGGGATACAGCCTTAGAAGTAGTATCACTGGGTTAAAGGGTATGCACATTTTTATAGCCCAATGGACATAGTTCCAAATGATCAGTTGATATTTTTTGAATTGTTTAGATCTGACTTTGTATGAAAAGTGTTTTGTAGTTCTGTTCACATAGTTTCTGGGTTTGTCTTGGCAGGTAGACTTTCTAATATTTTATATTGTCTATAATTATTTTAAATGGAATTTCTCTATCTCTTGCTGCTGGTGTTTGTTGGTAAAATATAGAAATTTTATGATTTATGTGGGTTTATTTTATATTTTGCAACTTTGCTAAAGTTGTTAATTATTTCAAATAGTTTTTTAGTTGATTCTCTATGATTCTCTAAATAGACTATCATGTAATCTTCAAAGAGTGATAATTTTGTTTCCTCATTGCCTAATCTAATTCCTTTAATTTCTTTTTTTCTCTTATTGCTAAAGCTAATATTTTTAGTACATATTGAAAAACAGTGATGATAATGGGCATCCTTGTTTCACCCTTGATCTTATTGGGAAAGCATCTAGCTTATCCTCTTTACATATATTGCTTGTTGTTGGTTTTAGATAGATACTGCTCATCATTTTAAGGAAAACTCCATTTATTCCTATTCTCTCTAGTGTTTTTAATGGGAATGGGTACTGTATTTTGTCAAAGGTTTTTTTCTGTACCTATTGAGATAATCATATTATTTCTCTTAGTTTTAGTATTGATATGGTCAATTGCGCTGATAATTTTCCTAATACTGAACCAGACCTGCATTCCTGATATAAATCCCACCTGGTCGTAGTGTATTATTCTCATGATAAGTTGCTATAATCTCTTTGCTGCTATTTGTAATGGTAATTTCAGGTTAAAGGTGGGTTGAGGAAAGAGTTAAAGATCCCCCATACCCATTAATAGGCCTCAAGTACCTTTTGTTAATTTTCTAATGGAGGCACTGGTTCTTAAGGGTTGTGATGCCCTCTGGCTCTTAAAAATGTATAAGTATGCTGAGGTGAGGTTTTACTTTGGAGCTTAGTTTTTGGAAGAAGGTTTGTGTGCCAGATGAGATTCTGGGCAGCCACTAAGCAGTCCCCCAGGTTTGAAAAACCAGATGTTGGTACTTCTCTTTCTGGTAACTATGTATGTATGATCAGACAGTTATCTGTCTGTTGCTTTGTGATGTATATATTGCTTACTGTCATGCAGTTGAAATCCCTGTCTGTTGATGTTGATTTCCTCTATATTTTCTCTGAAGTTCAGGATGCTGACTTTTCCCCTTGAACTAAGTGAATGATAATGTGCTTGATTAAAGTGATTGCTGACCCCTCAAAAGTTGCTCTCCTTTTAAAAAACAGATCAAAGAACTTGTGATAACAGGCCATTCTGTGTATATTGGACTACTTGCTTTTATACTATTTTATTTAAATTTTTTTGCATCAATATTCCTTAGAGAAATTGGACTATAATTTTCTTTCTGTTTTGGCTCTTCCTGGTTTAGGTGTCAGCGCCATATTTGTATTGTAGAAAGAATTTGGTAGTACTCCTTCATCTATTTTTCCAAATAATTTATAGTGTTGAAATTAATTGTTCTTTAAGTGTTTGGTAGAATTCACTTGTAAATCTACCTGGCCCTGGAGATTTTTTCTTACTAAGTTTATTGATGACTTGTTCAATTTATTTTTCTAAAATGGGGTTATGTAAATATTTTATTTCTTCTTCTGTTAATCTGGGTAATTTATATTTTTGTAAATATTCATCCATTTCACTTACATTGTCAGTTTTATTGGCATACAGTTGGGCAAAATAGCTCCTAATTATTGTTTAATTTTGTTTTCCTCTTTCTTTTTAAAAAATCAAATTAACTAAAGATGTATATATTTTATTTATATTTACTAGATCAGTAGTTTTCTTATTTTCAATTTTATTCATCTCATTTGATTTTCAGAATTTTTAATTTAGTATTTAATTGAGGATTTTTAATTTGTTCTTTTTCTAGCTTGTTTAGTTGCATACCCAATTCATTGAGCTCCTCTTCCTCTATTTTATTCATATAAACTTTTAGAGATAAAAATATTCCCCCTAAATACTGCCTTGACTGCATCCCATAAATTTTGGTATGCCATCTCATCATTGTTGTTCTCTTTGATGAAATTATTGATTGTTTCTGTGCTTTATTGTTTGACCCTCTCATTCTTTAGGATTATATTGTTTAGTTTCCAATAGGTTTTTAACCTGTCTTTCCATGTTCCTTTTTTATTATATGTAATTTTATTGCATCACCATCTGAAAAGGATGTATTTAATATTTCTGGCTTTTTGCATTTGATTTTGAGGTTTATATGCCCTAATACATGGTCAATTTCTTGTGTAGGTGTCATGTACCTCAGAGAAAAAGGTATATTCCTTTCTATCCCCATTCAAATTTTTCTTGAGGTCTATCATATCTAATTTTTCCAAAATTCTATTTACTTCCTTAACTTCTTTCTTATTTATTTTGTGGTTAGAGTTATCTAGTTCTGAGAGGGGGAGGTCCCCTTCTAGTATAAGTTTTGCTGTCTATTTCTTCCTGTAACTCACTTTACTTCTCCTTTAAGAATTTGGATGTTATACCATTGACCAATTCATATTCCCCTTTGAGGTTTCACACTTGTGTATTTTGACACTGTTTTCTTCTTCTGAGTTTGTATTTTGATCTTTCCTGTTGCCATAACAGCTTTCTATGGCCAGGGTTATTTTCTCTTTCTTGTTCCTTTTTTTAGCTAATTTTGTTGCTTTTAAAGTTGAGCTCTGTTCCTGGGGCACAGAGGGCCTTGTTCCAAGCTTCTTGTTCTGGGGAATCAAGAGCCTGGTTGTTAACTTTCTGCTGTGATGCCTCAGGTGCTGGCAGCTTGTCTACTGTGCTTGTTGTGCCCTGGATTCTGGGGCTGGCATCTACCTTCTGCACTGGAGCTAGAAGCTTCGCAGCTGACCTGCTCTGGCACTGTCCTGCTAAGTTAGGTTGTTGATCTATGGTGTAGCTAAGAGCATCCCACTGGCTTCCCTGGACACCCTCTGCACTCCCCTTCTTCCAAGTGAGACAGACCATTCCTGAAATCCTTTTAAGTTATCTTAAGCTGGAAAATTTTTTCACTAGTCTTTTTGTAGGTTCTGTTGCCCTGGAATATGTTTAGAGATTTGACTTAATGTTATTTCTCTGGGAAACTGGGGAGAGCTAAGCAACTTCCTAGTTTCTCTCTACCATCTGGTGTATATCTTTTATGGACCGTTTCTAGAGCAAAGCTTTCTGACCAGAGAACAAGTGACTTTGTGTAAAATCTCTCCTTTACTTCTTTTTCAGCTGCCAGGTATGGACCAAATTATTTCCTCCCATTCCAGCACCAAACAGGAAAGTTAAGGATCTCTCCTTCAGCAACATCTATGAGGTAATTTCTAAAGAGTTGACATCTAGCCTGCATAGGAATACTTGTATAGTATGCTGAAATAGTACATTGAGTTTTTATGTAATGAAAGGATTTTGTTGGCAGTTCTCTGTCTGTCTGTCTGTCTCTCTCTTTCTGTCTCTGTCTCTGTCATATACACACACAGATCCATATGCATATACACATGTACACATAAACATGCATATATACATACACTCCTACGTCTTTGGTCAAGAATATTTGAATATTTTAACGGAATCACCTGGTCATTTCAGTTAAACACCTTACTGAATTGCTTTCTTCTTTCCTATTCCTAGATTGCCTCTTTAGTTGTATCTAAGAAACACAGATCTTACAGCTAGAGGTTTCCTTGTCTAAACACCTCATTTTGTGGATGATAAACGGAGGTAAACAGAGGTTAAGTGACTCACACAGGGTCTCACAGCTCAGAAGTATCTAGAATGGGATTTGAACCCAGGTCTTCCTGACTATAAAATCTGACCCTCTCTCCACTTTACCATACAGTATCTGGTAGCTGTGGTTGTGTAGACAGCTTTCATTGACTTTTACATCTTCTGCTCCATTTACTACTAGGGAAAGGAGGCATAAGCCCTTTCCCCAGAATGATCAGCTAGGGTGCAATTTATTCATCTAACAGACCTTTATAGAGTACTTCTGTGGTACAAGGTCAGCCAGGAAGTGCTCATCTCTTTGCCAGGATCTGGGTATGTTTCAGCTTTCCTACCCAGACCTGAAATAGACCAGGGATGGATGAGCCCAGATGAACAGAGACCAGAGGCAATGTCCTGGATAATTCAGGCAGAAAACCATGCATGTTTTTCCCTGCTTTGTCCATATCCTAACTCCCTTGTGTTCTGGAAGTATTAGGTCAAGCTTAGACAAAACTGTCACTGGCATTTTGGAAAGGGGAGCTCAGTCCACTGCCGAGCAGATGTTTGACCTCCCTTCCAATGTGTGTTTGAAATCCCTCTTGAATCTGACCTGCAGTCTTCTAAGAACCACAAGTGATGTGAGCAGCAGATCTAAGTCCTTTGTCTGAGCCTCTTAATGGATCATTTTAATGCTTGTATCTGATTTCCCCACAGAAAACAAGCGGTTCCTATTGATAGCAAAAAGAGTAGGCTTAAAAGCTTATTTGATAAGCTCATGGTTTGTTTTTAATTAAAAGTAAAAGCATCTGTTCAAAATAACCTGACCTGGGGAGGAAGAAGCAGATTTCACTATAATTAAATAGCAAATATTAATGTTAGAGCTAAGCCTAACCTGGCTTCCCAGGGCCTCTTATCCTCTTGCCATGTTGTTCTTTCCCATTAAACAACCTCAGCAATTAAAGAGGAAAAAAAAAGGAACAAGTTAAATGAGAGAATTGAATGAATACTGTAGTGTGCCCAAAGGACTGAAATTTTCCAGTCACCAGAAAAATGGTAGAACCAGTTCCAGCTTCCTCATATGTGGTCTTCCCCTCCTCTACTCTCCCCAACGGCTTCCGCCATCACACAAGGCAATCACCTCCAAGGGCCCTGGTCCAACTTAGTCTGGCTCCACTGCTAATAGAGGCAATCAGAGGCCCAGTCAGTGCCAGTGGTGGCAACAGCTTTGACAGCACAGACACCAGCCCAGTAGGAATCAGCTAGAAAGTGTTAGGAAGGAGAGGAAATGGTGGAGGGGTGTTGATCATTTCTAATTACAGCTGGCATCCCAGGAGTAGTGCTGAAGGCAGTCTTGGGCTTTGGGGATCTCTGCCTTCCAAGAGCTCTCTCAGGGTAAGGGTTTGTCAAGTAAGTTTTTGCCTGTTCAGATTCCAATGAAAAACCGTTCTGACTGGGATGCCAACAGGTAGTCTGTTGTGCATCATTCAGGTGAAAGACCCAAAGGGCTCCATTCCTGACTGCTATTTACTGTATGATCTTGGACAACTCACTAGTTTTCTCTGGTCCTCAATATTCCCTTTTGAAAAATGAAGGTTGTGGACTAAATGATCCTCATCAGCCTTAAAGCCTGTGATTCTATAAATCTTTCATATCTAGTTAGTCAATTAACAAGCATTTAAGTGCTTTGTATGTGCCAGAAGCTGCTCTAAGTGCTAGAGGTACAAAGAAAAGCAAAAATTCTGTCTTTGTCTTCCCTCAAGGAGCTTCCATTCCAATAGGGGAGAGAATATGTAAAGAAGGAGATATATTCCAAATAGATGGAATCTTAGAGAGAAGACCCAGGGAGAAAGGGATCAGAGAAATTGGGAAAGGTCTCCTACAGAATGTAGGATTTGAGCTGAGGAAGCCGGAGGAGCCAAAAGAGAGATGCCTCCTCACTCTATCTTGGCTTTAATTATTATAGGAATGGCTTTTTCTAAATGTTAAAGGAAGTCTCAAATCAGCTTTGAAACTGGCTGATGTTTCCTCCCAAATGTAGGGAGGCAGCACAGTGCTGTGGACAGATTGCTGGTGTGTGTCAGAGACATTGGATTCAAATCCTGCCCTGTTGCTTACTATCTGCGTGACTTTGGGCAAGGCCCCTTTGGGCCTTAGTTTTCATCTTTCAAATGAGATATTCAGACTAGATGATCTATAAGGTCCCTTCCACTTTAAGTCTATGATCTTGTGACTTGAATGACCTTGGGCAAGTCACTTTAGTTTCAAAGGGCCTCGATTTTCAATGGGTAAAATGAGGGGACTACATAACCATCAAGGTCCCTTCAAGCTCTAGTCTGATCCTAATTCAAAGGTTTTATTATTGCTAGAGTTGTGGGTGGAATAGGTCAAGATATTTAAGTGGAATATGAGGGGTAAAACTGCATAAACTGCATTATTTATAATTGTTTCTCTTAAAGAATACATAGCAACACCCCTGAAATCAAGCTGTGTGACCAGCCTTGTGAACAACCAGGATATCTTTAGAGTCTTTCTTTCAAGGGCCTGATGTTAAAGCATTTCCTAATATTTCCTAATATTTGTTTTCCAGAAAACCAAGTCTGGGGAAACAGAAATTGAAGTTATAAGTTACATGGAAGACCCTGGATTGGACAATTTGGATGATTCCGTATTTTGATATTCACTGATATAGTCCAAGGGAAAGCTCTGGCCTACACCAGGAGAGCCAAGAATAGATGAGCTGTGCCTTTGGGACTCAGCCTTCCTTCAGGCATCTTGGTGTTCAGATTTCAAGTGGCATCTCATTGAACTACCACCCAACTATATCTTTCTGTTTGTTTTTGAAGTGGGACTTGTTATCAGTCTCTCTTTGATCACAGCAAGGAGACTGGAGATGCCCAGGTGTAAATCAGGTGCTTTCAATCTTTTTATGAGCAGGTTTCTAATGCAAATGAAACTTTCTGTTGTTCACATCAGCACCAATGCAGGCATTTCCTTTGGCAGGATACAGCCAGAGGACTCAAGAAGACACTATATGCTGGCTTTGCTGTGGCTATTGGTCTGCTTACTAAGAATGAGATCCATGAATTCAATAGTTCTTTATGTCTCAGAGTCATGGGAATGATTTTCTTGTGTGTATACACATGTGTTTTATAAACAAAGAATGGTCTGTGGTGCGGAGTGTGGGGAGGGTAGAGCCAAGAAGAAGTAAAGGCAGGGACTCATCTTAACTCAAATTCCCCTCCAAACAATATTAAAATGAATTCTTAAGTGGCATAACCAATAAAAGGATGGAGTGAAGCAATTTTCTAACCCAAGACAACTTAAAAGGTTGTCAGTTAAGGTCCATCTCACTGGGGTGACAATGCAGCAGAGTCTAGTGGAGGCTGTGGCAGCGTAGGCTGGGCCCTGGCAATTCAGCAGCAGGCTTTGGGGGTGACTGAATCAGTGGCAGTAGCTTCTGAAGCTTTTAGCCCATAGATGGAGATATGTATGGAAGGAGACTACAGAGGACTCTTTGCTGGTATTGGGAGCAGTACTCTGTTACATTGCTCTATATGGTTCTGTGCCGCAGTCCCAGGGCAAGAGGAGCACTAGTCAATCAGGAATCTTGATCACAGTTCCAGAGGTGAAAAGAGTATCTGTAATCACTCACAGACCAGAGCATAGGGCAGGAGAGCAGTGATTTCATCTCTCCTTAGATCATACCACCTTGGAAGAACTGAAAACTTACAACTCTGAAAATAGAAGCACAAAGAAGACAAACAAACAAACAAACAAAAAACCCTGAAACTTGGGACAGTATCCACTCCACCCTAGGAACAGAGCTCAACTTTAATATGAAGTTAAAGTCAAGAAAAAGGCTGCAAAAATGAGTAAAAATGACAAAAGAAACTAACCATAGAAACTTACTGTGGTGACAGGAAAAGTCAAGAGAAGATAACAATGTCAAAACAGATACATGAAAATCTCAAAGAAAAATGTGAATTGGTCTGAGGACCAAAAAAAATAATTCCTGGAAGAGCTCAAAAAGAATTTTCAAAATGAAATAAGAGAAGTAGAAGAAAAAGTGGGAAAAGAAACGAGAGTAATGCAAGAAAATAATGAAACAAGAGTCAACAGCTTGAAAATGGAAGCACAAGAAAATACTGAAGAACATAATGCCTTAAAAATGGAACAGGCCAAATGGCAGAAGAGGCATAAAAGTTCACTGAAAAGAACTCCTTGAAAAGCAGAAATGATCAAATGGAAAAAAAATGTACAAAAATTCATTGAATAAAAGAACTGCTTAAAAAGTAGAAATGGCCAAAGGGAAAAAAAAGGTGCAAAAGTTCACTGAAGAAATAATTCATTAGAAATTAGAATTGGGCAAGTGGAAGGTAATGACTCCATGAGACATCAAGAAACAATAAAATCAAATCAAAAGAATTGAAAATAGAAGAAAATGTGAAATATCTCATCAGGGAAAAAATAAACTGACCTGAGAAATAGATGGAGTAGAGATAATTTAAGAATTCTTGGACTATCTAAAAACCATGATTAAAAAAAAGACCCTAGACATGACATTTGAAGAAATTATCAAAGAAAACTACTGTAATATCCTAGAACCAGAAGTAAAGTAGAAATTGAAAGAATCCTCCAATCACCTCCTGAAAGAGATCCTCAAGTGAAAACTCTCAGGAAAATTATAGCTAAATTCCAGAACTCCTCAGTCAAGGAAAAATATTATAAGCAATCAGAAAGAAATAATTCAAATATCATGGAACCAGAGTGAAGATAACACACAATTTAGCAGCATTTACATTAAAGAATTAGAGGGCTTGGGATATGATATTCTGGCATGTTGGCACAAGCAAAACCACAATTAAAAGAACTGAGAGGCACCACCTCATACCTTTAAGATTGTTTAATATGACAGAAAAGGAAAAGTACAAATGCTGAAGGAATTGTTGGAAAACTGGGATGGTAATGCACTGTTGGTGGAGTTTTGATCTGATCTAACCATTCTGGAGAGCAATTTGGAAATATGTCCAAAGGGCTACAAAAATGTGCATACCCTTTGATCTAGAAATGTCACTACTAGGTCTACATCCCAAAGAGCTTTTTTTTTTTTTTTTAAAGAAAAGGATGAAATTGTACAAAAATCTTTATAGCAGCTCTTTTTGTGAAAGCAAAGAACTGGACACCTTTAGGAGGAGGGTGTCTTGGCATATACTTTTTGCCCCCAATATATATCTTGCTGATTCAAATACCTTGAGCAAAGCCTTTATACTGTCTCTGATCCATTGCCAAGACTAGGACTCAACCAGCCTCCACACTCATATGGATGGAGTGAAGGTCTTTGAAAAAAGAAAGGCAAAGTGTTCATTTTCCAATCTCCTCATTTTGTCCTATAACTTTCACAGCTATGAGAAGAAAAAAATGTTATACTTTGCTGAGGGCACCACATCTGGGTTTTCTGAACTTGTATTACTCATTCACTTTGTGAAATAACTCCTATGCAGCAGAAGAAAATCATGATTAAAATCCAAATTTTAAGTAAGATACTTTTCAAGTAAGATGTCTACCTACATATTGGGACCATCTGTTGGCAAAGTTAAAACAAAAAAAACCAAAATCTAAGCAAAACTCAGGTGCTAATTTGTTAAAGAAAAGGTAGACATCTGGAAATGAGAACAGAGAACTGAAAACCATGTTTGATGATATGGTAAGAGTGAAGAGGGGCCTAATTAGAAAAGGACTGTATTCATTGGAGAGGGGTGGCTCTTGATGCCAATATCTCTGTGATTTTCATAGCATAACCAAGTACTGAGGAGCTGAGTTCTGCCTAGATGATTGTTTTTGAAAACTTCTACCTACTTTGATATTCATCTTATTTGTGACCCATGGGGAGATTAAAAGAACAGCGAAGACACTTGTGAGTCACTTATACTCCAGGGCATCGTTACCTTTAAAAGAAAATTTGCAAAGCATGATTTCACCTTCAGTCTGAGGGATTGAATCCCTTGTTAATCCCATAAAGTAGCATACTCACCCCATGCTCATTCCCCTTCCACTCTCCCCACAAGGAAAAGAATCCATACGATCTATTAAAAATATATAGGTATATTAAAAATATATAGGTACACACCACCCAACATGTTTTGTTGATTCTGTCAACACCCAGTATTAGGTAAAATGGTGTGACCTAGGACATTGCAGTGCTATAAATGTTATGAATTGTTTGACTATGAATTGGGTTTGGATCAGGGATGGGGAACCTGTGGCCTCAAGGTCGCATGTGGCGTTCTAGGTCCTTGGGTGCAGCCTTCTGACTGAGTCCAAGTTTTACAGATCAAATCCTTTTATTAAAGAGGATTTGTTTTGTGAAGTTTGGATTCAGTCAAAGGGCTACATCTGAGGACCTAGAAGGCCACATATGGCCTCGAGGTCACAGATTCCTCACCCTTGGGTTTGGTCATAAGATAACTGTGATGGTGTTTTTGAAATTAAGTTAGATGGTACAACAGATAGAACGCTGGCCTTGGAATGGAGGATTCCATTGTATTGGGGAATACCTGAACAAGTTGTGGTATATGATTGTGACAGAATGCAATGGAACTATAAGAAATGAAAAGCAGTATATGTAATGCTTTCAGAAAAACCTGGAAAGACTCACATGAAATGATGCAAAGTGAAGTGAGAGAACCAGGGGATTGTACATAGCAGCAGCAAAATGGTACAACTGTACAATTTTGTATAAAATTGATCAACTGTAAATAACAGCTATTTTCAGCAATCTAATGATCTACAAATTCCAGAGGACCTATGATAAAAGATGCTGTACATCTCCAGAGGATGAACTGATGGAGTCTGAATGCAGATTGAAGCACACTTTGTAAAATATTTTATTTTTCTTGTTTTGGGTTGGTTTTTTTGGGTCTGTTTTCTTTAACAACATGGCTAATATGGGAATGTATTTTATGTGACTGCTCATGTGTAACCTATATTGAATGGAAAGCCTTCTCAGTGAAGGGAGGAGGAAAAGAAAAGAGACAGAATTTGGAAGTCAAAATTTTTAAAAATATAAAAAAAATTTTTACATGTAGTTGGAAGAAATAAATATTTAAACAAATTTAAAAGATAATATGGTCTTTTGGAAAGCAATTGTAATTTGAATATTAAATATATATGTGTATGAGAAATATATATGTGTATGAGAAAATCACCCTGTATCAAATGGAATAAAAGTCTTCTTTGAAGACTGTATCATGTCAATGAGGCTGCTAGGAATGACATGAGCAGCCAGGCTTCAGTTAGGACCATTCAGACAGGAAAGAAAATTATAAGGAAGAGGAATCAGGGTCCAGACAGAAGTTCATTCTTCCACGCGATGTGGAAGTCATGTTTCCTATAGTTCTTCCATTTTGCCTGCTTGAATTTTGATGAACAATGTCAGATTAGAGACTGTTATGGAAAAACCAATCATGGTCCCAGAGAGGTAATAAGACATATTACTCTCTCCTCTGCAGAGAGGTGGGGGATGACTAGGGCAGAATGTGACATACGTTATCAGATATTGTTCCTATATCAGGGGTTTTTGCTTAATGGTTTTCTTCATTCATTTCTGAGCAGATGTTGTGGTGGTTTGTATTTCCAGAAATGACCAATTGTAAATGAATGATATTAATAAAACCTTTTCTTAAAAAAAGAAAAAATTGAGATCCGTGAAACCATATTCTATTGAGCTCTTCATGAGCTAAAAACTCAAGTCAGCAATCTTATTAAAGCCTCTTTATCTGGAGGCCTGGCAGAAATAAGGTTTAATAAGTGACAGAATAGGTTTCCTGGGGTAGCTAGGTGGTACTGTACATAGTGCCTCAAGTGCTGGGCTTAGAGTCAGGAAGACTCATCTTCATGAGTTCAAATCTGGCCTCAAACACTTAGCTGAGTGACCCTGGACACGTCACTTATCCCTGTTTGCTTCAGTTTCCTCATCAGTAAAATAAGCTGGAGAAGGAAATGGCAAACTATTTCAGTATCTCTATCAAGAAAATCCCAAATGGGTTACGAAGAGTCAGGAACAACTGAAAAGTGACTGAACCACAACAAAGCTTAACTATTCAAGAGTTGGCAAAAATACACACCCTTGAAAACTGCAGGAAACAAATCATGTGACCTCTCTTTTTAACTGCTGAAGTCTGGGATTAATGGAGCAGGAACATCTTGGCATGTGACTTTAGACTATGTTTCCATATACAAACCAATTTGAGGGTGATAAAAATGAATTCAAACAAAAGTCAGTCTATATTTTGATATCTAAACAAGTGGACTTATTTAGTCAGTCAGTCAATCTAAGAAGGAATCAGACAGATCATATATTTTTTGTATCATATATTTTTGTTGGTATCACAAGGGTTCTTAATCCTTATTGCATCATGGGCCCCTTTGGCAGTCTGGTGAAGCCTCTGGACTCTTTCTTGGAATAATGTTTTTAAATGTATAAAAGAAAATATATAGAATTACCAAGGCAACCAGCTATATTGAAAGAGTTACATATATATGTATAATATATATGTATGTTATATATATATATGTATATATTTAAAAAGTCAAATATGTTCACAGACTCGAGGGCAAGAACCATAGTCACCTGTTGAAATACTGCACTGTAGTAACTTCAGTCCATCATTATCCTGTGTTTCTAAAAAGACTAGCATGAATGATGAATATGTTTGGCTGTTTTCTCCCTCTAATGACTACATTTGAGCCTCTCAGTAATGAAACAAATATCTCTGGAATTTTTCATGCCTTTCTTTATTGTTTTCTCCCTAGCAATATAAAAAAAGGAAGGAATAAGATATAGGCAAGTCTCTCTGTGCAACAGTTTCCTCAATCTGTCAAAGGGGGATAATGTGACATGGCCCTACTCAGCTCACAGTGGGGTTGAAATGGGCAAATGCTGGTGGAAGTGCTTTGGAGACTGAGGTGATGAATATATGCTACACTGATTATTTTTCTTTCAAACCTAAGGACCATGGGATGACGAGGCTTCCTGAGGCACCCTGTGACAATCACACAATTGTGAGATGACTTTTAGGACATTATGCATCTAAGGCTCCTAATTCCAGAGAGCTATGCATGTAAGACAGTGTGCTTCAGTGGCAAGAAGATTTGTTCTGAAGAGAAAGAATCTGAGTTCAAATTGTACCTGTGCAATTAAGGTACTTTAACTCTCTGGGTCTTGGTTTGATCACTAGACAAGAATACAGTTGCACTATTTTTGAGGTCCTCTCCAGCTCTAAATCTATGATAGCTTGAACTATGCTTTTAGATTTAAAAGTTAAAACTTTCAACAGAACTATATGTAATCTGCTCACACAAATAGTTTCCAACACTTTTGTGAGTCTGCTGGCATTCAACTGTAAATCAACTTGTTTGTTTTTATCTTAAAAAGCAAAGAAATGAAACCCAATGACTTTTGCCATTTCAGTCTTCAAAGAAGCAAAGCTACACTAAAGATCACAGTTCTCATTGGTGGTTAGAGGCAGAGGAGGCTTTTGTCCAAATGTTGAATTTTGCTGAATATGGGGGGGGGTTTACATTTGAATCATGGAAGGGGAAAATTTAATCTTCATGGTCCATTAAGAATAAGGAGGAACAAGTCTTCCTTGGAAATGAATAGGATTCCTGGTATATTGTAATCACTCCTCGGCAGGCTGGGAGAATCAGTGTCTGATATTGTAATCTGGTATCTGCCTCCCTAGAACTTTGTTAGAAAGCACAGTGGGGGGATATGGTCTTTGAACTAAGGAGATTGACTTTATCTTACTTAATATAGCCATAACCTGATGTTAGAAAAGTTTTAGGGGCCAAAGCAATTGGTTGATGGCTCAGCATAGACAAACTGTGTTCTATTTCAAGTTTCACATCCACAAAGAGAAACCTGAGTATCACAACAGTCCCCTTTCTTCTCTGAATTCTTCTCTTTGGTACTTATGGTTTCTACCAGTCATTTCAGATTTCCTATATATTGACTTTTTCTTCATAAATTCTCTCATACCATATGAACCAGTGCTGGGGTTGGGGTGTATGAGGCAGGAAAGAGAGAGAAGCATGAATCAGAGGAAGGAAACATGAGGGAATATATTTGATTGAGGAAAAACAGAAGGAAAAGTAGTGATATTTTGGTGGGCTAGTGTAATAGATCATTTGGCCAGAAAGAGGCCAAATCAATGACATGTTTGGGAATTGGATACAAAATGTGGCATGGAAACATGATATATGTATGTGTGCATATATGTATGTATATTAACAGGCTTCATCTGTCCAGACATTCAATGCAGCTTCTTGCTTAAAGTAGAGCAACTGATGAATTCTTGACTCATCTCTTGGCCAAAGATTCTCAACCCGAGGTCCATGAACTTAAAAAAAACCTATCTATCTGTCTATTTATCTATTTAGAGAACTATATTTCAACCTAATTGACTTCCTTTGTAATCCTATGTATATTATGCATTTAAAAACATTATTTTGAGAAGGGGTACATAGGCTTAACCAGACTATCCATAACACAAACAAAGCTAAGAACCTCTGTCTAAAATGATAAATTTTCAAAGGACAAAAGAAATAACAAAAAGGGCTACTATATTTGATCTAATTCTAGCCAATTAGTGGGAATGGTTACCAAAGAAATAATGATGGAACCCTGGGAAGAAGTGATCCCTCCACTGTAGGGATCCAATAATAGATCCAATGAAGAGGTTAAATGACTTGCCCAAGGTTATACAGCCAGGAAGTGTCTGAGTCAGGGTTTGAACACTGGTCCTCCTGAGTCCAAATTCAGTGCTCTAGTCAATGCTTAATACTGTCACACAAAAGAAGCATTAGATTTGTTTTATGTGTCTCCGGAAGGTAGGTATAAGAACAGTGGCAAAAAGAGGCAGATTTTGGCTTGATATGAGAGAAAAAAAATCAACTTCCTGATAATTTAAGCTGTTTGAAAGTGGAATGAGGCATATTGAGATATAATATTTCCCTTCACTTGTCATCTTAGAATAATAGGATAATTATTTCTTGGGGATATTATAGTTCAGGTATAGGTTAAACTGGACAGTGAGGAGTGTCTGCTAGGAGTCAGAAGAATCTGAGTTCAAATTCAGCCTCAGATACTTACTAGCTATATATATGCACAACTCACTTAACCTAGTTTGCCTCAATTCCTTATCTGTAAAATGAGCCAAAGGAGGAAATGGTAAACCACTCCGGTATCTTTGCCAAGAACACCGTAAATGGGGTCACGAAGAGTTGGACATGACTGAAATGCCTAAACAACAAATAGACTGGTCACTGAGGTTCCTTCCAACTGTGAATTTCTGCGATTAAGACAGTATGGCACAGTGGTATGAGCAGTGACTCCAGAGGTGAAAGACCCGGGCTCAATTTCTGCTTCTGATATTTATATTTGTGTGACCATGGGCAAAGAATCTAATTTTCCCAATAATCAGTCTCTTCATATGTAAAAAGAGGAGTGTGTGTGTGTGTGCGTGTGTGTGTGTGGTGTGTGTGTGTATGTGTGTGCATGTGGTGTTTAACTTAGATGGCCTCTGAGGGACTTTCTGGCTCTAAATATATGATCCTATTATTTCTGAAAGCCAAATGAATACTATGGTTTCTAGTAGATAGATCACTGCAGACACCAATGGGTTGGGCCGGCTTTGTTGGAAAAGGATGGCTTCAGCTGGGCCTTGAGGGAAAGGAGAGGATATATATTTATAGATCTAGACAGATAGAGAGAGAGAGATGATAGAGATGTAAACATAGAGATATAGATAGATAGCAAGGTAGATATATAGATGATAAATAGAGATGTAGACATAAAGATACAGATAGAGATATAGAGGTATAGATAGATATAGATGGATATGGATGGATAGATGGATAGATAGACAGATAGATAGATAGATAGATAGATAGATAGATAGATAGATAGATAGATAGATAGATAGATAGATAAATTAGGACCATCATAGACATTCCTGACCAGATATTCAATGTGAACAAAGCAAAGAATGGGTATGTATGAGGTATGTTGATGAGGTGGTGAGTAGACTCATTTGCTTAGAGCAGGTTTGTGTAGGAGAAGAGAGAAATAAAGGATTGCAAAGGTGCTGACTGGAGTCAGATTGCTTAGGGCTCTGAATGCAAAGCTAAGATATTTGAATTTTATTTTGAAAGCGTTGCAAAACACTTTACAAAAACAGATACCTTTAGTTAAACGAACAATGAGACTTTGTCTTATTTAACGAATGAAGAAGCCTCCATGGCATAGTTGATAGAAAGCAAGTCTCAGCCACAAATCTTTCCTTTAACATATACCTGCTGTTTAATCCCAAGGCAAGTCACTTTACCTCTCTGCTTTAGGTAACTTTCTAAAACTCTAGAGAAGGCAATGATCTGAATCACAAAGGAAGTTTGCCCATCTGAATGTTGCCAATATCAATGGAATCACAGGTCCTATCCCTATCAGTAACTAACAATGAAAAAAAAAACCCTTATGTTCCATGCTCTATCTTCAGAACATATATTTATTTAGAATTTATGCCCTTCTTGCTTAAAATAAAAGTGAAATCTTCAGAATATCACTTCAAAAGGGTCATCTGGACTCTGAGATGGACAACTGGATATAGTGGCAGCTAAGTGGCACAGTGGAGAGAGTGCCAGACCTGGAGTCAGGAAGATTCATTTTCCTAAGTTCAAATCTGGCCTCAGACACTTACTAGTTGTGTGACCCTGGGCAAGCCACTTCACCCTGCTTGCCTCAGTTTCCTCATAAAATGAACTGGAGAAGGAAATGGCAGACCACTCCAGTATCTCTGCTAAGAAAATCCCAAATTGGATCACAAAGAGTCAGACGTGACTGAAAATGAACTGAACAACAGCACCCTACAGCCACAGGTAGAGGTTTATGAGTCACTCCGTACTCTCAAATGAGAAAGCACAGAATACTGTGTTGAAACAACAGCCCAATGACAACAGTGGAAACAAAATCCTGACCAATGGGTTCAGGAAGGCAAGAAGAACGCTCCCCAAAGACAAATATCTTTACAAATGACAGCATATTTATTAACAATACCTTTAAAAAAAGATTACATCTGCTAGATCACTGATAAATATCATTTACACTAGGGATGGAAACTACATGGGGTGTCCTATTTTTCATTTATTTTGCTGTTTTTGTTATTTTTTTCTATGATTTTTGTATTTTTTTGTATTTTTCCTTTTTTGTATTTTTTTTTGTTTTTGTTTTTACATAGAAGTAATCATATTAAACTAAGAAAGGAACACAGCATGAAATACTGACAATATAATTTTTTTTTTCTGGTTAACACCCTTGACTTTTACACAAGTGGAATCCTGATTAAGACTTTACTGAGTAAATATATTTAGAAGGTTTAAAAGTTAACTTGCATTATTTGTAAGCAAAAATATGACAAGTTACAGGCAAATTCAAGCTCTCAGGAGAGGAAAGGAAAAAAATGGTGGCAGCGCATCTAAAGGTGAAAATTTTTCTAGAAAATTTTATCGCTTTAGTTATGTTGATAGCTCTGTCAAAGTCAACTTACAAAATTCCCCTATAATAACAAATAGTCCTTTCCTGAATAATATGGTTTGTTTGATATTGTCATTTTCCAACGCAATTTTAAGAGTGAGTGTAAAAGTTTATAAAGCAACTAGGCTGCCTACGTAAAATTCGTGATTCATTAAGGGAACATACATACAATCATATCAAGGATCTTTCTGAAGATTCATATGAAAAAAAAGTACTTGCAACAATTGCTTGCCAAAACAGGAGAAATCTGTCAAGTTCCATACATTATCTTAATTCAAATGATGGGATTTTTTAAAGAGCTACATAGATATCATATATAAGAAAATTTGTAAATAAATTATGAAACCATCAACATAGAACTACCGTTTAAAATGTACATTCAAAACAGATACATTTCAAGATAGGAAAATTACCTCTTCTTTTCAAAGACTTGGTTGACTATAGTAACTTGATCTATGTTACTACAGGATATGTAATGTTGATTTCCATGTCTAAGATAATGCTACTACAAAGACAATAGAAACTGAGTTGAGTGTAAAGAAAACTTTACAGTGCGATGCAATGCTAATGTCATGGATGGGAATATTGCACAAAGTGCCCCTCGGGCGGTGTGTTTATGCTTTTGAGGTTGCAGCCATTCCTGAAAATTGTTTCGTAGGTCACAGAATCCATAGGATGATGGGAGTGGGGATTGGGGATTGGGGAAAGGAAAAGAGGGAGGAGCGAGGGAATTTTACATGTCAGAAGTACTTGATTCAATGCATTAACCACCATCATAATTGCCATTTAAATCCAGTAGCCTTGAGTGACAAATCAAGCCTCCAGTTGTTCTGAGGATGCCCTGTAAAACTGTACAATCAAGTTTCAGTTGATTCACTGAGACGAGTTTTGAACACTCTGTCCTTGAAGGAAACATTTTCAAATCATATTTTATGATCATGTCACCCATAGCATTTTACAGCAAGAGGAAAAAAAAATCAATATCTACATCATATGTTAACTTTAAAAAATTCTATAAAACACTAAATATATAATAAAAAATATGCATATAAGGACATATGTAAACTGCTTTGGTAACATCATATTACAGATGTTTTCAGTGCATTGCAGAGTTTCCAAAGAAACTTCAGACAAAGCTATATTTGCTTTGAGGAAGTACTGTAGAATGCCATTTCTAAAGAAGCATAATACATTTTTTTCCAGTAATAAGATGTACTTGAACAACAATATTACTTAGTACTGGGTGCCTTCAAAACAACTAGCTAAATGTTGCTTATATTATCATCAGCAAGTCCTTTAGATAATTTTTGTCATAAACTGGACCTCGCTGTGAGGGAGATCATTATCGTACTGATGGCTGACAATGTACAAGCATTCGAAGTTGAGGCGCCTGATCCTCTTGCATACGCACCTGAAAAGAGAAGAAAGACAATTCATTGCAACAGGCTGAGTTATGGTTCTGAGTACTCAGCTGATGGCTGAGGTTGAGGAGAGCTGAACATCCTTCAGTGGATGAGATAGACTCTGGAAAGAGCTGGCACCTCCAGTAGTATTAATCTCCTCTGGATCAGGTATTGGAGGGGAGAAGATGGAGAGGGTGATGTTAGTAATGAATTCATATAGTGCTTCTAAATTGAGGGCAGGGTAGCTAGGTGGTCTGGAGTCAGGAAAACTCCTCTTTCTGAGTTGAAATCTAGCTTCAGACATTTACTAACTGTGTGACTCCAGGCAAGTCATTTAACCCTGTTTGCCTCAGTTTCCTCATCTATAAAATGAGCTGGAGAAGGAAATGGCAAATGATTCTGGTATCTTTGCCAAGGAAACCTCCAGTGGGGTCATGAAGAGTGATACATGACTGAAAACCAGTGGACTACAACAAGCTTAGGACAGTCCTGGGGGGTGGGTAGTTTATAGATTATGGCTCCCACTTCACCAATGGGTAGCGGGTGGCTCAGTGAGGTTAAATAGCTTGCCTAAACTTCACACAACCAGTAAAAAATAAAACCAGAAAAGGACCTTAGGTCTTTGAGCATCAATTACAATCAATCCTCTCCACTCCATCATAGCAAATTCCCAAAGAAATCAGTTCTGCAGGGCATAGCTGGTTCAAACTGATCCTTTGCTTTAATCAAAGTGATGCTATTTCAGCTCAGATGGAAATCTCCACATGAACAGAACAGAGTAGAAATGGTGCAGATTCTCTCAACATTACATGCACTCTCTTTTCTGAGCAAGACACCAACTAGCATATCTGTTCTACCTGAAAGTTTACAAAGCACTGTACAACATGATCTCAATTCCTGAAAGAGTAGGCTTTCTCGACAGAATATATTGTTGCTATTGGACTGGCAATTGGGTTTGAAAAGCAATGTGAGACCTCTCATAAGGACAACCTGATTCTATGAAACCCTGGAATGACAAGTCACACCAAAAGAAAAATAAAATCTTTGCCTCTGCTTGTTGAGATTTCATCTCACTTAAGGCGAGATAAATAAGCCTCAATCTTCTGCACACTGAGGATAGCTTCCATATCTCTCCATGGGTTTGGCTTCATGTCAAGATTAGAAGTGAAGGTCTTATTATTTTCCTCTGAACTGGATCAAATTTGGCACCCTTTTGAAAAGTGAGGAAACTCAGATCTGTGGGTTTGTGTGGATTAAGGATGCATATACCTTTGAATCATTCCTAGGGTCTGTTATGCCAAAGCACCCCATGTACTTGAAGAGATGTGCTGTTCAGCATCCTTAACAGATAGTTCCAGAGCCCTTCATGTGAAGCATTTCCAAAGAGAGATGTCTCTACAGGCGAATGAACACTCAAGGATTTGGTTTGGAGCATCCATGTATTAAGAAAAATTCAATTGTAAATACTGGTTTCATTTATGTGCTTCCTACTGAGACTCAACTTTTACACCATGTAGAAGATGGTTTTTTTAGATGGAAAATCCATCTACTACTGCTGTGTATAGTATCAATAATCAATCAATAAGCATTTATTAAGTACTTAGCCTGTGCTAGGCATTGTGCTAAGTGCCAGAGATACAAAAAGAGGCAAAAGGTAGTTCTTGTCCTAACAAAAACTAAGACCATGCACAAAATCTTTTAAGTGACATATAGTCAGAGGTAGTATGGTATAGTGAATAAGGGGCTATTAAGTCAGCTATTAAGCATTTATTAAACATCTGCTTTGAGCTAGGCACTGTGCTAAACAGTGGGCATGCAAAGAAAGGCAAAAGATAATTCAGATCCTCAAGGGGCTCATGATCTGATGGGGAGGACAATTCTGTTCAAATAAGCTATATAAATTGGTGATAACCAACAATGGGGCAGGGACATTAGAATTAAGGAGGGTCAGGAAAGGCTTCCTGAAGAAGGCAGCATTTTAGCTGAGACTTGAAGGAAGCCAGAGAAGTCATGATTCAGAGATGAAGAGGAAGCATTCCAGGCATGCAGACAGCCTTTAAGAATGCTCAGACTGGAGCGATGTAGTGTTTTATGCAATAAATAGTAAGTGTCATTTGACCACAGAGTACAGGGAGATGAGAAAGGTATAAGAAGATCAAAAGGGTAGAATAGGGTTTTAAAAGTCAGATGGAAGATTTAAAATTTGATCCTGGAGGTAAGAGGGAATCAATGGAGTTTATTGAATAGGGGAGATTACATGTTCAAACCTGTATTTTAGGAAGATCACTTTGACAGCTGAATGGAGGAAGGATTGACTTTAGGAAAGCCCTGAGCAAGGAAGACCAACCAGCAAGCTATTGTAACAGTCTTGGTGTGAAGTGATAAGGGCCTGTATAATAGAAGTGGCAGTATTGGGAAAAAAGGAGAGATGCTATGAAGTTAAAATCAATAAGATACTAGGCAACAGAATGGACATAGGGGATTTTTAAGAGTGAGGAGCAGAGGACCACATCTAGGTTGCTGTGGGCCTGGATGACTACCTGAGTGAGCATTGGTACTCTTAACAGTAATAGGGGAATGTGGAAGAGGGGAGGATTGGGGTGGGGTCAGAAGATACTGAATTCAGTTTTTGACATATTGAGTTTAAGATATTCAGTATGAGGTGTCCAGTAGGCACTTGGAAAGGTGAGACTGGAGGTAGGAGAGTGGTTAGTGCTGGATAACTCGATTTAAGAAGACAGAAAAACCTATCTCTGATCCATACTGGCTGTTTGACTCTGGGCAAATCAGTTGGCCTCTCAATGCTCTAGAGAACTCTCTAACATTACAAGGTGGTAAAAAGATTTCAACCTCCTTTGTAACAAAGGCTTCAGATTCATTTTGCAGAGTGAAATTCCTATATCAATAAAATTAGAGTTCCAGTTCCTATCCCAACAATCACTGTATACACATTTTGATATATTCAATTGAATTAGCCTTTACTTAACACTATTTTAAGCTTACAATATAATCAATCAATCAATAAAAATTTAGTAAGTACCTACTAATTGCTAAGAATACAAAAAGAAGCAAAAGATAGTTCTTGATCTCAAGAAATTCGAAATCTTAGCGAATCTACTTATATCAAAGATTTATCACTCTCTACACGTATGAAAGACCTTGCTGTATATTATGCTATGTCTCCATGTGGCATGAAACCTGGAGGATGATTCTGTTAAATCTGACTCAGGGGTAAAGCTGGCCAAATGGGTTGACTGTTGGGAATGTTTGGCTGAGTCTAGTCATATGACATTACATTAGCATAAATGTTAGTCTTATGCTTAGGTTAAAAAAATCAACTTCACAAGCTGAAAGGAGAAATAACATTGGGTTGGGGTTAGAAAACCTGACAAAACTCCAAGTACTGTCATTTACTACTTTGGGGAAACATTAAATTTCCTCATCTGTACAATGAGAGTGTTGGACTAGGTCAGGGCTTCTTCAGCTTTTTCTACTGGGGACCTCTTTTCAAATTGAGGCAGCATTGGTTGGTGCTGCATGGCCTGAGGGCATGCATAGTGCAAAATACACATGCTTTGTGTTCAGAACCAAGGATGCAGTGAAGTTGCCCCATGCATCATGGGCAAATGCTGCCAGAAACACCTTGGATTCATTACGTGTGAGATTTTTAATTAATTTTTGGTCCTTGTGTGTTCAGAAACCTTTTACTGGTGCCAAAATTTTTGAGACAGCAAATGGAATCCCACAGTTTAAGATGCACTGGAGTAGATGGCCTCTCAGTCTCTTCTGGCACCCAATCTATGGTCACATGTAAGAATATACATACATATACCTGTGGATACATAATACACAGCTTGCCCAAATAGGCTGATTTGAGAGGCGGTTATTTCCCTTTCCCTGGAGGCCATCTAGAAGAGGCTAGATGACCACTTATTGTATTGAAGGGATTGTGGCTCAGTTACAACTTGGAATGTAAACTCTTCTAGAGTAGGGGCTGTTCTGCTCTGGTTGTTATATCTTTGGGGCACAACACAGCTTTGTACATAGCTGATGCTTAATAAATGTTCTTTGGATTAAGTGTGATCCCAGCTGACTCTGAGAGTCTGCTGTTCTATGTAGAGACCTTTCTTCCTGCTTAACTGACAGAATTTTTCTTTTGATTTTTACTCCTTCCTTTTATTTGATGCTGCCTGAGGCTGTGACAGCATGCACAAATTGGTCCGGCTGTTTAATTGACTGATAACCTGTTAAGGCAGTCAAAACTGATTTGTACATTTAGAAACACTCTGCAATCAGCGAGCATCAGTCCCCTGAAGAAACTGAGTTATAGTGAGTTCTCTTTTATTAGATTTCTTCCTTGTCATACCTAATTGCTACTAGGTCTTGGTCCAGTGGTCCTGGGATCATTTGCATGATTTGGCTCCATGCCCCCTTTCAGAACATCTGTCAAACCAGGAAACACTGAAAAATGGCATTCTTACTTGATATCTTTGGAATTCGAATTTGTTCACTGCTACTGCCATCTCCTCCATCACTAAATGGCCTAATTTCTATTATGTAGTCTTCATCGAAAGGCAAAGAAAGCTCCACGGATGTCTTGTTTGTTTCAATTACAGATGCACTGCTTTGTCTGTTCCATCTGTATAAAACCTATAATACAAAAAACAACAGGAGTCTGTTGCTACCCTCAGAAAAGGCCCCAAACTTCCCAAATGTCAACAGCTCACTACCTTAACCTGTCCCACCTCAGCAGGATGAAATGAAACCATGGCCAGAGGGGCTGGCCTCACCTTAACCCCTACCTCAATTGGAAACAGTAGTCTAAAGGCCCCAACGCCTGTGTCTGAAGAGCTTTGTAGTACACAAAGATGCTTTCATGACCATAATTATCTTTAATCCTTATGATAGCCCTGTGAAGTAGGTTGGACAATATTGCCAGCTTCATTTTATAGTTGAGGACACTGAGTTTCAGATGATCCAAGGCTACAAAGGAATTCATTGGGAGAATTGGCCTTCTGACTGTAGGTTCAGAGCCCTTTCTCATGTGATATGTTGCCTCTCATTGGATAAGGATGATCACAGATTTAGGGGGCCTAGGTACCTTAGAAGGTATCTAATCCAAACCCATCATGTTAGAGATGTTTAAAGGTTAGTATCACATGGGAAAAGTATTTTGCCCAATGTCACACAAGTAGCATGTGGTACAAAAAGGATTCAGATGCAAGCCCTGGAATTCTTTCTGCTGGTAACAGTGATGCAGCTATCCCAATGCAGAAAAAAAAAAAAGGCTTAAAAACTATAACCCTTCCTTAAATTGCAGTTTTCTAAATTAGGCCAAGGCTTGAATTATTCTGATGATTTTTGAACTAACTATAATTTTTCAAATTTGTCTAAAAGATCATCAATTCATTCTGAACAGATTTTTATCAAATTATGTATTAGAAATGGAAGTGGCTACAAATCAGTTGATCAATTACTTGACATTTATTAAGCACCTATTTTATGCTAGGAATAAAAAAAAGAAGTATATAAATGGTTGTCCTTGACTTTACTGAGCTTTTTAATATTTTAGTTAGCATATTTGCTAATTTGGCTAGAGGATAGAGTGCTAGGCATGAAGTCAGGAAGGCCTGAGTTCAAATTGTGTCGCAGACATACTAAACTGTGTGACCCTGGCCAAGTCACAATCTTTCAGTACTTTAGGTTCCTTATCTGTAAAATGAGGGGGTTGGATTTGACCTCTCACATCCTTTCTAGTTCTTAATCCAAAATGCTATGATCTTATTTTACTCTCTGACCTAAACTCTCACTGCCCACTCAGATATCTAGGCCTACCTTTGCTGTTCATTCATTTGGTCATACCAGTTCTCTCATTATCTAAGGAGGTATGGGCTGGGTAAAGGGGTGGGGAAAGAGAAAGTCTTCTGACCTCACTCTATGATATTCCTCTAGGATGGAAACCTTCACTGTTTCTCCCAGAGTAGTATAATGCTACTGAGAGTTAAAGATCTTCCCCACCCATTAATGGGCCTGCCCATTAACGGAAGCTTGATTAGGGGAGACTTTTTGTTGTTGGAAGGTCCACACCTTTTGTTAATTTCTATCGAGGCACTGGTTCTCAAGGGTTATGATGCTTTCTGGCTCTGAAAAGTGTATATATACTCTGAGGTGATGTTTTACTTTGGGGCTTACTCATTAGAAGTGTTTGTTTGGCCAGACAAGACTCTGGGCAGCCACTAAGGGGCTCCCCTCGGCTCTGAAAACCCAGATGTTGGTGCTTCTCTCTCTGGTAACTATGTACATATGTAATGGTCAGACAGTTGGATCTGTCTGTTGATCTGTGATGTCTGTATTGCTTATGGTCAGACAGTTGGAAGCCCTGGCTGTTGGTCTTTGTTTCTCTATTTGTATTTTCTCTGAAGTTCTCGGAGCTGACTTTTTCCCTTGAACTAAGTGAATGATACATGTGCTTGATTAAAGTGATTATTGACCCCCCAAAAACTGCTTTCCTTTTAGAAATACAGATCTAAGAACCAGTAGAGCAGACCCTCCTGTATATCCTTGCCATTACAAGCAGCAATTTCATATATGGTAAAAGGAAAGTCATTGGGAAGGACCACTGTGGAAAAAAGCAGCTGTCTGAAAGTCAATAGTTCCCAGTTTTAGTCGTGTCTCTTCTATGGATTTGTTGTGTGGCCCTAAACTGCTTACGCAATCACCCATTTCACTAAAGAGGTAAAACAAGAGGAAACTGGTTCTTTTGGTGAACTGACTGGACAGCTTTAGGTCAGGTGCATATTCTATGACCTTGGACAATTCACTTTTCTTTTTATTAACAGCTCAAATTTATTTAGCCACGTAAAAATAAATGTATTATTAATATTTTCTGTTACATTGCCATAGCTTCCCAAGACCACCCCTCCTCTCCTCTCAGTAGAATCCTCTACTTAATAAAGCATTGTCAGTTAAACAAAACAAACCAACATATCCACTGTGTCTAAAAAAGTACAGCTGTTCCGTAACTGCTGCCTCTTCCATAGTCTGCTGCCTTCCTGCTGAGAGGTAGAGGGCAAGCCTTCTAGCATCAAGAATAGTCATTGAATTGATTGGAGTCCTGACATCTTTCAGCACTGTTTTTCTTTATGTTACTGCGGTCATTGTTTGAATTGTTCTCTTAACTCTATTTACTTTTTTAAAAAATACAACCTTATTTTATTGTTACCTTTTATTTTCTTTTTAATCACCCAACACGTTCTACATTTCTCCCATCACCCTTATCCATTGAGGCATTATTAGAAAAATAGTATGGTGCAGTGGAACATCATGTTGGAACTGGAGACCTGCTTTTGATGCTTATTATCTATGTGACCTCTGACAAGTCGGACTAGTTACCATCTGAGATGCTTTCCTGCCCTAAACCTATGATCCTATGATCTTTATATCAAAGATAAAAAAAAAAGAGAGGAAAAATAGTTCAACAAAATGAATCAATACATCCACTAGATCAATTAGAGCTGAGTCATCTATTTCATTCTCCCTATTCTATAGGTGAGGAAACTGAGGCAGGGAGGTTAAATGATTTGCCTAAAGTAACATAAGTTGTAAGTAACTGAGCCAGAATTTGATTATTTACTTCCTGGAGTCTTAGATTCCTCATCTGTAAAACAGAGTAGTAACCTTCTTCTCTCTTAAATCTAAGACTGGCTACCTGAACACTTCTTTACACAGGGTCCTTGCATTTCTCCCAGAAGGTGTCAATCTTTCATATATCCCTTGGCACCCCTAGTCTCTAATTTATGTCCTACTACCACAAGGCACTGAATAACATTTCCTTAAGTTAGAAAGACTCATCGGTATCATTCCTCTACCTGAGGCACCTCAGATATCTACTTCAGTGTCCCCTCAGTCCTTACTAATGATGGTGCACTGATAAATCCCTTGTTTTATTTAGAGATGTCAAAATTTCTCATTCCAGGGCTCTGGGAGAACAAGCTGGTTTATCAGATGCAGAATCACATCCCAACTTCCTGGAATAAATTGCTTCTTTGATTTACCTGCCATCCTTTCCAGGTATCAGGAAATTCAACTAATTTAAAGTATAAATCCTACTCCCAGAAGAAAGATTTCCTGGGAAAAAAATAACAGACGGTACCCAGTCTGCAAATTCATTTGTACCTTGTAATGAAACTGACTGAATGAAACTAGGTACCAGGTACTGGAAGATACAAAGTCACAAACTAAACAGTGCTTGACAGCCTAGGAGATAGCTAAGTATCAATGGAGAGAGCACTAGACCTAGAATCAGAAAGTCTTGAATTGAAATCTGGACTCAGGTACTAGCTGTGTGACCTTTGGCAAGTCATATAATCTCTACCTGCTTCAGTTTCTTCAGCTGTAAAATGTGGAAAATAATAATAGCACCAGAGTCATTGTGAGGATCAAATGAGATAATATTTGCTCACACTGTGTGCTTAGTATAATGCCTGGAACATAGTAAGTGCTTGTTTTCTTCCTTCCTGGATACCCCTTGCTCCCTACCCACTGACAGAGCTGGAATAGCAGCCAGTCCCTGGGGTCAATGAAGATTTAGCACCTTCTCCTGACCCTGGTGCCTGCTCTAGTCATCTGGTTTGCATTGAGAGGTATCATGCATTGTGGGTAGAGTCAGCCTTGCAATTAGGAAGGACTGACTTTCAGTGCTGACTCTCACACACTTATTGCCTGGTTGACATGAGGCAAGTCACGTAACCTCTTAGGGCTCCCGGCAACTGACTAAGCTGATAAGTTACAGAGAAGGTTCCCATCGTCACTGGTAGAGTCCTCAGCGGGACTTCCCCACAGTGATGAAATCGAGAGGTTCAGCCCAAGCTTGCCATGAAGAAATGAAAACCAAAACTACTGTACATGGATAAAAAAACAATAGCTGACATCTGTGGATGTTCTTTAAGAAGTGTAAAGTGCTTTACATATACATTATCTCATTTGATCCTCCTGTGTGGTCAATATGATGAGCTGCAATTTACAGCTGAAGAAACTGAGGCATGGAGGGAGGTGAGGCCACCTGCCCTTGGTCATATGGCTCATGAATATCAGAAGCAGGATCCAAACCCAGGTCTTTGTGATGCCAAGCTTTCATGCTGAACTATGGGAGGCTTCTTCCTGTCATTAAGGGTAGGAACATGATACCCCACTCACATTAATCAATGATCACAATAACAAATCAAAGAAAGCTCCAGGTTTATAGGAAGCTGGAACCAAATGCCTTCATCTAATTCAGTGAAAGATGGCATTACATCTGTGGAAAGAGGTAGGACAGAGGTGGGACAGGATGGTGGAATGGCTATTTGCTGTTGCCTCTGCATTGAGTATGCAGTGGCATCCTGGCAGATGGAATATTTCCAATCTCAAATCTTAAAAAGTTAACCTGTACCTTTCAGTCTACCCTGACAACTAACACAGAATACAGAACAGGCCAAAGAATCCAGGAAATCCAGGTAAAACATTTTCTACATTAATAAAGGTGAAATAAGTGGATACGAGGGAGACCGGCACTATCTATACTAACTCTGACTTAGTGAAGTCAAGCAGAGGTAATGGGGTGTAGTTGGTAGATCTCTGATTTTGGAACCAACGAATATAGTGCTCTCTCCTTCCTCAATTTATCTTGTAATTATTTGTATATGCTGCGCCTCTACTCCAGACAAGATCCATGAAGGCAGGGATTTTCTTTTTTATCTTGCATCCCCTGTCTCTGAGAGTCATTGAGATAGGTCTAAGAGAGCTGGCCACAGAATCAAGGGTTTGAGTCCCTCCTTTGACACAGATGATCTCCTAGGTATCTCATTAGACCTATGAACTGTGAAGAAGGTGCCAATCTACACTGGTTAATTCCCAAAATTTCACATCAATGAGACCACAGGACAACTGCTAGCCCTATTTCCAGGGTCTCACGCATAGTAGATGCCTATGTCTGTTACACGTGTAAATATTTGCTAAATGAATGAATGACACCATCTGGAACTCTTTTCATAAATAAACATACTTCAGAGGGAAAAAAATAGCTTCTTTAATAAAAGTGGTAGCCAATAATCATCACCCTTGTTTTGTTTTTTTCTCATAAAAGAAAAATCATGTAATTTTCTTTATAAAGCCAATTCTCTCAAAAAAATTTCCACTTCACATTTTCATCACTGCAATTTTCAAAGTCTGAAAGCCCTAACAAATAATTTAGTAGCTCATTAGCCTTCAGCTCTTCTCTCATCACTCCCCTTGAAAAAGTCCTCAGATTTGATTTTCTACTAAAGATTCCCTGGCTGAACACTTATTACTTTCCATGGACTTGTGTAGCTTTCTGCAGTGTGCTTCTCACCTTTCTTAACTAGAGAAATGGGAGTTTGGGGGCAATAATTTATTTTTCCCTTGGTTTTGTAACTTTGCTATTAGGTCTGGTTACTTGGTTTCCAGCAATTTCATATTTGCATTCCAATCTCTTTATTCTCAAAGGCGGTAGTGCCTCAGTAAAATTGGGAAGTAGAAAATATTTGTCTTCAGGAACTCTCTTTCACCCTCTCTACTCTTTGGTGTTCTTTTCCACCTCCCTAGTACCAACTCTGCTTCCTTCTGCTACCCTAAATTGACAAATACATGATAATCTAGTTCACACTGTGGTATTATTAACTCAGAGAATCATAGAATTTTAGAGCAAGGAGGGAGCTTAGGGATTATCCAATCCAACAGTCTCATTTTAGAAGAGGAAAGGATTGGTAGATATGGCCACTGTCGATGATCTTAGAAAGACCATGGAGAATAGGAGTTAATGGAGGATGAAACATTAGACCTGGAGTCAAGATGACCTGAGTTCAAATCTGGCCTCAGACACTTCCTTGCTGTGACCCAGCTTGAGTCACTTTACAATTTCTTCATCTGTAAAACAGGGAGTCTTAGTAGCATCTACCTTGCAGGGCTATTGTGACAATCAAGTGACATATTTGTAAAGTGTGTGGCCTACATTAGTCACTTAATAAATGCCCTTTTACTTTTCCTGAGAGGCAAAAATCCCAATTTTTGAAATAAGGAAAGAGAAGTGAGCTAACAAACTATAGAGCTATGTGCTCTACTTTGCTTCCTGATCAAAACAGAACACATTAATAAAGGGATAGTTTGTGAACATTTAGAAAAGGAAGTAGTAGTCACACAGAGGAGGGTAGCTGAATGGCACAGAGGATAAAGTGCCAGGCTTAGAGTTAGGGAAGACTCATCTTCCTGAGTTTAAAAAAGGCCTTAGACATTTACTAGCTGTGTGACCCTGTGCAAGTCACTTAACCCTGTTTGCCTCAGTTTCCTCATCTGTAAAATGAGCTGGAGAAAGAAATAGCAAACCACTCCAGTATTTTTGCCAAGAAAACCCCAAATGGAGAATCAGATACCATGGAAATGACTGATCAACAATAGTCACAAAGAATTAGCATGGCTTTATCAAGAATAGGTCATACTGGGCTCAACTCATTTCCTTTCTTGATGGTATTATTAGGTCGGTATAGGCAGGGGATGCTATAGATACATGGAGTTCCCTTAGAGTTCAGAAAAAAAATTTGATAGTTTCTTATATTGACATTGTAGAGAGATGAAGGAAATATGGTCTAGATGAAAATACAATTAGGTGAATTTAGGAGCTGCTTGAACAAGCACAGACAGAGAGACATTAAGTGCTTGAGGTGAGTTTTGTAGGAGGTCACTAGTAAGGTGCCCCAGGAATTCATCCTCGACCTTGTGCTATTAAAACTTTTGTCTGTGACTTAGGGGGTGATGTGGTTCTTAAATTTGCAAATGACCCAAAGATTCAGGAAATGGAGATTGGTGGGAGGTAACTAACACACTGCATGACAGAGACAGTATCCAAGACCACAACAGTATTGTACAATGGGATGAATTTAATAGGGATAAATGTCACATCCTACACTTGGAGCAAAGATCAACTTTGCCAATACAATATGAAGGAGATATAGCAAGATGACATTTCAGTTGAAGAAAAGATCTGGGTTAACACGATTCTGATAGCAAAAGAGCTAATTTGATCTTAGGTTGAATCAAGAGAGGCATGGAGACCAGGAACAGGGAAGTGATAGATTGGCCTCATCTGGGTGATTCTAATTCGTTCTGGGCACTTCTTTTTGTGAAAGACATGGACAAATTGGAGAACATATAGAGGGGAGGTGCTGTTTATCCTGAGGCCAAAACTAGACCAATGAGAACAATTTTCAGAAATAAGGAGCCTGTAATCAACTGAGGTTCAAGTAAAACATTCTAATAATCAGAGATAGATCCAAGTGGAATCAGCTGCCCCAAGAGGCAGTGACTTCCCTTCATGTACAGTTTTTTACAGGAAGATTAGATGATACTTAAGGGAGATGCTAAAAGGAACGTTGGGCAGGCACCATGTTGTACTAGATCTCTTTTGAAATCCCTTTCAACACTATGATTTTAGGACTGTGACAGGTCAGTAGAGGTACCACAACTTGCTCAGTATCACATGATCAGTTAGTGGCAGAGGCAGGGTTAGACTGGAAATTATAATAATAATGATAGGTGACATTTACATACCACTTTACATGTACCATATATCATTTGATCCTCACAATATCCTTTGGGGTAAGCACTGTTATTATTTCCATTTTATAGATGAAGAAACTAAGTTTCAGGTTAAGTGCCTTCCTTTGTAACATAGGTGGAAATGGGATTCGAACCCAGATCATCCCTGAATTCAAGTCTTGCTCCTTCCTACCTATTTTTTGAGCCTAGGGCTTTCCATTTCTAGCTATGTGTTCTTTCTATAATATCATCCTTCTAGGAATATTTGCATTTTCACAGAACTCCAAATGAAAAGAGGGCAGTGCTTAATCAAATGGAATGAATAGCTAATGACGTAAATTTAAACACAAAGGCACCTGGATGACGTAGATGCTCAGAGGCAGACAGACCTTTCAGTACCTCTCAGTCACATTCGGTAAGCTTCTGTTTATACTAATCACACATGAGAATAATTTGGTTTTAACAATTATTATATTACCTAACAATCCCCAGGTTCTTCAGATACTAACTGAAATCATCCGACAATATCTTACTTCAGAAATTTCTGTGCTGTATCTATTTTAGAAAGAAGGGCCATTCTTTATAGACTCTCAAGTTTTTTGTTGTCTTTCCTACTTGGACAAATAAGAGTTCTAGGAAAATGATTTATTTTCTCCCTTACTGTATCTTACTTTTCAGAACAGCTTAGCAAACGGTCTCATTGATTCATTGGCTCAGCAATGCAAGGAACCTCAGAGGCCAAATAGTCTGACTCTAATTTTGTAGATGAAGAATCAGATTCACACAGATTAAATGACTTGCCCAGGATCCCCGGGGTAGAAAGTGGCAGAACCAGACCTCAAACTCAGGTCTTCTGACCTCAAATCCCATATTCTTTCTGATGTACCACTTCAAATTTACATTCTTATTTTTTAGAAGGAACACTACAAAGCTGTTGAAAACCATTATTAATGTCAACATAGCATAATGGCTTTAGTTTTCAATGGTTCTGTTTTGTTTCTTCCAGTACCTTAAAGACAGAACTCTGCCTGAGTGATCAAGTGAATCAGTGCTCGTATTTCCACATAAAATCTTCCATATCTGAGTAGACATACCAACAAAAATGATCAACCACTAGTAATATTTGGAACTACATTACTATTCATGGAAAATAAAAATAATTTCACAGGGAATAAACAATGGGTGTAAAAATTTGAAAGAGAGACTTTATGACTTGTTGGCAACCCAAAAAAGGATTTTCAGACTGTTTTGATCTGGCCTGCTTAAATTGGGTCATTCAATTTTTCTCCACATCCTGGCCCAGTGCATCGTCCAAGATCCAGCCTTTGGACCTTGAAAGTATAGAAGGACAAGTTCCGGAATGTTCCCTACACATTTCATCTATGTCAAAGGAAAGACAATGGTCCTGAGAAAACAATCTCATTATTGGGCTTGTGAATTAGTTACCCACTTTGTATCCTTTTACTTCGGATTCATTGTCCAAGGCTTTGACTTGATCCCAATTCAGTATAATTTTGGAGTCAGATGAATTCCATATGATGTTTCCAGGGGGTTGACTTGGTGCTAAAAATGAAGACAGACGAAGTCATAGATTATTAAGTTTCAATATTTTCTGATGGATATGTTCCTTACTAGAATTCTAAAGTGGAGGCAATTTTATGGGCAATTGCACTAATATGTATCTCCAAGGTCACTAAAAATCTGACATGACATAGTATTGCAAATGAAAAAGGATTCAGTTGGCTGCCCAACATCTACAGTTAGAAGAGGTAGTCCTCACTGATGAGATAAATGAAACCTAGGCCTGTCTGAGTGCAACAGGATTACCATGGCATTACCAAAGGATCAGAGAGCAGCATAGAAATCCACACCAATGCATGTTTTCATGGACATCTCAACCCAAGTAACCACATGGGGCCAACTTTCACAAAAGAAGAAACATGGCAACCTTGCTTCCGAACAACATGGACTTACGTGGCTTTTTTGTAGTCACATTGACAGTCACACTGTAGGGTCCAGTCCCAGCAGTGTTGTAGGCCTTGACAGCCAAATGATATAAAGCACTGCCTTTCAAATTGGTTATTTTCGTTGATGTTTGATTTCCAATTGTTCTTATTTTTCTAGCGTTCTCTTCTTTATCATCATGACTCCAGTATTTGACCTGGGGAAAAATGACAGAACAGCTTAGGAATTCAAGCCCACTCTAAACATTGCCAATGGTGTACTTAAAGTAGCTCTGTTGATTGGTTGAGCTGGAAGTGGTCCTGAACACCATTTTCTAAAGGGGTTCTCCAAGGGCATGGCTTTGGCTGCTCCATTAAAACACATTTCTCCCTTCGATTCATCTATAATAAGGAAGATCCACTTTTGCTCATTTCCCCATAGCTGCGTTGTATTCTGAGATGGGAAACTGGATACTGCAAAATCTGACTCACTAAATACTTTGCTTCTAAGTTGTCTTCATGCAACACAAACATTCTCATGCCATTTTGCCAATGAGACTCATATTTGTATATGTGCACATATATACATATACATATATATATAATGCAAAACTAAACTACTAAAAACCAATATTAATGTCAATATTACATAATGGTTTTCAGTGATTCTTCTTTCCAATTCCTCCAAGACAGAAAACTGCCGAATGATCTAGTGAATAAATGCTTCCTATGCTTAGGTGTGTACCAGTATATTAAAAGTAGCTCCAGTGAAAAATGAATGTTTCTCCCCACCCCCATTTCCACATCTCATATCTTCAGTTTCTTCTCAGTTAGTAGCTGGGTCTTTAAAACATGTATTCTTAAATGGCTATCCACGCCCTTTCACTACATGTCATATCCTTTTCTCAGTTAAAATGACCTATTCACCAGAGTCAAAGCAAGTGCATTTTTCTTACCTCATAACCCTGTATCCGTCCTTTACTAAATGACTCTAGGGGAGAGGACCAGAAAACTTCAATGTCTGTAGCAGAGAGGCTTCTGGCAAAGATACTAGGTGGTGGTTTAGTGGGTTCTGTGGAAGGACATAAAAAAGTTTTAATCTTGACTGAAATAATTATTTCTCTTATATAAATAACCAGTTAATACCAGGGATCCTGTTTTTTTCTCCTTCTTATTTCGTTATTCAAAGTCCAATCTCTCAAGAACATTCCTGATCTTGCCCCCAAATTTACCCTACCTGGATGATCTGATTGAGGAGGATTTCTTATCCCACTTGGCTCAATACAACTGGCTATCTATATGACTCTGGTCTGGAACTGACATCAAGATAGGGGAACATTTTCCTCTTACTGTATAGTTATCCCTCTCCTTTTATGGCAAATTTAAAATCATGTTAGGTGATCAGTATTAACACAATATTAAAACTTTGTAGGCTAATATTGGAGCACATCTCAGTCACTATAGTAAAATACAAGTATAAGATTTGAGCTACTTAGCCTAGAATTTTAGTCCTTTCTGTATTATAATCTACTAAGTAAATGGGCATTTAGCCATGTCATCTGTCTGTTATTATATATTCCTGTGTAAGATAAGGTCCTTTAATTTCTCACAATAGTATGGGGATAATTAGGCAATGATGTAAAGACTTGTGACACCAAGACATAATTCTGTTATTTAGTGAGGTTGTATATCATAACTGTCTCAGTTCTGTGTTAATGAAAAGAATTTCAGCACAGTTGGTTATCTCAAAAAAAGACTGGTTGTGGTCTATCATATAAATGTCTTAAAGAGATATCCACCTAAAGAGAGATACACTTTTACTTGGTGTTATTCATTTGAACCTGGCTAGAAGTTGAAAATGTTTTATTATAAATAATCTATTTAATAAACTATATATTAAATTAAAGAATAAATAATATATTATAATATAATATTATAATAAATTAAAAAATCTTAAATTATATATTTATGCATTCCATTCCAACATCTTTTGTTACAATTGTAATTAATATGACAACTTTTGAGAGAATTCATTAGAGTCCATCTTCTTGTAAAAAACATTCTGTTATTACTAATGTTCCTTAGTAGAATCTCAACCTCCGAATGGGGGAATGGACAATGCCAATATAAAAGCTGCATTCTAATTTTCAGTTCATATTTCACTTTCTTAGATGTATCCATATAACAATTGGCTGACCTAAAAATGTAAATTCTCTGGTCTAAAAGGTTCCAAATTTAATTTCTAGTAGTAGAGACATAAGGTTTGAACTGACTCTCACAAATTGACTTGGTTATTGGCAAAATAAATTTAAAATTGTGTTAGGACTAATTTTGTAAGAGATTTTTAGCAAGAAAGGGAATCTCTACAAGTGATCTGAACCAGAGAAGTCAGTTAGCTGGAAACTGCTCTGAGATCACACCCAGATCAGAGGGCTGCCTCAGATGTTTCCAGAGAACCAGACAGCTTCATGTATGAGATGAGACTTTTGAGCCTTAAGATTTGGTGGACCTATGAAATGGACGATTTTATTCTTTTTACTATTTGCTTTTTCACTCTGCATCTTTTATCTGTAAGGTCTACTGACCAAAGGGAACTATTCTCTTTTGGGCTTGTCAATGCATTGGTCAGTCTTTCTCTCCTTTTCCCTTACATTGTTTCACATCATAAGCCCCACAGGCTTATGAAACCCTTAATGAAATGTTTGTCATATCAGTTAGTCATTCACTGAAGGGATTGCATCAGAGAAATAATTAGTTCTCTCTTATGTTAATAACCAATTCATACAAGGGGCAGGGGGAAAATTCAGGTGTTTTCCCCCTTCCTATTTCCTCATTCAAAGTCTAGTTTCTCAGGAATATTTCTGACTTTGCCCAAAAATATACCCTAGTTAGACCATATTATCTAGGTGGAATTCTTACCCCACCCAACTATTAAACCTTATAAAGAGAATCTAATCTAGGAGAATTCTGGCCCATTGTCTTCTGCTCAGACAGGCTTGGGTGGGGGATAGATTCCTTTGTCTCGATTGCCCTAACTTGCAGGTGGTCTGGGTAGAGAGGAGTAAGAGTGACATAACCAGTCACATATCTAGCCACTCGTTAGACTAGGCACACTTTTCATTGTAATATTCATTCTCTCATTAATTGTTAACCAATCAGAGTTGATTTCTGTTTGTTGGGAGCACCCATTCTTCCAAAGGTATATAAGCATCCAAAGGCCTCATGAGAGATCTTTGATTGATTGAGAGAAAGTCAGATGACCATTCTTTTATTATTTATTTTCTAACCATAATTAATAAGATGATTACCTAGAAATTATGTCTCTTGGACTTTTGGTACATGATCATCTCCTATGACAGGCTTTCTCTACATGAGCCCTGATGTAGATGTTTAGGCCAAAAGCATTTGGGATGCCCATCTCTGAGCAGTTATATATGTTTGTTCAGGGGCAAATAGATCTCTTTGTGGATGGAATTTTATTATTGAATGTATGCATTTGATTCAGTGGTACTGATTCCCTCAGCTCCATATAAGCAATGGACCTTAGGAAAAGATCTAGAGGTTAAACTCAAGTACCATGTCCATGCAGCTATCAATTCCCTTTCAAAAGAGTGATTTTGGTAGATGCTACCCACTCTGCCAAGCAGTTCAAGCCTTTAGAGGTTTTTAACCCTACATTTATGGAGAGATTTCAGGGGTCCATGAACTGAGATGAAGGAACATTTACATCTTTATTTCAATATAGCTATTTTTATTTGTGATTCCATAGATTTTATTTTATTCATTGGAAAATATGATTCTGAAACTGGGTCCATAGTCTTTACCAGACTCCTAAAAGGTACATAACACAAGAAAGGTTAAGAATCATTACTCTAGACCATCATAATAAAAACCAGAGGCAAGTATAGTATGATAGATAGAATGTTGGACTTGGAGTCATCAGCGTAAAGAATCTCTGAGAGGAACTTTTTCTCTCAGTGGAGACGGGCACTTTCTATGAATATTTATGATCTTATAGAGGTAACTGAGGGATGCTGAGAGGTTAAATGACTTGCTGAGGCTCACAAAATCAGTATGTCAGGCATAATTTGGATCTAGATCTTCCCAGCTCCCTATCCATTAAGCCACACTGCCACTATGGAGCCTAACTCCCAGTTTTTTAGGTATAAACATTTGGGGCATTTCTACCTAATACTGGATCAATGTTTTTTTTTCCCTTTCAAAAGTATTTGGAGAGTTATAATGATCCTATTATTTTTTACTAGATCCCAGGGCTCTCCACGTAGTGCTTATTACTCTATACTAATAATGATGGGAGAAGGACTGGTTTTATGATTCAGTTAACGTAAGGAAGTCTGGGATAAGGAAACTCCCTCTACCAATACAGGTCAGCACCTCTTCAATTTTAGTCTTAGAAAGCTGCCCAGGGGACTGAAAGATTAAGGGACTTATCCAGGGTGACACATGCACTATATATCATAGTTGAGACTAGAAGCCAGGTCTTCATAGCTTCAAGGTCAGGTATATATTCTATCCACTATACCACGTCTCTCTTATGAGACTATCTTATGAGGCTTTGAAACTATCAATTAAATTCCCATGTATACTAAGTAAAACCATGTGATTTGGGTGTCTAATTTAGGATTTAATTACTTCTGACTTTTTAACTTAAACATGCAATGCAGCGTCTTTCATGGCTGTTAAGATCAAAAATCAGATCACACATCAACCATGAAACATTAAGACAGTGACCAGAGGAGAAAAGAGCTCGGTTGCACTCAGCCCCATACCTTCTTCTGCAGAATACACCACTGTGACTGGACTGAAAGAGCCTTCTCCTTTGTTGTTGTAGACTCCCACTTTCACTTCATAGGGGGAGAATGGAGGCAGGCTCTCATTCCTGAACACATATCTGGAGGCATCTGCAGAAGCCAACACTGTCTGCATCCAGCTCACTTTGCCAAAAGGTCGAAATGCCACCACATACCCAAAACCTCCTCCATTCTGTAATTCTTCAGGGACCGTCTGGTAAAGAAGAGAGTGGGTATTCAGAATTAGCAAGGATCTTTTGGGATATCATTTTCTCCTTTTCTGTGTACTTTTTAGGCAGAAAGGTGGAGAGATTTTTCCCTCACTTTCTTAATTTACTATGATTACTACTGTTGGTACCTATATTATCACTATTAGTAATATACAATAGTATATTGTTAATATGTTATATGATATAGATGATATATATTATATGTTTAATGTCTGTTAAGAAGTAATAATAGTAACATGTACGTTAGTATATAATTATCTATGTATCATACATACATTATAATAAAATTATATTAATATACTATGGCATATTATGGAATAATATACCATAGTATATTAATATGATTGCATTATAAACTATGTATATACCTGTAGTATATTATAAAAATATATTATTATATTTTATATAATATAGTAGATAATATATCATATAAAGTATACTATAGAACATTATATTATAATATAATAATATACTACAGACTATAAATATTCTTATATTACATATTGTATCTAATACTTAAAATATATTTTAATAATACACTATAGTATATTACTAAGAGTAATAACAATTATCCCCAGTATATTGCTATTACTTATGACTAAGTATATAACTATGACTATATAACTGTTAGTAATATTATCAAAAATATTTTAACTATATATTGTTAAGATATTATTAACAGAATAATATATTCTAACATATTATTACTATTATTAGTACTTAACAGACTTACAGCAATTTAAGATTTAGAAAGTATTTTTTTCATAACTCTGTGTTAGAGACATTGTGGTACAGCAGGAAAAATGATTAAATTGGAATCAGAGGTCCTGGGTTCAAATCCAACCTTAATCACTTCCTATCTGTGTGATTCTGAGCATCTAACCTCTTTGGGTCTGTTTCTTTTTTCTATAAAAATAGGGAGTCAGAGTAGATAACTTCTAAGGTCTCTTGCAGTTTTCGAGCCATGATCAACAATCCTATAATCTATGTTCTAGGTGGATTATATCCACTTTGTTTTAGTTCTTGTTCTCAAGGAGGACCAATGGTATCAAGAGCATAATGTCTTGACTTTTGAATGAACTGGATTTAATTAAGGCAGAGCTGCCCAAAGTCATCAGCCTCATCCTGTCCTCTAGAGTCATCAGAGTCCAGTGGCAGGATATAAGTCAAGATGACTGGTGATGCTCAGGATGCCTTTCTAAATTAAGGTCTTTCCCAGGTCTCAGTTTATCTGAGGCAACACTCACTCAGTGACTAAGGGCTAGGTAAGAACTGAGACAAAGGATGGCCTAGTTTACATCATAAACATATTAATCTGGGAGAAGACCCTCAAAGCAGGGGAGGGTGGTGTGCCACGAGGGGAGGTGTCATTATTGGCCTTTCAATGAAAACCAGGGTGATTTGGGTCTAAAGGCTAGTCAGGTAGCTCCATTTGAATTAAAATAGAATTTTTAAAAGCTCTTTTTAAAGAGCTATATTTTAAGAAATCATAAATGAAAACTGCAGGACAAAAATTTAATTGTCCCAGCTTTCCATAAAAAAAAGAAAACCTTGAAAAATTCTAGCCCACAACCCCCCAAATAGTTTACAAAATACAAGAAACCAAAACTTATATTCTTATAGCCAGAACACCCAATGTAAGGGTATGGTGCCCCAAGTGGAGAGAGGGACCACATGTGCCAAGGAAGGAGGAAGTAAAGAATGAAGAGAACGAAGACGAGGATGAGGAGAAGAAGAAATAATGGTATTCTCTAGCTGGAATTGGCAGGTTGGGTTCCTACTCATAGATAACATGGCAAAGGCTTTTAATATAAAATGTTTTTCTAAAAACCTGGCTCCCTCCTTCCCACAAATATACACAACAACTATGGGAGGACTAAGCTTAAACTTAGACCGTAATAGTAGTGAGAAGAGAAAAAAGACTTCTGAGTTAATCTTCACTTTGCCGGAAACTGAGGTGCAGGGCATTAAGGGACTTGTCAATCATCACCCAACTAGAATGTGGCAGAGCCAGAACTTAAACCAAGGTTTTCTGACAATAAAAAAGTGCACAATACTACCTCTGTCAGCAGAGTAGGAAAAAGGAAAGAGAGAGTTGGCAATGGAAGGGACCTTAGAGGCCATCAAGTTATTTTACATAGGAGGAAGCTGAGATTTCACTTTTAGTATTATAGAAAAGAAAAAAAAAGAAGGGTTTGGACTAGAGACCTCTAACATCCTTTTTCACTAAATCTATGACCCTGTGCCCTAAAGAATATTCAAGTTTGCATAGAAATTCAGTGACCAAGCCAGAAATAGAAAACAGTAGGTCTTTTGACTTCTTTTCCAGGACTCATTCCAATAGACAACACTAGGTATAAATCTGAATGCATATTTTCTGAAGGTCCTTTTCAAGCTCTTGGTACCTTTGGGGCTGATCATCATTTGACCAGATAGCACATATCTTCCCTCAGCCTACATTAGATATCAAATGTCCAGCAGACTCAGAAAACACTCTGATAAAAGAAATCCTGACCTATAGTACTCACTGATTGGGGAATCTGACATGTGAATATTATCTGGGGAGTTTTCGGTGCTTTGATGGGTAGGCCAAACCCAGTCACATTCATATCTTCACCCAAAAGCCTTGGGTTTTGAAAAAGTAAGACAGTGCCCATCCTACTGTTGCAATGAAAGAACCCCCTGATTTAATGCAAACCAGAGAGTAAGTGGCTTCTCAGTTCTTGGGCCTGGTTTTCAACTCAGTAGTTGAAGCATGTGGCTAGAGGGTGAATGATTTCTATGGCAGCTAATGGTGCTGTCCCATTGGATAAATGGAGGATTTTAATTTCTAGGGCTATTGTCTGGAATCCTTCAACGGCATTGAAAACCTTTTAGAAAGTCCCCCTAAAAAATCAATTTTTAATAAATTGGTGACTAACCTTCCTTCAGGTTTCTTAAAACATTCCCTCATAACTGATGGCTGGGGCAGCATTAAATTTTCCAATAGCAAATGGCGAGGAAATCATGCCAGTATGCCAGATCTATTGCTCACTTTCATTTTAATTCAATCTATCACACAGCAATTCAAGAAGAAAAGAAAAAAATGATTTTCTCAGCACCAGTCTCCTTTCATATTTTTCACTTGCATTTCTCCCCTCTCACTTCTGTGGTTGTTTTTTCATGATGAATCGCATTAAAAAACTTGCTTCGACACTTGCTTGGGCAGGTGCAGTCTTTCTGCACTGACCATTAGCAATATGTCAGGGAGGTTGAGCACCTCCAATGCCCTTCCAGCTGCCCAGCAGAGAGGGAATGGGAACTTTATGGCAATGCTTTGCAAAGAGAGAAATAATATAAGAGATCCAATTAATTTATGTTCCCTTTGCCCTGTGATTTATTTACCTCCCAGGTTATGACCAGTTCAGATTTGCTGCCTCCACCTCCACTGACGTTAGCTGGGGTGACCTCGGGGACTGCGCAGAAGACAAAAAACAAGTTAGGTCATGGGGAAAAGACAACCAAATTCCATGAAGGTCAGCTACTTCATGGGACTGTCTCCAAACAGCTACTATGATGTATAGGGGCAGTGATGGGAAGTCCTTGAACTACTGCAGAGACCAGAGACTGAATCATCAAAGGAGTGGTTTTGGGTCACCATTAGAAAGTGAAATGTGCCAAGGAAATTGTTATTCATTACCTGTTTCCAGTTGGACAAGGTACAGATGTTTGTTTGAAATGTCTGGTTGAAAAGTCACTATGTTTCAAAAATCTGAGTGGTTCCATGTGATGAGGAAAGGACTGAGATTCAGGTTCTAATTAAGTAGTTAAGCATTTATTAAGTACTACTCAGCACTGTGGAGGTTTACAGAAAAAATGGAAAATACAAGCCCTGTCCTCTAGGGGCTCACATTCTAGATGGGATGATGGGACATATATAAATACCCGTAACACGAGATCCATCGCAAAGCACACCAATGAGGTCAGAATGCTACAGTACAGACTGAATGTGTAAATGCAGCAGGGTTCCATAGTACAGGAGTAATCAGAGTTGGGGTAGAATTAAACAGGGAAGACTTCCTGAAGGTGAATTTTGAGCCAGGTCTTGAAGGATGTGATGGACAGGGATTGATCACTGGCTCACTGGGTTTAATCCCTTTGGACCCCTGTTTTCTCTGTAAAAGAGGGGAGATGATACTGGTTTCCTCTTCCTCAGAATTATTGGGATAAATCAATAATGCTAATAAATAAAAATTCAAAATCAACACTGTAAAAAATAAACGAGCCTGTGACGACAAGATGAATCAAACCAGGATTTAAATAAATCTGGTCCTGTTTTGGGGGGAAAGCTGTACATTTCCACCTGGACAATGCTAATGAAACAGACCTTGGCATAGTTCTATAAGCACATACGGAGTCGACGGGCTCTTGGATGGACTGTTCAGACCCACACTTGGACACAAGAAGAAGTTACACATGGAGAAAAATAATGGGGCTATAAATAGCTCCGATTCATTTCTTTTCTGCTCACCCTGTGCTTCCTTGATCTCCTGGGGATGGCCCCATGAACCAGGGCTGCCTCAGGCTGAAAGCTGGACGTAAGCACATAGAAAGTCAGGCCAAACTGCTGACTGAATTGACAGGATGTTTTGATGCCTCTTTCCTAGAAGAAGCTTATGCACTAAGAAAATGTCAGTGAAAAAAATTTATCTGTAGAATTGTTATTCTGTGGCATTAGTGATTGTGAGGCGATGACCTTATTTGGAATAGATTTTTTTTTCACACTGTTAGAAGGGTGTTTAAGGCTAGAGTACAGGTGAAGAAAAAGTCAGCGCCTCTGGGAGGAAGGCCAATAAAGATGCATCTGCAAACGTAGCATGGGATGGTGTCTAGTGAGAGAACAGAACACTTGCTTTGAGACCTCATCTGCTCTGCTAAGCTGCTTCTTGACTAGCTTGCTTTCTGGCCATTATAATCTCTCAAAGGGAAGGGTGAGCTAACACAGCACCTCCTTATAGCCAAAATGTATCAAAAATTAAACCATTTCTCCGCAGAAAACAGTCTAAGAACACTGGAAACACTAGGTTAGCAATTCTGGGCGATACTTACGGGCTTCCTCAGTTCTTTGTTTCTCTGACGGTCGACTTGGTTCTCCAATTCCAATGGTGTTAGCCGCAACGACACGGAACTCATATTCAACCCAAGGGTTCAGGCCCACCACAGTAGCAGTAAATGTCCTCCCATCAATGAGTTCTGGGACTGAAAGAGAGCACAGATGGATAATTTTTCACTTATTTCTTTGGCAATGGGGTAGAATATGGTGGGCAGAAGTGATGTGGCATGAGAAAAAGAATTATGTAGGAGGATTGGTGTAAAGGATGGCATAAAGGAAACATGAATGGAAAAGGAGGGACTGGTAGGGTGGTGAGAATCAGAGATAACCTGAGACATGACTAGTGTGTTCTATTGGCATTGTCCTAAGGTAAAAAGAATGTGATGCCCCTCAGAAAATTGGGCAGAGCTTCTCTGTGGTGAACTTATTGGCAGATATGAGCAAGAGTGACATAGGTTAGGCAGGAGGGCATGGGTTAGGATTGGCATTGTCAGAGGGAATGCTCCCATCTGTGAGATCACAGACCTCTGGCAAGCACTATGTGAGATAGCACTGACCAGATCTCAGCACTGGAATGCTGATTTAGCAAGTTTCCAAGTGTGTTAATGGGATGGCTGTTTTGCTCAGGACAGCCCAGTGGATTATGGTAGAATGGCATGAAGACAACCTGACGATGAGTTTTGGTTGTGATGCTTATTAGTCAAATGACCCTGTCATTTAATTTCTTTTAGCTTCAGTTTTCTCATTGGTAAAATGAGGATAATGACACACACTCTACCTCCAGGTTGTCTGTTATGGTCCAGACTTTAAAGTTTGATGGTATGGATCATTATAATGGTCATTGGAGGTAGATTAATAATACTACTTTATTTTTATAGCACTTTGTATTATTAGAAATATTTTCATATACATGAATATGTAGTGTGGTCGAGTGGGATAAAGTGATGGGCGTGGGGTTAGGAATACTGAAGTTCAAATCCTTCCTTTGATATACCTTATTAATATCCTGTTACCGCAGTCCTTTTGATTGGAGGGCTAGAGAGTGGAGTATAAAAGTTCTCAAACTTCACTTTAAAGAGAGTCCAGAAGAATAGAAAATTCTTCATTTTCTACCAGCTGTACTGCCTAGTTTTGACTCCACCATGATCATATCCCTTCACTGGGTACCTTTTGCTTCCCCTCCCCCCCTTCAGCTTGCTTTTGTGTGCTGTCTTCTCTAATTTGATTGTAATAATAATAGCTAATATTTATATAATACATACTATGTGCCAAGCATTGGACTCCTGGAAGGCAGGGACTCTCTGTCTTTTTCTTATTTATGTTTCCAGTATTTAGTACAGTGTCTGGCATTTAGTAAATGCTTAATAAGGGTTTATTGTATTTTATTTTATTCTGTACTTGTTAGCTGTGGAACCCAGTGCAAATTCCATACCTTCTCTGTCTCAGGAGGACTTGCCTGATAAGTCACATACTGACTACAATCTGCATTGTTGGGTAGAATTTTTCACAATGACTAGATGTGTTCATATATATTTACTCAGATGAAACTTGTATGAGTCCTTTGAGGGAGGCAGATCGGAACTTATCCTTTCCGTTTCACAAAGATGGAAACTGACGAACAGACAAATGACGGGTTTTGCCAAAGATCTCACTTCATTAGTGCATGATAGGATCAGGAGTAAAAGTTAGTTCTGACTCCCAGTTCTATGACGTTTTCACAATAATTATAAAAATAACTCCTAATTCACCTGCTTCCCACCCAAGCCTTCTATTGTCTGATATCTCCTGATTACCTTCAGCTGTGTCCAACCCTTGACCAGTCACCCCAGTTCCACTGAGGTCCTCCTTGGACTTCTTCTCAAGACCCTCCCTAAATCCCTCTTCCCATCACCCTAGACTACCAGACCACCCCCAGATCCCTCCCACAGTCTTTTTCTATATTTAAGTTCCATCTCGCCTCCATGAAGGCCCTCAGATTCAATCCAGCACAGACTCTGTCTAGTTGAGATTCTATCTGACCTGCTTGTGAATACAAGAGTTACAGATGCTTCAGAGTCAACCCAGCATGGCGAATCTTTAATAAACTTTGTTTTTCTTTGGCTTTAAAAAAAATAATTCCTATTTACATAGCACTTTAAGATTTGTAGGGTTTATACCACAAACAAATAACACTGTGAGGTAGTGGCTGCGGGTCAGTATCCCTTATTTACATTTTGGAGATGAGGAAATGGAGGTTGAGAGAAGTTAAATGGCTTGCCCAAGATCATTACCAATAAATGTCAGAGCAGAACCCCGTACATGGATTCTCTTGGTTCCATTATGCTACAACCCATTGTCTGTGCTGAAGAGTTAATGCTTTCATTAACCATTAGTTAATGGTTAAAACTGAAGAGTTAACCATTCCACACTTGAAAACTGAATGACTCAACATTCTAGCAACCAGACATCTGAGAAAAAGTGTTCAAATAAACATTGAATACCTAAGCACCATGAGCCCAGGAAAACCAATGAACCTGGGTCTTGAATCCACCAAAATACCCACTCTAGATCATGGATTTAGCCAGGAGCTATTGGGTAAAAGCCATCCAAACCACTATCTTCATTAATTCTTCAGGTCGTAGAAAGAGTACTGGACTTGGAGTCAGATGACCAGGGCTCAGGTTCCAGTTTCACTGTTTGCTACATTGTGACTGGAGAAGTTAGTATATCTTTTGGGGCCTGCTTCGATTTTCTCATCTATAAAATGAGAGAATCCTAGATGGACACTAGGGTCCCATCCATGTCTACATCTAAGATCCCAATGCTTCAATGATTCATTTGTTTGACTTGTTATGTTGATTTTGTATATTAAAAAATGCAGTTAATTCAGTGAAAGTGTGTCAATAAAATCAGGTTTTTGTTTGTTTGGATTTTAAACTGTGGTTCTGTATCAAAACTTCCCTATAAAGTGGATCTATAGCTACACAGATATACACATACATATATGTATATATATGGGGGGGAAATGCATGTAATTCCCAATTTGTCCATTTTAGAGAGAAATTTTGTCACAGAATCACAGTTTAAAACACTCACTTATACACATATATACACACACATATACACATATGTACACATATGTGTATATATTATATATGTTTTGGTTTTAAATATAAATTAAACACTATATGTGCATATACATGTATGTATACCCATATGCATGCCTGTACACACATATACATATATGTGTATGCACACACGCATGTATGCACAAGCATACACATATACAGATATACATGTGTGTGTATACATATATAATCTCAGCCAGCTATTGAGGTTAAGTGAAAGGCTTCTTTTCCATAGCCCTGGACATCAGGCTAGGTTCAGGAGGTCACTTTGTTTAAGGAGTGATTTGCTGTGTCACTTGATCTCCATGTACAGATCACTTCCCAATGGCTGCTACCCCAAGTTACCTGTATTGACTGCCTGCCAGCCCACAGAAAATGGAGTTCTGGCCTGAATAACATACATCGTGACGGGGCTATGGTTATCTGCACCCGGCCTCCAAGACAGCTGGGCTGTGGTATCTGTGATTTCATCGATAGTCACAGCCTCTGGTGGACCTGGTGGACCTGAGAGAAGAGATAGATCACAGATGATAAAATTCTCTAAACTGAGGCCAGACTGTGGGAGTATGATACATAAAAAGGCAACCTAAATTAGAAAGAAGAAAAATTGTCTTATTCGTGTGATCCCCAAGTCAATTCACTCAGTTAGCAACCTCCCCACCCCAAAATTAATTCATGAATATTTTGTATTTTTTATGTTTACATGTTCTACTTGCTTCTCCCAGTAGTGTGTTAACTGATGGAACATGATTTAATTTTGTCTTTGTATCTCCAGTGCCTAACATTATGCCTTATGCTTTCTCTTTTTGGACTGAACTTTAGAGTTATGTAAATTTTGACAAGGAAACCTTCCTGTACTGATTCAATTAGCCACCTATTCTACAGTGCTTAGGACTTGCCTGGTGGCACTAAAAGGATAATTGACACAGATAATCTTTATCAAAGGTAGAACCTGAACCCAGGTCTTCTTGGTTCTGAGGATGGTTAATTATTCTCTAGTCTACATTGCCTATATATTCTATATCTTGCATATAGGGATGGGAATTGGACCTATGATTTGTTGGGCACAAGGAACTCCAAGAAAAGGAAACTCCCTCTACCCTTGTAGGCTAGCACCCTCTGTGCAGCTTACAGAGTTGCCTAGAAGGAGAGGAGGTGTTAAATGACTTTTCCAGGGTCACGGAGCCAATGTGTATGAGAGGCAGGATTTGAAATGAGGTCTTCCTGATTTTAAGGATGGCCTTCCATCCTTGACACCATGCTGCCTTTCTTGGCAGCACAAAGGAGTACTTAATAAATACTAGTTGAAATGGAAACAAAACAAAGCAGAACAGAACCCCAACAGTCACAGAGTAATCTTTGCCCTCTCATTGCTTAAATACTACAGAAATAACTGCTACAACTGGTGTGTGTGTGTATGTGTTTGTATGTGACTATGTGTCTGTTCAGTATTCAATCATCTTGAGACTGTTTTATATCTCCAAAGCCCCTGCTAACAAGACCCTCATTTCCACAGTGCCTGCAGGTCAACCTGTATTTCTAAGCTTATCAGCATGGAGTTCATTATTTCTGCCTATACCCTTAATCCATTCAAAAGAAGAAAATCAGATTCCAACAATGGTCCAGAAATAATGAAACAACAGAGAACCTCTGTCCCCATGGGCAGGCCAACATAAAATATGTCCCGGGCCAAAATCTGAACTAATGTGCAACCTAAAAATCTCTTACAGGCAGTGAAAATGATTTCTAATAAGCCACCGGTGTCTGCCTCAGGAGGCGAGGGGATTGTGAGAGGCTCTTATCCTACCATTCTCAAATCCATAATCTTTGAATGAGGATAAAGGCCTTGCTAGGTCCTTCCTAATCCCTGCCCTGTTGAAAAGCCACTGGGCTGGGTCATTTGGGCAGGTAAAAACTGAGACTTAACAAGGTCACAAAGAGTTTAATGGAGATTTCCAGAAGCCAGACTTTGCCCTGGGATGGACCCTCACCTTCTTTATCTGGTATTCTGGATTTAACTCCCTTAAAAATAAAATGAAATGAGCCAGAAACCCATTTGACCAAAGCCCAGGTGAAACACAAATGACTCTCCTCTCTCCGCCTGGTTGGAGTGTGCAACCTCAGGCTGATTCATTTTCCACTGTGACATTTGAGAATGCCTTCCTCCCATCCCTGAGAGGGGGCAGTGGTCACCTCAGCTTCCCAGGACCCTTATTACAGAGATAAACCCGAGTTGTTGACAGTGCCTTTCTATCCTCTGCTTTCCGTCTTTTCTTTACAGAGGCGGCTGCAGTGGCCTTTAAAAAGCTGAGAATCACAAAGAGAAAATTGCTCTAGACCCAGTCCCTGAAAGGAGTAAATCCATAGGTGCCACAGAGGCACACAGAGAAGATGGAAAGCTATCAAGCCAGGAGGTCTGAGGTTGGCTGTTCAGAGGAGCCCTTTCTACTTCTTGTGTGCTGGTGGCTTCAGGTTTTTCGAAAAGTGAAGTTTATGTCCTTGCTACTGGTTTGCTAACTTTGTTTTGGGGAAGTTACTTCATTTGTGTTCTCTTAAGGGCCCTCTTTTGAAATTTGGGGTGTACCTGTTTACCCTTCAGACTAAAAGAGAACTTGGTCTCAGAGCCTTAGAGGGAGGTTTGAACTTTGCCCTCCAAACCAGTAGGATCTTTGAGAGAGACCTTGTGGTTTGCTGCTTCCTTGGCATAGCTATCTGTTTCACTGGAGTGAACCTCAAGGGTATAACTGAGGGTCTTAAGGTGTGTGTGTGGTATGTGGTGTGTGGTGTGTGGTGTGTGTGTGTGTGTGTGTGTGTGTGTGTGTGTGTGTGTGTGTGTGTGTGTGTGCGTGTGTGTGTATGACCATTCTTTTGGTAGTCTGGTGAAACGTATGGCTCTTCTAGTAAAAATGCTTTTAAATGAATAAAATACAATAGATACTATTACAAAGAAAATTATAATATGATTGTCAAAGTTCTTTTTTAAAAAGTTCACAGATCCTAGGGGAAGAAATTCTGGTAGGGACCCCACTTCAACAGAAAAGACATGAAGACAGAGCCATCCAAGGAAGATAAAATGTGAGGTTATGGGTAGTTTAAAAAATAAATGCATGGTAATTTATTGGGTTTATTCACTGATTAAATTTTCTTTTAGACTGGTACTTGCAAATTCCTCTTGGTATTTAATGTTATTTTCTGTGAAATGAGGTAGATGATATTACTTAAGAACGTCAAGTATTGCTAATTTAAAGATTTAATAGTCTAATTTATTGGTGTTTCAGCTGCTGATCTGAACATTATCCTAATTAAAGAGAGGTTTAATTTTTGGTGGCAGGATTCTTTTATCTCTGAGGGGAGAATAGACAAATCATACCGGTTTGCTTAAAAACAAATGAACAGTAATCATTTTCTACATTCAGACCAAGGACAAAATTAGTGGCTCTTCCTAGAGCACATCTCACTGTTCATGCTTACCCCTAAATTGGGTGGTATCAAAGAGATATTTGCTGTTATTAGAAAGGATTTATGAATATAAACACCTTGAGGGCAGGCAGTATTTAGTTTTTTGTCTTTATACTCCCAGAACTTAGAACAGGTTTAACTGAATCCATTAGTTTGGGGGAAATGTGACCTTGTTCATGCCTCAGTGTATAAAGATATTGCCCCCTGCACTGTCTTAGTTCTCCTCACCTCTTTGTCTCCATCTCTGAACACTTCTCGCCCCTCCCTCCTCACCATGTATATATCTATAGTTATCGATAGATATATCTATATCCATATAAATATACATCTATGTATATATATAATGGACCCTTCTCCTCTTGGTCTCCAAGATGTAGTTGGAAGCATACAGTTCAACTGAAGAAGGCTTCATTTCAGAAGTTGTTTTGATCAGTCTGTTTTTGGTATGATGTGGTTTCACTGTAATTTTTGTCTTAAATTTGTTTGACTAAAAGAAGAAGATGTGCATGGTTAATTCAGGTTTGGCATTTGCAGTTCATTTGGGTTCAGTTCCTTCCTGGTTGGTTCAGTTGCTACCTTCTCCCTAAGCTGTTATTGCCAAGTTCTAACAGACTCCAGAAAACATCCCGAGTGGACCTAGAATTGTACAGCCTTTCCTTCTTGATTTTCATCTCTGGTTCACTTATCCAATACAAGGAGACTAGGTCTTAGCCCATTCCAAAGCCATTTTAAGAAAACTGGAGGAACTCTTGCCAGCTATGGAAAAAGTGGTGCCTAAGCAGGATGAACCAATTCATTTAACTTCCCCCAAACTAGACACTCTTGATCCAAGGTATTGCTGGGCTAGTGGTCTAAAGCTCCAACTTGTCTGAGCCCAAACAAGGTATCCAAGCCCACTGCTTGATATCTCAGCATCACTCCATTTGTTTTTGTTAATCCAGCGTTGCCTAGGAAGGTAATATTAACTCCAACAGCTTGATTTGGTGTACCCACAGGAACCATTTTCATGGGGGGAAAAACATAATGAATGCTCAGGGCAATTTCTGACAATACCGTATCAGGAACAGAAATGCCACCTTCCTCCAAACCTCCATACATTTTTGCATGCTGCTACATACTGTTTTAAATCTCTGTTGCATAGGGTTTCCTAGTTTACCATTCACAGTAATTATAAACCATTGGGATTTAAATGGATAGCTATGAAAACCCACACTGGAAATGATATTGTAAAAAAAAAATATTTTTAGGACATTAAAAATCTAAATACCTCTTACAATCAGGTCTGCAGTTGCTGATATCTTGTCCACACTTGTTTGTACCATGCAGACATATTTCCCAGCATGCTTCAGCTGGATACTTCGGATCATCAAATCACCAGCTGAATCCTGCTGATAAAGTAGAGAAAAGTGGCTACAATTACTTTTTAATGAGCTCTAAATATCATTATCACATGAAGGACACTGTGACTAATGGATTTATTTTACACTGGCTGATGAAAACATTAGTAATGCAAGCTATGGCCTATTAAAAATATGTGAGCCTGCCTGGGAGATAAGAACACTAACATTTCCAAAATGTAACTTCGAAGAGACCAGAGAAATCTGATTTGGGTCACTTAAACAGTTTGCCATTTGCAAGTGACTCACCTAAACTTATATCAAGGGCAGCTCTGTCTAAGCCCTAATTCTCCATCCATCCACACAATTTATAGCCTTCATTGGTATTCTCATATCTTCCAGACTATTCACATTTATTTGGAAAATGGAAATGAACCCCAATTTGGAGACATCAGCATTTTACTGCACAGATTTCTGTCTTATAGCTAGTGTTTTTGACTGCTCACATTTGTGTATTAAAAGATTATGAGAGCCCCTGTTCCCTGAGGAAAATCTTACATCCCCTAATGTGGAATGGGGCTAATTTGTTTTCTGAATGCCAAATGCATGTTTGATTAGCAGATGAATAGATCTAATTACATCACTGCATGTATGTCTACCTAGCTCAGAAATATTTCTATACCATTCACTAGTGGTAGGCTCTTAATAAGCTGAAAGGGATGCCTTCTTGGGAGGCTGAGGATTGTGGCATTTTAATTGAGGAATGCTGATAAACCTTGAAGTCTGATTTATACTGAATAATTGAAAACATCTGCCATGGACATGAAATAATTCGATAGTACAGATAATGAAGTCATACTTTCTCCTCCTCAATCCAAGAGTTAAAAGGCAATGTCTTAGAATCGCTTTCCCCTGGGATTTGAGTTTCCATGAATAAGAGAAGGCAGAAGTCAGCAGAGATTGGGACTTGCCATCTCATCAGTTTTCCAGGAGGGCCAGGTTCTCCCTCTCCCTCATCCCTACTGGGAATGAACATAATTCTTTTGCTTTCTTTCTTTCAGTTTGCTTCATCACATTCACCTCTACCAGGAACAATAATGAGAGATGAAATTTTCCTCTGTGGCAACCAGGACGGTGATTAAACCCATGCTAAATTATGTCCAAATGGGCCAGTGAAATGATGCAGATTCCAGCTCCTGGAGAATGGGGCTGAGTTTTCACATGAAAGCAACTTTTCCACTTGTACTTGGGGAAAGAGATTTCTTAAGAGATACATATATGAGAAAAATCTCATAAAGAGATATCTGTGGTAGTCTCCCAGATCAGAGATTTCTTTTTTGTCCTGGATGTTGGGGTCACAAGTACAGGCTCTGATAGTTGGCTTTAAGTGAAGTGGGGGAATCGTACCCAGGCAAGGGTTTGGGGGTATTTCTCAATACTCCTATGGTAGAAAGATGGTATGTTATAATGCCTCCAGTTGGTCTTGTAATCAGTAATAGGAGTTCAAGTCCTGCTTGTGATACATATGGACTCTGTGACTTTTGGCGAGTTACGGCTTCTAGACGTCTCCTGAGACATTCTTTAAGACTATAACTTAAGATCTATAGGAGTGTTCTCATAGGCAGTCTCCCACCCTCCACAAACAATCAAATACCCAACGGTCCTCTAGTGAAATGCAAACTATATAGAGCTAATGTGTGAACTCATGCTAATAAAACTTAACCCTAATTAAATCAGGTTCTGCCTAGAAAAAAAGAAATCCTAAGGAAAATATTAACACCAACATTTTCATTAGATTAATTGTGCTTGATAAGGAGCTAGTAAGCTCCATGATACAGTAAACACTGGAAAGGCAAGAGAGAAACTGATGACCATCAATGGTGAAAGCCATCAACAAGGTGCTGGGCCTCCTAGGGCTATCTTTCTAGACTAGGCGTGCATGGTTAGTCCTAGTGCTTGTCCTGTTCAGGGAATGGTTCTCCATTACCATCATCTGGAATTAGGTAGAGTTGCCATTGCTGTCCAAGACTAGAATGCCATCTTATGTTCATTCCCAGTAGAGATGGAGGAGAGGGAGGACCTTATCCTCCTACTAAATTTTGATGAGACATCCTGTACCTGTCTAGGACTAGATTGTCTGACACAAGACCTCTTACCTCCATGACCCAATCCATGACCAGAACCTCAGGTATCAGGGGCCTCATCTCTATGATCTCACTCAGGACCAGGCCTCTAACAGTAGGCCTTTTACCCTTCTTGAGCCTATCTAGAACATCATAACTATGACCATTAAGACCCCATCTAGGAGTAAGGCCCTGGACACTGAACCTAGTCTTTGAACAATCCATAAGCATTATTAAAAGCTTACTAAATTCCAGACACTGTGATATGCACTGAGAATCTAAAGAAAAAGCAAAACCAGTCTCTGTCACCAAAGAGTTTACATTATGATGGATAATAAAAATAGTATGTACTTAGCACATTAGGGTTTGTACACCAATGTCAACATCAATTATCTCTCTCTTTATATATACATATTCACATATATGCATATATATATACATATACATGTATATAAAATCTCATTTGATTCAACAACTTGTGATGTAGGTGCTGTTATTTTATCTACTTTACAGATGAGGAAACTGAGGCCAAGAGAAATGATATTATTTGCAGAGGGGTCACATAGCTAGTGAATGTCTAAGTAACTTTGAACTTAGTTCTTCCCTTACTCCAGGTCTACCACTTTACTACACGATGCCTTGCTATTCTATTTTCTGGTGTTAGAGATAATTGTCATTTGCCATTAAGGGATCCTTGATTATGGAAGACTGGATCAACTTTCTGCTCCACAGCTGGGAAACTACCACTTCCTTCTCTCCTAATCCCTGTGATTCAGAAAAATCTCCTTCTGCTACCACTACCCACTCTGTCATCAAAGGAGATGACATTTGTAAAAAGTGCTTAGCACAGTGCTTGGCATATAGCAGGTCCTATGTAAATGCTTATTCCCTTTCCCTTCACCTCTCTCAATCCCACTCCTCCCAAGTCCCTGTTGTTCTCTGTCCTTCTCCCTTACGCTGCCCCCTTTGAAATCCTTGATCTATGAATTACAATCCCCTTTCATTTTAGATCTTTTATTCTCACACTCCTTCCATGTATTTTCACTCCTAGAAATGGCTCTTTCCAGAAGAAATCATATCTTGGACTTCATTGCCAAAGAAGACCATGCCATCAGAGAAATGATGACATGATTTGCTCTTGACATGGTTTTGAGTGAGGGAGGGCTGTGCATATCACCAGCCTCACTTCTCCTCCACAGTCATCTGAATCCAGTGACCAGATTCATCAGGATGACTGGAGATGGCCCAGGATGCAATAGGAGACTTTGATGATCAGATTTTACCAAACCTAAGTAGGGGTGTGGAACCTGTGACCTCAAGGCCACATATGGCCCATCAAATATGGCCCTGGATTCGGTCAAAGGGACACACTTGAGGAACTAGAGGGCCACATGTGGCCTTGAGGCTGTGAGTTCCTCACTCCTGCCTATTTCCTTGCTATTCTCACCATAGGTTTGTTGAACCCAACTAGCAAAAGTTACAAAAGTGTGCTAACTAGGTCCACTTCGGATCTGTCAGTTAATAAAAATTATAAGGAGTAATTTTTTACAGCATTTTCGAGTTTGCAAACTGCATTATGTGTATTATATACCAATCTTTTTATTCTTCCCCAATTGACTCTACCATATTCCCCACAACTGTTCTGGATTCCTTCTCTCCTCAAACCTTCTAGATCTCTCTCCTTGAATCCACCTCTTAGCATCCTTAGCCTTCTTGAAGGCTCAGCTCCTACAATTCCTTTTTCCTGGAAGATTCCTTAGTACCCCCAGTTATTAGAACTCTGTCTTTTCAAATTAAGAAATTTATATTTGTCTATTTACATGGTCTCCACCTGGTAGAGCATAAGTTGCTTGCGAGAAGAAACTGTTTTCATTTTGTCTTTATATTCTCAGTACCAATCACAATGCCTTGCATGTTGTAGGTCCTTAGTAATTACAGTATTATACTAGATTCATTATGTTCAGGGAAAGTGGGATTCCACACTAGTTTTAAAGAACTAACTTTACTGGACAAATTGCCATTTTGTTCACCATTTTAATTGTTACAAAGAAATCACTATACATCAGGGAATCTATCTTAATAAAAACGCTACACTCTGATTTAAGTTATAATCTAGTAATTAATATTTTTGACATCCTTCCTATTGTTATAATCAAAATTTGAAAAAAAAACAACCTTGAGATTGGGATAGACTATAATAGCAAGAAGCAGGAATGACTTATTTTATCTAAAACCTTTTGTGGGAAACAAGGAAGAAGGTCTGTTTCCACAGGTTTGGGTAACCAGATTTGTGACCTAGCGCAGTCAGATCAGAGGTCAGAAACTTGTGCTCAGGCTTGATGAGCTTGAGCTTATCAGAGAGGAGAATGTGAAGTCATGTGGTAATGGATGGTGGGGCAGGAGGTCCAAAATTCGGAACAGTATAAGAAACTTCCATTATTCTGAACACATTGTAGTCTTCCTATAACCTTCCTGGGAAGGCTATTCAGGGGGCAGTGGACATAAAGATTAATAAAAGCTTTCCTGATTTTACAACACGTTTTGGTTCTTTGTTTAAGGTGAGTATGTTTCGCAGTTTGGGGATTGTTAGTTGGGCTTATTTTTCACACCTTCAGGTCAAAATGTCAACAAAATCATCATTCATTCATTCATTCATTCATTCATTCATTCTTTCATTTGTTCATTTGACAAACATTTCTCAGGCATGCTTATGTATAAGGTACCATGATAGTATTTTGAGGGGTTACCAAAATAAATAAAACCCCTGCCCTCAAGGAACTCCTAATATAGAAAGGGAAGAAAAGGTATACACAATTAATTATAATCCAAAGTAGAATACTATATCAGGAGACATGGTCAAAGAGATTTAAAAGAGGGAGAGATTACTTGCAGCTAATGGAATAAGCGATAGCTTTAAGGAAGATGTGCTCCTTGAGTTGGGATTTGAAGAATGGGTATATTTTAAGAGGCAGGGATGAGTGTAGATCATTCCAGGAAAAGGGAGTGATATGAGCAAAGGCATGAAGAGAAAAAGTTTGTGTTGTGATGGAGGAATGGCAAATAGTCCAGCTGGCTTGGAGCAGTGAGTATGAAAAGGGAGCTGGAAACGCAGGTCTGGGCCATGCTATAGAATTCCTTGACTGCCGAACTAGAGTTTGAATTTTATATTCTGTTGGCAATGGAAAAGGCAGAGGTCACTGACAGGTTTGAGTCGAAGAGTGTCAGTCGGGACTGTGGTTTAGAAAGCTTTCCTTGGCACAGGAGGGCATGATGATGTGAAGAAGTGACTGGAAGAGGAGAGAACCCAACTAAGAAGTTATTACTGGCATAGAATTAGACAAAAGTGTTCCTAATTATATCCTTTATTTTTTTCTTCATTTGTTGATTTCTCCTTTTTGATACTGGCAATTTCTTCTGCTTATACAAATTAACTAATGGTTTATCCAGGGGAATGCTAGAGCTAGTTTGAACTGGCCCTTGATGATCAATTACTAAATTTTCAGTATGAGTATTTGCACTTCCGAAATCAACACACGCCCCAAGTCAGGATGTGATTTCTTGTTTTCTTTGTTGCCTAGGCTTAAGAAAGTGGTGGAGAAAATGTAAATAATGCAGTTTAAACTTTAAGTACTACACATTTTTTTCCCCCTCAGAGTTGCTTGTCAAACATTTCACAGCACAGGTCACTTTTTTCCTTCTTCAAAAACCCAGCTCCGAGTTTTCTTTGTTCATTCATAAAAAAAATTGAACCGAAATTGCTTCAATTTTGTTAATTTTTTCATTGGTTTTCAGGATTTCTATTCTGGTGTTTAATTTGGGTTGGGACAATGGGGAACAGAGTTGGGATGAGAATGAAAATTAAGGGGTGGTTCATTAACAGTTTTTTTTTTCCATTCCCAATTACAGTCTGATTCATTCCTTATCAAGACTGCCTTCCGCCCAATTGTGTGTGTGTGTGTGTGTGTGTGTGTGTGTATGTGTGTGTGCAAAGTGCTTTGTAAACCTTATATTGCTATTTACAAGTAGGTTGTTTTTCTTAGACAAAGTAAAATTTTCTGCAAAAAATGTGACAGGTCTGGCATAAGCAGCATTATTTTTAGCACACTGACTTAGGAAATAAAAGATTTAAAATGGACTTGACTTAAGGGTAATTTTGTGTGCCATTTGCACATTTCCTGAAGCCCCAGAAACATTGTTTGTTTCCTCTGTTCCTAATGTTCTTCCATCCCATACTTTACAGCCTATTTCTTGAAATTTATATCTATTGCTCAGAAATGCCTGGTTTGTTGACAACTGATGGGCGGGGGGCAACGGCAATGTCCTGTATAGATTACTCCTAAATGAGGTGTAAATGAATGTTCAGCCCTATTAGAAGAGCCTGGCTTGATGCCTCAATTCATCACAATTCATTTTCTTTGGGAGACCATCTTCTATAAAAAAAAAAAAAATCTACTTTTTGAGAATGTTTATTAGAAACCTTGAATAAGGAAAAGACTTGATTATTACTACACTGCTTGAAATATATTAAAGGATGAAGAAGAATATGTTGGTAAATTTATTAATTTCTCTCAATTTATACTTCTCTGCTCTTTCCAACACCTTCAATCCCCTTTCCTTGCAATTTCTCAAGAAATATTATAAGTGTTTCACTGGCATTCATTTTGGAACACTCTCCAATAGAATACAAACTGATACTTTATATTTATAAAACGTTCTACAATTCACTGAGCATTTTCTTCAGAATGATTTCACATTTATTAAGAGGTACCTAGAGTCATTACTGTTCTTTTTTTCATATATGACAGAACTGGGGTTGTGTGTGTTCTTCTTTCGTTGCCAAAGAAGACCATGCCATCAGAGAAATGATGACATGACTTGCACTTGGCTTTGTTTTGAGTGAGGGAGGGCTGTGTAGGTTACCAGCCTCACTTCTCCTCCAGAACCATCTGAATCCAGTGACCAGATGACTGGATATGACCCAGGATGAGGCAATTGTGGTTAAGTGACTTGCCCAAGGTCACACAGTTAGTGAGTGTCAAGTGTCTTGAGGAGAGATTTGAACTCAGGTCCTCTTGATTCTTGCACTGGTACTCTATCCACTGCACCCCCTAGCTGCCCCAATTGCGCAGCTTAACCCCGTCAATGGGGATAAGCATTTGTCCAAAGTGGAAATCACATGATTAGCACAGGAATGATAAAGCAAAATTTGAACCCAGGTTTTGGGGATCCAAACCTAGGGCTCTTTTTACTTGGCCCCTAATACACTATACTGCCACTATAAGCATTGTCTTTAACGACTTTTGGTAATGCTAATGAACTTAGTCAACATGCTAAGTACATAGAAGCAAACTCCCCATGGGCAGTTTGCTGAATCTGGTTTTTAGTTGTGTCTGATTCTTTGTGATCCCCTTTGGGATTTTGGAGTGGATTACTAGTTTCTTCTCTAGCTCTTTTTACAGATGAGGAAACTTAGGCAACCAGGTTAAGTGACTTGCTCAGGGTCATCCCCTTAGTAAGCCTCTGAGGTCAAATTGAACTGAGGAAGATGAGTCGTCCTGACTCTAGACCCAACACTTTATCTCCTATGCCACCTAGTAGCCCCAGTCAGAGATTAGCTAATTTGATAAATCATAGGTTTCTAGGATCTTAAAGTTGAAAAGGACCTTAAAGCCCAAACTTGTCAACTGAATGAGAAATCCTGAAAAATTAAAGGAGAGATTCACAAAATTGGAAGAATAATTACTAGTGACTTAAAACTAGGAGTTTTTTAAAAAAATGCAATAAAATAGATAAGTCATTAGCTACCTTTAAAACAAAGGAAAAAGTTAAATTCACAAACAATGGAGAAGAGATAAAATCACCGACTAGGACCTATTTTGCCCAATAAAACCGACAATTTAGATGAAATGGATATTTACAGAAATATAAATTGCCCAGATTAATAGAACAGAAAATAGAATAATTAAACTTAATCAAATGCTTCAGAATTTCCTAGAAAAGGATCTCTGGACAAAAATCTCAAATATACTTTTTAAAAGAAGCAATCATTTTAACTATCTCTTAAATTGCACTTAAATTAATTTGCATCACTAGGAAATTGAACAAATTTCAGTCTGTCATTGGATGTTTAATATTAATACTTACCCCTCCTACTCTTTCAAAGTGGTCACCATCTTTGTCAAAGTCAATCAGGCGTCCATTAAATGACCAAGTAAATACAATGTCCAGTGAGTGGTCATGTGATACTTGGCAAGGCAGGACAATGCTTTCTCCAACAGTAACATCCATACTGGATGGTGGCACCAGAAGGCGGGTTGGATCTGGAAACAACAACAACAAAAAAACCCCAACAGAATGCTGATGAGACTCTGTAGAGCTCAAGAACTACCTAATATTTCAAGTAAGCCATTTTGAGAGGTCAGAAAGTGAAAAGCTTGATTCAATTCAGTCAGTCATTTTAAACATGAAAAAAATAGGAATAGTTAAGATTACAACTTTTATTTGTATAATCCTTTACAGGTAGCATAACATTCGTATGCTCATCATTACTTTTTTTCATTTACCCTATCTGGACCTCAGTTTCCCCACATGTAAAATGAGGGAACTGGATGAGATAATTTTTGAAATTCCTTGCAACTCTAAATCTCTGATCCTACTGTGAGACAGTAGAAAAATTACTGGAACTGAAATCAGAAGACTTAAATTCTAACTCTGTTTCTGATATTTGCTACCACCAGGATTTTCTGGGTCTCAGTTTCCCCATCTGTGAATGAAAAGGTTGGCTTGATGATGTTCATAAAAACCTTGTGAGGCTGGTAGATAGATATTATCTTCACCATTTGTTAGAGCTAAAGAAACAGAAAGTCTGAATAATCCCACACAGTCAGCAAATGACAAGAGGTTAGGCTCAAATACAAGTTTTCCTTATTACAGGTGGGGTAAAATGCTGATTTAGGCTTAGTTATTAAAAAAAAGAAAGAGGAAGATTTGCTTATCCATTTATTCAACGAACTTCAACTAATACTCATGAAGTGCAAAGTACTGTGGGTCCAAGGACACTCCTTGCTTCAAGGACCTTCCATTCTTTCTTAGAAGTTTAACATAATATGCCAGCTAGTCAGTTAGCCAGTGAACATGGATTAAACACCTGCTCTGTGCTGAGCTTTGAGGACACAAAGAAGTTAAAAGACAGCCCCTGCCCTCAAGGAGTTTCTAGTCTAATGGGGGAGACAACTTGTATACAGCAATGTACAAACGAATTCTATACTGAATATCTATACTGAATTCCATACCGAATAATCATCAGAATTGACTGAGCATTAGAATTAAGGGGGTGTGGGGAAGGCTTCCTATAGAAGGAGAGATTTTAGCTGGGACTTGACAAAAGTCAGGGAGGCCAGGAGGTGGGGATGAGGCAGAAGAGAATCCCAGGGACAGCCAGTGAAGAAGCCCAGGGCTGAGAGAAGGGAAATCGTAAAAAAAGTTAGTGTTAATGGTTGACAGGTACACAGTTGGGGAGGGGTGTTAAACATGTAAAAATATGTTATGTAAAGCAAATACAGGTGGGGCACTAACAAATGGGAAAGAGGAGGTTCTCAGAAATAAAAATGTATTCGATGCCTCCTAGGGTTAGTGCTAAGTACTGTGAGGATATTTTTTGGGAGAGAAGTCTAGCCCTACCGTAAGGTCACCTATGTGTGGAGCCCCGTACTGAGGAAATGCCTGCCTCCAATACCGATCTGCAAATATTTCACTATTTAGTCTTAGAGAGTCTTCTCTGGGTTTCACAACCAGTGTGAAGCCAGACTTAAACCCAGGTCACCTAGTTGGTTACCTCTTTAGTTGGTTACCTCTTAAGCTGTGAGAGATACAATGATGAGTCAGCCTCACCCTCTTCTAGAATCATTGATATCCAATGGGAACACAGAAGTAAAGACAATGACAAAGACCTGGGATGCAATGGATGACCCTGGCATCTCTGATGTCTGACTAAGCTCTAAGAGTTCAACCTGGTTTAGCTCCTCTGCTGAGACAGTTTTACCTACAACATCTTGGAGCCACAAGTAGGAGGTGGGTGACAGGTGAACACCAAGGGAGCAGCCCAGAAAAGCACTTGGGAAGTCCTCATGCCAGAGGTAATAGTCCTCCTTGAATGCCCCATACAACCCTTGCAATCTTGTAGAGAAGAGACAGATATACTTTGGTTCTTTTGTAAAAATGGAGGTAACTGATGAACAATGTGAGAATTGAAGTGTAGGTGCTTTTAGTTACTATTGGATGAGCTGAATTGAATATAGGATGGGTAGGAGAAAGCAGAGGCAGCCTGCCAGTCTCCCTGCAATGGATTCATGGTGGGTTATATCTAAGATATAAAATTTTGAGGCTTAGTACCATAGGATCCAGAGATAGAAGGCACCTTAGAGATTGCCTAGCTTTGTAGAAATACAGGTCCAAAATTATAACCAGAAATAAATACAGCCAGGTTATAGAATAACTGATTTAGTGCTGGAAGAGATCTCTAGTCCAAACCTTATTTTAGAGAGGGTCCAGAGAGAATATGTCCAAAGTCACACTGGTAATATGTGGCAACATTGGAATTGGAACCCTGATACTTTCTAGAATTCTTTCCACTATATTACACCCTGCATCATAACACAAATATTTTACTTATGGGGGGAAAATGTAGTAAGAAATAATAATATTATTCTAAGCAAAATCTTGCTGATTTCTCCGATTCATATATGGTTTCTCCACTCACTGACCAAACATTTCTCAAGTATTAATGTGCATAGTAATGTGCTGGGTTTCAGCAGGGATGCAAAGGAAGGAAAGGAGAGGGTCTGCCTTAAAGGAGCTTACCATCTAGTCAGAAAGCTTAGGCTCAGATGGAGACCAATTCCAAGGCTCTGCACAAGAAAGGGAATAGCAGTCTGATAGAGAAGAGATGGTGAGAGGCAAGCTGGCTTCAGAGAAAAATTATTGTAGAGGTGAAGCTGGTCAGAGACCACTGTAACAGCAATGAAACCACCGCAGCAGACAGTTTGCAAGCAGAGATGATTTCATGCCTATAAAATCTGGCTCTACAGACTTTCAGCTGAAATAGAAAAAAACGTGGGCAAAAAGTCAAAAATCCAGTGTCAGCTTTAAAAATATGTCTTGCCTCCTTGCATCTGGATGGAGACTGAGGGAGAGGAACACCCTATTCAGAGCTCAGGGCAATTGGTGCCTGAAGCTTACCTCTGCTTTTCTTTAGAGGAATGTCATTCATTCCTTTTTTTTTCACTTGTAGAAATGGAGGTTCTGTTCTGACTAGCAGGTCAGGATTCCTTACCAAAGGTGTACCTTGAAGATAGAGATTATTGGCCCTTTGTCTTTGTAGCCTCAGTACTCAGTTGCCTGGCATACAGTAATTGCTTAATAATTACTACTGGGTGAAAGGAGACATTCTCCACCACAGGGAGTATCCAGGCTGGCACTGGCTAATGAATCCACTAAGACCTTCTTATGGAATCTATATACTTAGTATAAAGCAGCATGAACCAAGCAACAAGCATTTATTAAGCTCTTACTGTATGCCAGGGAGTGTGCTAAGCTCTAGAAATACAAAGACAAAAGTGGAGCTTTAGTCCTCACCTTCAAAAAGCTCATATTTTATGAAGGAAGACAACACTCATGAATATATAGGTGTATACAAAATAACTGTGATTTTTGGGGAAGGATATCACCAGCTATGGGGAAGCTAGGGGTTTAATAGAGGAAAATGAGGAAAGGAATATAAAATTATGCCTGCCACATAGCAGGGGTTAGGGGCACAGTGCCCTTTGTGAGCTGGGATATCCTCTTAAAATTTTTTGACCCTCCCTTGGTGCCAGAGAAGAAGTCTAATTTCTTAAGGCATTAAAAGATAAAATATGTTGATATTATACAAAAATTTTATGCATTTCTCAGCTTTTTCTGTGTCATCTGCTAGCCTTCAAGTGTCATCTGTGGCTTCCACAAAATCCCCACAAAATTCCCATTTAATTTCTTATGCCAACCTGAGATATTTGTGATAGGCAAAGGGATGGGGAACTGTGATGGTAGAAGGGATAACTGCATTTCAGGCACGAGGGATGATGGGTGAAATGCATGGAGGAAAGAGAAGGCCTACTGAGTGCATGAAGGGGAGTAATAATGTACAATAAAGTTGGAAAGGTCATTTCAGGCCAGGTTGCAAAGGTCCTTAAATACCCAACAGGAGAGTTTATATTTGATAGTAGGAACTCCTGGTATTTGAGTTGAGCAGAGGGATGGACAGATTGTGCTCTAAGGAAATCATTTTGGCAATTGGATGGAGCAGTTGAATAGGAGAGAGATTTACAAAGTGAGATCAAGTAGATGCAATAATGATGAGGTAATGAGAGTAAACAAGTTGAAGGTGTTCTACAGGCATTGGACAGGTCTCCTTGGATTTAGAGATAATTAAACCAAATAGGGCTCAAACTCTGCCAGCCATGTCACTTTGCTCAGTCGTGTTTAGTCAGTATTCCTGGTTCCAGTGTCAAGAATTTGGATGCTTTTCCATTCATATACAAATAAATGATGACTTCTTACTGAAACAGAAATGGCTCCTTTTTTTGGTTTTAATTTCTCAGGATTAAAGGCACTTTGTGCTTCCTGTCTCTACAGTCGAAGTCACTCCTGCTACTGCTTGGTGCCTGGACTCTTCAAGGCAGTTGGAACTCAGGATGTGACTTGGTGCCTGGATCTGGTTGTCGTTTAAGAGCAATAGTAAAAAGGTTGGACTACACTCCAAGTTTTCCTGTGTGAGGTCGGCTCATCCTGCAGAAATTCGGCAATTCTGAGCACTGGGGTAGGAGAATCTGGGTGAGCAGTTTCTGCTGAGTACTTAACGAAGTCCAGGGTTCAATAATAGATCATTTTATTTTATTTTATTTTTGTAGTACAGAGTCCTCTATAAGATTAACAGAAGACAGATGTTAATTGTTCTAGCTTTTAACTCATCAATCATGTCAATTCAGGAAAGGAGTTAACTGTAAACAAATTATTAATGCTCAGATCAATTACATGGATCCCAATTATTAAGGAGGAAAGGGCCCTGAATCTGGAGTCAAGGTATTTGGGTTTAAATCCTGCCTTTGGCCCAGGGTGGTGGTGAACTCCTGCAAGCCCTGCTACTGGAGGAGGCTGTGGGGCATAGGATTGTAGCTGCAGAGATGGAAAGCTGGAATGGACCTCAGAAGTCATTCAAAGCCCTCATCTTACAAAGTTGCAGAGAAGTGAAATGATTTGCTCAGAATTTAGGTCCCATGACGCCAATGTCAACATTCTTTCTAGGGTATTATGTCGCCTCTGTGCAAATATGAGAAAACAATTCATTTTTCCGTGTCAGAATTTTAAGCACAAATCTTCATTAGTTCTTTGAATCATCGTGTTAGAGATAGAAGGAATCTTAATGATCATCTAGCCTGATTCCCTCTAGGAACTGTAGGGATCTGAGAGGTCAAGTGACTTGCTAAGGAAGAAAGAAAATAAACGTTAATTAAATACTTCCCATGTGCCAGGTACTGTGCTGAGCATTTTACAAATATTTTCTCATTTGATCCCCACAGTAACCCTGGGAGGTAGGGCAGCTAGATGGTGCAATGGTTGGAGCACCAGTGCAGGAGTCTGGAGGACCTGAGTTCAAATCTCACCTCAGACACTTGACACTCACTAGCTATGTGACCTTGGACAAGTCACTTAACCCCAATTGCCTCATCCTGGGTCATCTCCAGTCATCCTGATGAATATCTGGTCACTGGATTCAGATAGCTCTGGAGGAGAAGTAAGGCTAGTGACCTATACAGCCCTCCCTCACTTAAAACAAAGTCAAGTACAAGTCATGTCATCATTTCTCTGATGGCATGGTCTTCTTTGGCAACAAAGGATGAACACACAACCCTGGGAGGTAGGTGATATCATTATCCCCATTTTACAGTTTAGGAAACTGAGGCAGAGAGAGGTTTAATAATAATAATGATAATTAACATTTATATAGTGCTTCCTATATGCCAGTCACTGTACTAAGTGCTTTACAATTTCTTTCTCATTTAATACTCACAACAACCCTAGGGAGCAGGTGCTTTATCACCATCATTTTACAAATGAGGAAACTGAGGCAAACTGGTTAAGTGACTTGTCCAGGGTCACACAACTAGTAAAGTGTGTGAGGCTAGGTTTGAACTCATATTTTCTTGACTCTAAGTCCATTACTCTAGTCACTGAGCCACATTGCTATCTCTAACATAGGTAGTATATAGCAGAGCCCTGATGAAAACCTCTAAAATGTCTAATACTTCTCTTACTATATGGATCTGATTCACAAGGATGTTTAATTCCTGTCTGTTATAGCACTCTGACATGGATTCAACATCAGTTTATTCTTTCCCTTCATAGAGCGCATTGTTCTTTCATCCTATTTGTAGCCTTATTGGACATTTCTACATTGAAAGGGTTTCAGTTTTAAAGCCATCTATTGGAATAAGTTGAATCTGTCATGGTCTAGAAGCTATTTGGGGGATTTACAGGCATCCAGTCTCAAAGGATTGAGTGGAGATTCATGTAGAGAAAGTAATTTTCCCTGGGAACGATGAGTCTTTTGCATTAAGTATTCAACACATTACAATGAGGTATTAGGTCATACAGTAAGGTTGTCCTTTTCCTGGAAAATGATGGCATGATGATCCTGTAGACAGGGCTAAAATGTGGGTGATCTGATTGCACTTTACTAATGAGGATGATCAAGGTAGACATCTCATAGAACCATGAGCTGTTAGAACTAGAAAGAGCTTCAGAAATCACCTCACTCAATACTCTCCTTTTATTAATGAGGGAATGGGGGCCCAGAGAAGGCAGATGACTTGCCCAGGCTCATACAGCAAGTGACAGATCTGGGATTCAGATCTGGTCCTCTGATCCCAAATCATTCTTTCCACTGCCCAATGCTGGCTTCCTACTACAAATGGCTAACTAATACTCTCTATACCCCAATGTGTGTTGTGTCAGCATTATGGATGCTCTTACAAATATTTCTAGGTCCTGGGTTCTAATAAAGTGGCAAATCATGTGTATGGTGGTGGTTACCATTATAGTTATGGTAGCATAGCAGTAATAAACTGAAGCAAAATGTTCTTATATACAGCTTATATAAGGTATATATACTATATACCTTATGTATATGTATATATATGTATATATATATATATATATACACACAAGATAGAGGTGAGGTGGACATTGTGCTTCTGAGGTCAGATATGAATGGGAAGGAAGACATAGTATGGTACAGTGGAAAAAAACCAGATTTGAAGTCAGAAAACCTGGATTTTAACCCTCTCTCTTACTACCTGCTGAACCTTTGCCAAATCATTTTGTCCCTGGGCCTCAATTTCCCAATTTACAAACTGAGAGGGTTGTATTAGATTATATCTTAAATCCCTTCCAGTTAAGGTCTTATAATCCCATAAGTGCCTCTTAGGAGAGAATGTTGATAATGCATTTTTTGTTTTAGCACAATCAAGTACCTCTGATTGACTAATGTGAGTAAAGATCTTCCCCATCCATTAATGGCCCTGTGAAGATTTGTAGGAAGGCCCACACCTTTTGTTAGTGAAGCACTGGTTCTCAAAGGTTGTGATGTCCTCTGGTTCTGAAAAATGTATAAATAAATTAGGGCTTAGTTTTTGGAAGAAAGTTCATGTGCCAGATGAGACTCTGGGAAGCCACTAAGCAGCCCCCTTGCTTTGAAAATCCAGATGTTATTGCTTCTCTCTGTGGTAACTATGTATATATGTAATGATCAGACAGTTGCATCTATCTGTTGATCTGTGATGTATGTATTGCTTATGTCAGGCAGCTGGAAGCACGGTCTGTTGATTTTGATTTCTCTGTATTTTCTCTGAAGTCCAGGGCACTGACTTTTTCCCCTGAGCTAAGTGAATCATGCATGTGCTTGACTAAAGTGATTATTGACCTCCTCAAAAGTTGCCTTTCCTTTCAGAAAAGCAGATGAAAAAACCCGTGATAGCACGCCCTCTGTGTATGTCAAGATGCTTGCTTTTACAGAGAGGAATCATTGGATCACAGATGTAGAACTGAAAGAGACCTCAGAAGTCATCAAGCTCAATCCCCCTTATTTTACAGACAAGGAAACTGATGTCTGGAGAAGTTAAGTGATTTGTCCTCTGTCAAACTTCTACTATATGGCTGAAGTGGGATTTAAAACCAGGTCTCTGTGAGTCCCAGTCTAGCATTCTATGACTACTGCATGATCTTATGGGAAGAGGGACTGCTGTTTTGCTAAGGATATGCCCATGACCTAATCTTGGTAAGATGGGAAGCAGAGTAGATCTCTCCCATTAACTGTCATGATGCTGTAAGATCCTCCATTAACAATTTATTTCTCTCATTTTTATAGGCTCTTTGAACTCTAAGAGTCTAGTGTTTGATAGTCTCCTTGCAGAAAAAATATCTCTGATACCATCAGTTAACACCTTGGTGGGAATTAGACTGAGAGGAAGAGTCTCTAGGTATGGGATGCAGAGTAAGTAGTGGGAGAAAAGAAAAGGAGGAAAAGGATCAGTGGTCAGTGAGATGGGCTCCAACTTGAACAGGAGATGGAAAATAGGATGGAGTGGATTTGGGAAACGGGGCAGCAGTTCAAATAATTGTAGGCTAATCCCTGAAAGACAACAATTTTTAACGCTGAGATTCTTCCGATAATGTGATAGCTATGGATCAGGGACTAGGACAATCGCTAAAGAATTAAGTTGTTGGCTGGCCCAAGGGGCAATGGAAAGGCAGATCTGGAGGGTAAGAAAGTTATAGCCAACAAGGATTTCTATGCAAGAAAAGCCTATAAGATGTCAATCAGGAGATGTGTATCTGAAAAAGAGCTAAGCTAATCATGTAGTAAGAGGAGCAGATAGAGGTAATTAGCTCAAGTATTACAATGATATCACATCATAATAGCATATTAAAATAGTATCTTTATAATTATGATAATGTCATAGCATCATAGATCTTGCTGGGTGGTACAGTAGATAGACTGCTGGAGATAGAGTGAGGAGGACCTGAATTCAAATCTGGCCTTAGACACTTATTAGCTGAGCAAGTCACTTAACCTTTATCTGCCTCAGTTTTCTCATCTGTAAAATGGGGATAATAATAGCAACTATCTCTCAGGTTGTGAGGATCAAATGAGATAATAATTACAAAGCAATTAGCACAGTTCCTGAAACACAATAATTGGCATATAAATAGCTATTATTAATACAATTTTAATATTATTATTCCAGAGAATATCTAGTCCAAAACCCTCACATCAACCAATAAGCATATTTATTAAATGTCTATTATTTGCCAGGCACCATGGTAGGTGCTGACATACAACAAAAGTGAAACAGTACTTGTCCAGAAGGAGTTTGCATTCCATCAATGGTGATAACACATCTACCTATCTATCTATCTATCTATCTATCTATCTATCTATCTATCTATCTATTCATCTCCCATATTAATGTTAAAAGAACTAGAAATTTCCACCCAGCACAATAAATGAACCTCTCCCTTGGAGGACTTAGGAGAAAACATGGACAAGATTTGCATAGCATAAGAAATTGTGGATGATCTGTGATCTTCACGGTTGCAGAATATCTGGGTCAATTGAAAATATAGATCCATAGAAGTAGAATCCATATGAGAGACAATCATAGAGCACCACATTCTCAAAAAAAAAATTACAGCTAACCAAAACCAATGGGAAGACTCATGACAGTTGTAATATATTGCTAATGAAGATTTAACTGCAAGAAATGGTAAAACAGCCTTTCCCCCAAGATGGCGCTAAAGGTGAAGAAGGAAGTCATTGTCCCCCCCAAGACAGAAGTCAAGTCCAAGGCCTTAAAAGCCAAGAAGGTGGTGTTGAAGGGTGTCCACAGCCACAAAAAGAAGATCCAAACATCCCCCACCTTCCAGTGACCCAAGACACTAAGACTAAGAAGGTAGCCCAAATACCCTCGGAAAAGTGCCCCTCGGAGAAACAAGCTTGATCACCATGCCATCATTAAGTTTCCCTTGACTACTGAGTCTGCTGTGAAGAAGACTGAGGACAACAACACTCTAGTTTTCATTGTGGACGTCAGGGCCAACAAGTATCAGATCAAGCAGGCAGTAAAGAAGCTGTATGACATTGATGTGGCCAAGGTCAACACACTGATCTCGCCTGATGGAGAGAAGAAAGCTTGTGTCTGGCTTGCTCCAGACTATGATGCTTTGGATGTTGCCAACAAAATTGGAATCATCTAAACTGTGTCCAGCTATCTCACTGCACCTATAATAAAAAAGGTTTCCCCCCCCCCCCCAAAAGAAAAATAAATGGTAAAACAGATATCAAGGACATGGAAGTCAGGAAGAGCAGTCATGAAGCAGGAGCAATAGGTAACAAATGGACAATGCATGCTGTAATAGTATCCATGAATTATTTAAAGGAGCAGAAGAAGGTCTCTAATACATTGGGTAGACTCTCTATGGAGTCTTTTGTAGAAAGACATAAATGAGAGTTGCTCAACATTAGAAAGTATATGAGATGAAGTGGTAGAAGGGGCACTCACACCAATGGGACAGGTTCATAGAAGTTTCACAGCAAGTTTAAGGAGGGATATTATTAACCATTTGAGCTGTACCCAACTTTACTAGGAAATATACAAGTAGAAGTGGGTAATCTGTCAGAAATATTATAGAAGAGATATCACAAATGGGCAAGAAAATGGATGAAATGACATTTAGGGTCCAAAGATTCTATGATCCTAAGATTCATTTTTACAAAGCCTTCATTGATTGCTCAAGTCCTCATTTATCATGATAATATGCTTTCTCTTTAGCTTGAAGACACTTGAAAGTAAACACCATGTGTTTGTATTCCTAGAATCTTAGCATCAAGAACAAAGCCCTACACTGAGTAGGTCCTCAATAAATTTTTTCAATGAAGATTTGTTAAAAACAGGACTGGCTGATGAAGAATTGGAGACATATCTTGGAGGTACTGGGATACAGATGGAACTATAGCACTGGGTTTCTTCTTATTTACTACAGATTTTTCATAAAACATTGAAAAAGAGCCACCAAAAAATTAACTTGGCATTAGGTAAGCTTTGGCTCTCCATCTGTGCCCATTAATTACTTCCCCCTGAAGTTACCATGTGGGGATTTTTGCTCCCTAAAATGTGATATTTAAAAACATGCAATACAGAAGAGAAAGATAAAAAAGCTGGATGGCATTAGCCTCTAGAAAATACATAATTTTGGTACTTAAAAAGAGTTTACATTTCTAGTTAAATGGGGGAGACAACCAAAGGAAGGAATTCAGTATTCATCCTGCTTAAATTATGGAACTAATTATCACCTGAAGTAATACATCATTAACAAGAAATATAAATTCAGTTCTTTGCTGCTATCTCAGGGACAGTTGCTTATGGGCAACAGTCAAGGATTTGGCACAAGAAAATTGAGTTCTCTGAAAGCTGGACCAGTCCAGTTGGCACATGTTCACACATAAGCAAAAATATGCACCATCTAAAATGGTGAAAAGAAATTCTGTCCACTTTGCAATGCACATTCTTGAGTTCCTTAGCACTTCTGTCTTTTTGGAAAGCAAACACTTTCCAAATGGCTGACTTCCACACATTGTTAAGTGAGTAAAGCAGAGCCATGCCAACACCAGCTGATATTCACAGGAACAAAGAGAGTTAGTATTACAGGAGTTATCCCTATTTATTCATTCAAACGAAGGCTCTAATGATTGTATACAGGGATAAACAAATTCATGAAATGTACTCATTTCCTTGCTCCTGGTTTCTCCTCTGTTTTAGTCTATCCTACACACCATTAGAAGAATGCTATTACTATCACAAAACCCTCATGGTATCTCTATAGTCCAGTTCAGCCTGTTTTTCAAGGCCATCCACGATATGAATTATCTTCAAATCATCTTTTCATTCTTGTTTCATAGAATCATAGCTCTGGAAAGGACTTCAGGGGCCATCTGGTCCAATTCCTCATTTTATAGCTGAGGAAATTGATCCTGAGGGAAGTTAACCCTAACCCTAAACCCTAATTAACTTTTTTTTAGAGGGGGGAAGGCATGAAAATGTTAGCTCACTGAGAGTAGGGATCGTTCCAGTCTTTGTATCTGGTTACCTTTTCCAGGCAATTTTCTATGTTCTATTAGAAGCTCTGCTTGGTTTGGACTTTGGGCAACATCATGCCCCCATACCAGTTACCCTCTGAGCTCCTTCTGCTTCAAACTTTTCAGCTTCCTTTTGTGTGGTATCTTCCTTCATTAGATGGTAAGCTTCTTGAGGGCAGTATTATCTTTCTTTTTCTTATTTATATTTCTAGCACTTAGCACAGTGCCTGGGATACAGTAGGTGATCCTAAAACAAACTTTGGCAGAGAGTAGGCGCTTAATAAGTATTTGCTGATTAATATGACCTAAGGTCATACAAATAGTAAGTATCAGAGCTGAGTTTTGAACCCAGAGCTTATAATTATACAGGCTCTCTATCTTATATCCTCTCAATTATATTATCTACTATACTCCAACCAACATCGTATATTCTACACTGTATACTGCACCATGTTATATACTACACCAAATCAAATTGGACCACTTTCCATTCCCTGAACACACTCCAGGCTTTCTGGTCCCTTTGTCTTTGTCCAGATTCAACTAATTTAGTTTTCCACCTTAACCTAATAGATTTCTATCCATCTTTTAAGGTGACCCATTCTATGAAGTTCCCTGATTTACTCAGCTAGAAATGACCTCATGAGTCCTTGTGTCTCTTGCAACACTTTTGGATCTCTCCTACACACTTACTGTATTTGATTTTATATTATCATATTTGTGTACCTCCTCTTTCCTTTTCTAGGTTGTAGCTCTCTAAGAGTAGAAACTTTGACCAACTCATCTCTTTATACCCCAGTGCCTAGCATAACATCTTGTTTGAATGTAGTAGATGCCTGATAAGTGTTTATTAATGTCATTGAATTGAGTATTCTCACCTACACCTTAAATAAGTTAATGATTTTCTAGTTAACCTGAAAGCTTAATTTGATTCTTATCAATCTAAAAGTTTGGTTACAAATCATTACTACTGTAGTCTTTTCTCTGGGGTAATTTCCCTAGCCTTCACTCATGGATTGGAGTCCCCAGTGGCTTGATTGCATAGTTCCCTCTTCAGGGCTCTAGGGATAATATTGATGGGCTGGATTTCTAGTACTATGACCCGATAACCCCAGCCACTATGATTCCTATGAATAATCATCCAGTCTTCATTAGCATTTTTTAAAGCAAGGGTATGTACTGAGGTGTTATAGTAATAGAAGTTAGAAACATTCCCTCCTCCCCCTGAAGGTCATACTCTCCCATAAGCACACAGAAAGTAGGCTCAAAGTTGAAATACAAAGTTAGTGAAGGGTGCTTATGTGGCAGTGGGACAACTTTTGCTTTCTGGATGATCATTCTCTTTTTATGGAATCCTTCTAAAGGTCCCCTGGGGAATAGTGCTCCTCTGGGTTCTGAGAATCAATTCCTCTCTACAGTTCAAAGCCAGCATTTCTTTTCTAGCATAAGGGATCACACTCTTTGAAGCTGTTTTGTCTCTCTGGGGCTCACTGTATTTGTCTGTGTTTCACTTTGTCCTTGATGTGTCTCTCTTTACTCCAGGCTAGATATATTGTCTGCTATCTGGTCCAGTTTCTCCAATAACATGGTCAGTGTGTTTGTGTGGGGGAGGGTAGGGCATGTCTTCTGACCTTGCTGCTTACCCTTACTAGTCTCTGGTGCAGGTGAAAGGGTATAACCCCTCAAGGTGATCCCAAGTCTGTAGTCTTTCACTGATGGGCTGGCACCTCATTGAACCGAGTAACTGCTGAAATTCTTCACTATTTAAAGACCTCAGGGGCACAGTTAGCTTGTTTGATTAGCCAATCAGACTATTCCCTATCTGATCCAATTAAAGAGGAGTTTGTCTGCAATAAAGGGCTTAGGGGGTATAGACAATCTTGCTTACACATTTTAAAAAACCTAATCATGCCTGTTGATTGATTAAGGTGGTAGCTGAACCTCCCACTGTAAATGATTATTTTTGAATGAAACTGTGTGTTAAAGTTCACGGCTTTCATTTCATACCAGGGAGCCAAGATCAGTCAATGCATTCATCAACTGTCTTCTCTCAAAACTGAAGCATAATGTAAATAAAACTGCTGGATCTATTACTGACTTTCTGGACTTTCTCTACCATGCCACAGAAGCCTCTTCATCTTGAAAGTTCACTCCACCCTTGAACTTCTCATGTTGGAGATAAACTCTTCTCACGGGGCCCCTTCCTCTGATTGACTGGCTCTTCTCAGAACCTTAATTTAGGGGAATTAAGCAAACCACATCTTTTAGTTAAAATTTCAGTGTTATCAATGAGTGTGTTCAACACAACATCTGAAATTTGGATAGTTGGTGTTAATTATCTTTAATACTGTATCTGAAAATCCTTGACTGTTTGACCCCTTAGAAGCAAAACAGCCAGTACCTAAATTTTTCCTTTACATTTAGTAATCTGGCACCATGCGGAGATTGCCCTAATTTGCAGCTATTTCATAAGTTATTATTATTTTGGGATTAGATGAATACATGTGATTTGGGTCAGCCTTGTCCTTGTTTATCCGAACTATTATTCTGATAATAAATCAACATGTGACCTTGGTCTTTGAAGAATGGAAAGGGAACCATTTGGAAAAAAACAACCCACAATGCTTCTGTTTTGGCAGCAGATAAGACAGCTTACCCTTTTGAAATGTTGCTCAAGCCACCTATTAACAGCAGAGAATGCTTTTATGACTCAAGGTTTTTAATCAATTCTTGCCTAGAAACTCTGCTGTTGAGGATTCTGACCCGTTTCTTTGTACAACGTGTATAACTTGACAAATGACACTGGAGCAAAATGCAAGGCAGATACTGACCCTAGTCAGATTGAGCATGAACATAAGCCCTCTAGAAAGCAATTTACAAGTCACCCATAAGCAGAATGCTTACCCATCCATTTTCAAGGACTGAGAAAACTAGGAAGAGATGTTTAATATGCCCCAGCTACCTCGAACAGAAAGTGCTATGCACAAGCCAATTGAGGGCATCCAAGTGTAGGTAACATACAGCCAAATGATAATCAACGTGATTAGAATCTTCTCCTTAGAACCTGGGTGTGAAGCCCCTATTTCATAATGAAGCTAGTGTTAACGATGCCCAAATTGCTCTGGTTAGCCTCCAAATCTTGGAGTTGGTTACAACTATTAATAACAAATTGTTACGAGCAAGCCTAAAGGGCCTTAAAATAACTCTTCATCAACTCATTTTCCATTGCTCTTCCTTGCTGCCTTAGAAAAGGGAAATCATTTGGTCTAAGTATAGTAAGTTATCACAATAGGGTTCCTCTCTCATCTTTTCTACCCTACTGTTTCTTTTATTTTTAATTTTCATCTTTTACTTTTGAGCTTTTTCACAAACATGAAAATTCCAACATACAAAGAAGAACAAAAAAGAGATTGTACATGAAGTAGTAACCTTCTGCAACATAGTTTAAAAAAAATGTACATTAAATTTAATGTGGTAGTAATGATAATACCTTGCATGCCTGATATCTGAACTTTCTTTTCTTTGTGTATTTTAAAAATATTTTATTGCTTCTTTTTTTTCTTTTTCTTTGATTATTGTTGAACTATCATTATTTACTAAGTTCTCTGAATCAGATCCAAAGGACCTGATTTTCCTCTGGCATTTCACAGAAGTTAGCTTGGTAAACAAGCAGCTTTTTCCAAATTACTCAAAATGTTTTCTTATTCATCACCTACTATGTTCCAAACATTGCACAATATAATCAGGGGCACAAAAAAAAAAAAAAAAAAAAGAGAGAGAAGTGTTTCTGCCCTCAGGGAGTTTATGGTCTGTCATAGGAAAACAACCTGTTACATATAAGTAAATAACAATATGGAAAGTAAATGCAAAGAATTACAAGCAAGGCATATGCAAAAATGGAGTGAAAAGAGACTTTGCTTTTCCCTATCACATCTCCCTTCTGAAGTAGTTAGGGAGCTAGGATTTAAATATAAGACTGAATAGACTTTTAGAGGAGAGGGAGACTTTTCATAGGGGAATTAAATGAATTATATCACCAAGCCAAGGTATCATTAAAATAACTCAATGGAATTCTTTTGGCTGTGACAGGAGATAAGAAAGAATGATAAATGGAAACCACAGTTATCTTTTGCCCTTGGAGAAAAATGGTCATCAAATAAAAATAATCTTCTTTTTTCATTTTGAGAAAAAGGAATTAGGGGCTGGATTCTTTCAACCCTTACTTAGAGTTAACTCTCTTCTGAGCCACTGATTAAGCATTCCCAAAGTTATCCCCTTACTGTCAGCAAAATAAAAGAAATTCTGTCATGGGCAATGCATGATGAGGTCTTTGCTGATTAAATACATACATCATTTTGCCTGATGGGCATTTGGGCTGCATCTCCCTTGGTAGGAGAGGAGTCTGTTTACACAAAATGCAAAAGAAATTAAATGGACAAGACGGGTGATGGGTCACTATTCTCTAAAGACAAAACCAGGTGTAGGCATAAATGTAAGAGCCATCACACTCACATGCCATCCTGACAAACATATTTAAGGTGCTGAAAAGGATTAGTGCTGTGGACAGCAGGTGGTGCTGAAAGCTTGGAAGAGCAAGAAGGCTTTTAGGCTTTAATTCTTTTCCTACTCCTGTCAGGAATTTTTTGCATTTTTCAGATGACCATGGTGTGAGGTCCACATATCAGGTGACAGAAGCAACGGTGTTTCACATTCTAAATGCAAGACTTCTTGGGTTGCTTACAAAATTGGGAAAGGTCATCTGGAGGAGCTTAAAATAGAATATAGTGATTGTTATACATCCAGAGACTCTGGGGTTTGCCTCTGAGATTTTCTTTTAATCTCAGGTAGGCTTTCTTAATCTTTGTGTAAAGACTGCAAAGGGTCAGCCTGAAATCTTTTTTGTAACTATTATGATTTGGGGGTTGCCTGTGACATATGTGACTTTAGGCTAATTTCTTTTTCAACGTAGATAAGGATGCTTGAGCTTTGCCTTCATATCGTTGCTTAGATAGCATGTTCATTTGTTCCTTAAAGAACTGAAAATTCTAAGGTTCTGTACACACACACACACACACACACACACACACACACACACACACCCACACACACACCCTGAATTCTTAAAGGATCTCTCATTTCTTCCATCTGGGCATTTTCTACATAGAAGACAACTCCTTTATGATAGTAGACAGTTTTCAAAAGTTCAGAGACATAAAATGAAAATGAAAATGGAAGAGGGGTTCAGAGGTCATTTAGTTTGACTTGCTAATTTTACAGATGAGAATAAGGCTCAGAGAGGTGACATGACTTGTCCAAGGTTACATAGCAAACTAAGAGAGCTAGGATTTGAACCCAGGGCTTCAGAACACAAACCCCATTGCATAATTTCGGTTCCAATGAAGTCAACCTGGTAATGAATCTCTTCAGCTTAACAAGACTGATCAATGAAGAGAAATTTCAATTAATTGAAACTTAGAGTTTTCCATTCAACAGAGATTTTATTTCTTCTCCCTATTCTAAGGAGAAAGAAATGAATCATAAAGAAAATAACCTCAATATAGAGGAAATTCTATTTCGGGGATCTGTCCATGAGAAACTGTACATGTAATCTCATCTGCCATATCAGAGAAAGGGAATTGTCTTTCTACTGCAGATCATAGACTTATGGAAGAAAACACGTTGAGGACCATAGAAGGAGAAAACCATTTGGGTTATTTGGATAAATCTATAAAAAATTTCGTTCATCTTATTCTTAAATTAAAAATAAGGAATAAAAACACCCTTTATTCAATTTGCTATTATTATTCAGTTTTTTCTTGTCCAACTCTTCATGACCCAACATGAGGTTTTCTTGGCAAAGATATTGGAGTGATTTGCCATTTCCTTCTCCAGCTTATTTTACAGATGAGGAAACTGAGGCCAACAGGGTTAAGTGACTTGTCCAAGATCACACAGATCAGTGTCTGAGGCTGGATTTAAACTCAGGTCTTCTTGACTTCAGACCTGGAACTCTATCTACTGTGTCACCTAGCCATCCTCCTTTTTTCAATACAAATGAGGAAAAATTAAAAAGATCTACTTTCGTTCTCTAACACGAATAAAGGAGAGAAAAAAATGGAGAGGTGGGATGGGATGAAAACAGGGAGACAGAGAAAAGGAAAGACTGACACAGGGAGGGACATATGTGTTCTGAGAGATTAACACACACAATTATGTGCTCAAACCACACAAACATACATGCAGAAAGATATATATATATATATATATATATATATATATAAAAAGAAGCAAAGTGTAGATCTTATGAATGAGGAAAATTGACATTATGCTGAATCATTTGATATGTAATATTAACTTGCATGAAACCCTTTTCTATCAAAGCCCCACTTTCCAGCCTATCTCAGAAGAGACCTCTCGCATTCTAGGTGAGGAATGCCAGCCCACAAGGTGTCTACCTAGGCAGGGACCCTTATTTTTATTTATGCTATAAACAAAAAGCCAGACTGAGCTAGGTCCTTCCCCCTTGTCTTTGCTATTCCCACAGATCAAAGTTAAGGTTGACCTGCTCTACAAAGTGGAAACTAAGTCAGGGAGAAGCTGATCAGATTGGTTTTCCTTTTCCTTTATTCTGTTTATTTTGAGAGGCATTTGGGGCTAAGTGATTTGCTCAGGGTCACATTGCTAGTAACTGTCTGGTTTTGTAGGGTGTGTTCAGGGAGGACCAGTACCTTTGGTGTGATGGCTGCTGGGCCCTTTTCAGGGCTTTTCCACCTTTGGTGTCCACCTGTTCTGCCCAACTCTCACCTGCAGCATGTACAGTAGCCACACTCTGGTAAACTGTTTCCACAGATGGGCCAAACCAGGTTGAGGGTAACCAAGGGTTCTCAAACCCATTGGTGAGTTGGGGTGGGGGGTGTTGACTGCAAGCCTGTGAAGACTTCCTCTGGTGGAACAGGTGGAGAAGAACAATTTGTTCCAACAGCCATGAAGACAGATGAAGCAGGCAATGTGGAGCGCTTAGAGCTTGGTTAGACACCAAAGATGCCAAGGTCATCCTCTGCATCCTGAGCCATTGCCAGCCATCTTGACTCTGTCCTGCCACTGGACTATGATGACTTTGGAGGAGAGAGTGAGGCTAACTACTTTGTTCAACTCTGCCTCACTTAAATCCAATTTATGCATGAATCAAAAGACATCACCCAGGTCCTTGTGATGCTAGGGCCAGTGCTCTATTCACTGTTCCACCTAGATGCTCCCAGAATGATATTTTTTTTAGCCAGAGATTGCTAGAGACAGCAGACTATCCCACTTTTCCCAGTTGCCTCTCCTTCCTCTAAGGATGAAATAATAGGGAGGAACCGAGAACTCTTAGCACACCTCCTCATTAAAATATCCATCAGTCAGAATCACCTTTCCTTGAGAAGGGAGGTTACAGCATAGGTTCCCAAAGTGGGTGATACCGTCCCCCAAGGAGAGCTAGAATTATACATAGTAGTCTCTGGTGCAATGGGGTAGGGGATTGAATAAAAATAAGGAGGCAGTGGATGAGTAAGGAAAGAAGATAAGAAAATTTTGAAAAGCCATTCAAATATGTTTCATCTGTTTTGTAACAGAATTAAAACTGTAGTGATTACATTATTTTCCAAATAAATACACAAAATACAAGTTATAACCAACCAGTGGTCAAGTCCGCTGACAGGTCTTAACAAGCAAGTGTTGAGAGGTGAGATCTCATTGTCAGCAAATCCAGTATGCATCCGCAGGAATATGTGTGTGTAATGACTTGTTTACAATATGATACTATATGGTTGTAGTGATGCAATATTGCATCATCAAAATTTCAATGCAGGAAAAACACCACAAATTCATAATAAATTATTAAATTTAAGATATGTCATTTTAAAATATATATATGTATTTTTGCATTGCAGCAAATTAAAAAGAACAGTTAAAGGGTTAAAGAAAATAGATTTCCAGGGGGGGGTGCTGAGTATTTTTTTTTAAACCAGGGTGCTAGGCCAAATAAATTTAGGAACCTCTGAATTGCACAGAAGGACAAACCTGGATTTAAAGTGGCCTGTGATGCTCACTTGGTGTCTTTGGTCTTTGAGGAAGACCAATGACCTCAATTTGTTGCTGCTAGCATAGCTAATAAACCAACTAATCATACCTGAAACCCTGTCTCTTGGAATTTCTACCAGCACATGAAGCAGCATCTCCTTCTTGTAACTTATAATGACCTTGAAAGTCAAAGACTATTTTTCTCATCCATAGACACACAAGGCTATCATCTCTTTAAATTTCTACTGAACAGGTAACAGGAAATTAAATCCAAAGCCACGTACACACAGGCCAACTGTCCACTGCCTTACCTCTACATCTATAGTCAAAATCTTGCATGATGACAATTGATACATAGGATGGTGACCCTGGCATACTACATAAGATTTTAATAACAGATTGTATTATACTCAGTATATATAACATAATGAGCGACTACAGTCAACCAATATGCTTTAGAAAGATTTTTCGACATTGGTCAAAACAAAAATGGTTAAATAGAAAATTTTATTGATCAGAATAGTCCATTTTAAAGATTTTTCCACCTATATCAGAGTGATAGCAAAGACAGTACAGAATAGTGGATAGGGAGATGACACTGAAACCAGAAAGCTCTGATTTCAAGTCCTGCTCCTGTACCAGCTTGTATGACACAGCACAAGTTATTACTCCTGGAACCAGGAAGCCTCATCTTTGTGAATCCAAATCTGACCTCAGACACCTATTAGCTAGGTGACCCTGTTTGCCTCAGTTTCCTCATTTGTCAAATGAGCTGGAGAAGGAAATGGCAAACCACTCTAGTATCCTTGCCAAGAAAACCCCAGTGAGGTCACAAAGAATCAGATACAACTGATGAATGATCTACAACTAGCACAAGAACAACAATTCCGGGTGACTCTCTAAGACTGTCATTTGGAAAGTAGGTGACAATCTTCTCTGACCGAGGAACACCTGTACCAAGCAATTGCAGATCCAGGTCCCTCTGTTGTCAGAGTGACAACTCCGTTTCAATGTCATGAAAAGTGCACACACTTCATCAATTATTTGAGTTTTGTTAGGGAGACTGATACCTCTGTTTCAATTCAACTCAACAAATATTATAAACACCTCCTTATGAGGAAATGAGATGGATGCTTAATAAATAAAAACAAGGAAATGGGATGGAGAGAAAGAGAAAGGAAGGAATGAATGAAGGAAGGAAAAAGGAAAAAAGTAGAAAGAAGGACAAAGAAAGGAAAAGAAGGAGAGAAGGAAGAAGAAAGAAAGAAAAGAAAGGAAGAAAGAAAAGCAAGAAAGGAAGAAAGGGGAGAAAGAAAAGAAAGAAAAAAATATCCTCAATTTTGTTATTTGCAGCAAATGAATTTTTACGCTTTGTTTAAGTCATGCCAAAGTTTCTCCACTGTCAGGTTGAGCTGTAATGTCTCATAATGTGTTGCAGTAGAAGCAGCAGAACATAAATTATCGCAACATGAAAATAATGGCATATTTTCTAAGATCAGTTAACTTCTTTCATTCTCAAGGTTCTAGTTTCTATGAGGATAAAATCAACTAATTCATTAATCATTTACTATGCAATGGATGCTGTGGCAGGGAGTAAGAATACACAGGCAAAAATTAAACAGTCCTAGCCCTCAAGGCACTCACATTTCATCAGGAAGCTGATGCTTTAAGGAGCTGGGCAGAACTTAAAATCTTCTCAATGCAAGATTCAGATTCCAAAAAAGAGCCTGGGAATTATTTTTTCCAGGAACTGAAAACTATATTCCCAGGGGGTCAGGAAAATTGGTACTGTTTGTAGCAAAATATCCCTAAATTGGGCAAAATGACTTTGCCAACAATTTAATTAGGTAATGGGAAAAGTAGACCCTTACTTTGAGTAGAAGAAGATGATCATTTGAGTTCCTAATGCACTTCAGACAATTCATCTTCACAATCTCTGCAGTCAGGCATGGCCAGGGCAAGTCGGGCAGTTTAATAAAGGCAAATGAAGATGATAACCTTTAGGTTTACACACAAATGCTCAACTATAGGAGTTTCTGTTCTGTTACTAGATGCTTGAAACAGGTAGCCAAAGCCAAAGAACAGATCGTCAAGTGCATGATCGCAGTGGGGTTCTGTCTTGCCTTTGCAAGACCTTGTCAGGACCACAAATATATAAACACTGCTCTTAATAATGATTAGCCACATGTATGTAGCATTTTAAGGTTTGCAAAGTACTTTATCTACATCATCTCATTTGTTCCTTCCAACAACCACATGGGGTAGGTGCTATAGCACCCACATATTGCATTTTCTCCAAGAAATCCAAGTCAGAGGGGGTAAGGATTTGCCCAGGGTCACATAGCTAGTAAATGTTTGAATGACTATTTAAATACAGGTCTTTCTGATTATTTGATCAGTATTCAATTCACACTGCTAGGGTGCTCTTCAAAATTTTCCTAGGAGATTATAAAGCAGTAAAGGTGGGTATTGTACACGAGGACAATGTGCAAAGCTTTACTCAACTGAGTGTATATGTATATATGCCCACTATACCTGTCTTGCCCTCAGGACAGGGTAGACTAATGGAGAAGGAGAATCTGGTGAATTATAGCCATGTGGACCTTTATATATGGAGCCACTATTTATGAGTAAGTTATTCAAATGTTACTTCAGTTTTTCACCCTTTAGCTTTGGTTTTATGGTTATTTGGTAAAAGAAAACATGAGAAAAAGGAAGGAACAGGTAGGCTCTTAGTGTCTGATAGCCAGAGATTAGAAATATTTTTGAATCTTGGGTTTACGGTCTAGTGACTATGCTAAGCAAAGCATCCTGTGGCATCACCCTTTCCACAGTTAATATAGCTCAGGGCTGACTTTAATTCATTGGGGAAGAGGTGTTTGGATGGCTGCCAATGTTTAGGTATAAATTAGTCTTCAATATAGTTTGCATAATTTTCTTTCTATTTTGACAGACCTTGCAATGCTGTGTTGAGTCCAGCAGAACCTACAGGAGTCAAGAAATAGGGATTAAGTTGCAAAGGGGGCAGTTTGAAAAAGAAGGGAAGAGAGAGAAGAAACAGATGGAAAATGGCACCATAGCAGGGTGAGTGCAAAGAGGCCCCAAAAGGAAAGTGGCAAGATGTAGTTCTGTGAAAGCAACAGTAGAGTCAGCTAACACATTAGCTGATTTTATTTTCAAATGTGCCCAACCTGATGGTATTTTTTTTTTTGGCCTGTGCAAGTGATAATGATTTTAATGCTATATTATTTAAGGAACAGTAGGACTAAAAACTCAATAGGAAGCAAAAAAATTGCTTTTCATCTTTTGATATTTTCTGATATTTCCAAGGCAAATATTAACATGTCTTAAGAATGGACCAGGAAGACCAGGAATAATTACTGAAGGCTTCCAGAAAAAAAGAATCTACTAAGTATTAATTGAGAGAAAGAAAATTCACTCATCTTGAGTATAGGACAATGAAAACAAAATGAGCATGTTAGTTGAAAGCTTCATAGGAACATAATTTTAGAGCTGGATGGGACCTTAGAAATCATCTTGTACTCTCATCATCATTAAATATTTTAAGGAAAATAGGCTCAAATCTTGTACTGAAACTAGGGAAGTAAAACAGATGAATATTAAAATTGGTAACAGATGCTTAAATCCCTTGGCCTGACCTGGGAACATCATAGTGAAATTTCCCAGGAAATGGGTCACTACTTGCCAGAACAATGTAGCCATGGTCTTGTCCTTTGTGTAGATATTCTATTGCTTCTTTGTCAGGGCAACAGATCAAGAGTGAAAGCGAATCCTCAAGTGACTTAGAGACATAGGATTATTGGGCTTGTGCAGGATTCAAATTCTGGGACCTCCATTAGCTTTCTGGATGTCACTAGACACTGTGAAAAATGCTGAAGATAGGAAAACTGACCCTGAGCAGAAATGATTAATAACCAGTGAATAACTAAACCAACTCATTGATAGTTTTGCCATGCTAATTTCTACAGCTACCTTAATGGATTATTTGAGTAGTTTATGGGGCATAGCCAAAAGTGCATTTGATAAAGGAATACTGAAAGGTCTAAACAAAGCTTAGCTGAGCAATATCTCTTACTTGAGAATACTGTCATTTTTACTATTGTTTCTCCCTTGTGTCTCCTGTTTTCTGATGTTTCTGGGGTCAGGGCTCTCATCAAGGACTAAGCAGTGTGTTTATTTGCATCAGCACAAATCCTCATATAATTTTGAAGAATGCTTACTGTCTATTTGATAAGCAAAAGTGCATCACTTGACTTTATCCAAGGGACATCTGTGGGTATTGTTGAGGATTTTATGGCCACTAAACTTATAATAAGAAAACCATACCTTCTGAGGCAATTAGCTCATGATGGTAGGCTCTTCCTATGTCAAAATTATGCTAACTATCTTGATATTCAGAAACGTCTGGATAGTTGAAAGGGTATTCTCATCTGCACGTCAGGTATCATGTTAAAGGAACCTCTCTTTCATCTGAGGTGTGAAATCCATCCAGAAACCCTAGAATGGGCCGAACATGGTATAATAAAAGAACTCTGGTCCTGGGAACCAGGAGACTGGATCGAAAGTCTTGACTTTTAATTGGTTCTGTGATCTTCATGAAGTCAACTCATCTTTTTATGCTTCTGTTTTCTCTCTGGTAGAAATAAGGATATAAACACCCCTTCTCCCTACTTCATAGGGTTGTTGTGGTAAAAAGCCCTTTGAAAACCTTGAAATACTTTGAAGATTTATAATGATCATGTCATCATCTTCCTAGTATCAACATTCTATCGGTCTTTTTATATGGCTATGAGTCATGTTTCCAAAGAATTAAAAATGATCCTCACTCAGGAGTTAGTTCAGGCTCTTTTCAACTCTCCCATGGAATACTGCAAGAAATCTCCTAATCCATCTCCCTGTTTTCCAGGTTTTCTCCTTTCCAATCTATCCTAAAGCACAATTCTGGCTAATCCACCTCCCTGCTCAAGAATCTTCAATGGCTGCCGATTGACTCTGATGGAATACTCATTTCTCAGCTCAGCATTTAAAGCCTTTAACCATCTAGGAACAGCCTACCTTTCCTGACAGTTCATACCACTCCATTTTCTGTACCTCTTTCTGGTCAGATTATCCTATTTGCTGTTTCCTGGACTTGACAAGTTCATTTCCTACTTCTGTGCCTTTGTATACACATTTCCCCATGTCTGAAATGTCCTCCCTCTATGCCACTTCTTTTTATAATCTTTAGCTTCTTTCAAAGTTCAACTTTGGTCTCACTTCCTCTGAAAAAGAAGACTTTCCTCCTCTGAGTTGCTAATGCTCTTTTCCTCCTCAGATTATTTTCTATTTGCTTATCTGGGCATATGTTATACCATCTCATCCCAGTAGAAGGTCAGCTCCTTAGGATTAGGGACTATTTCATCTAGATGATCAATAAATGCTCACAGTATTTGATTAATAAGTGTCCAGCATAGGGTTTGGTACATAGTCAGTGCTTGCTGACATGACTTGACTCAGATTGGATTGTAGGGAGAGGCAATATGAACTATCAGGTCAAGCACTGGACTTGGTGAAAGGAAAAATAGAGCATGAATTCGATGCCAGACACTCAATAGCTGTGTGAATCTGGGTAGAGGGATTGGATTTTATGACCCCTCCAAGGTCCCTCTCAGCTCTGCATCTATGATCCTCTCATCCTTTCTCCATGTCCCATCGAGGTACTCAAAACTGACTAATGAATAATTTATTTACTGTGATGATTTCCTCCAGCAAGTATACACTTCAGCCACAACGTGTGTGTGTTGATAATATTTAATATAAATTTTAGACTTTAATAAGGGCCAAAGTTTGAATTAAGAAGAACCTGAACCTAACAGTCCCCTTTGTTTAACTTAGAGGATGCCTTTTGATGGGCAAATGGGACTTCCTTACCAGACCCTTCTTCTAACATCCTAGTGTTAAGAGAAAAACACAAATACCTTGGGGTGTGACTTCAGCTTTGTCAAATTTTGTTAAGATAAACAACTTCAAAGGCCTGTTTAGGAGAGGATATCTGTTATCCAGGTGATGGGACTTTTTCCTTATCTTAAATCACAGAGACATGCTACGGAAAGAAGATGCCCATAGCTTGGGATCATAAAATCCAACTGATGATACTTTGTTTTCAGTGTGTTTATCTAAGAGAACTCCTTTCTCACGGCAAAATGTATATAAGCCGGAAGATTTCTGCACTGGGTAGCCAGAACATTTCTGGCTCCATAATGCATTATGTTACCGTTTTCTTTAATAGGGAATTGATTAATTAATTAAATCATAAAATGTATGCATTCAGCCTGTTGCCTTTTCTTAATAAAGTTTTCAGGTCAACAGTGTGTATGTGTATGAGCAGAAAGGTTTCCAATACAAAACATTCCATTGTCCTCTAAGATATTATCATTCTTGGAGTATGACCATTTCCCCATTCAGGTTCTTCGGTATGAACATGGTTCCTTGGGCTAATTCCCATTTATTCAGCAATTCAGCTCAATGATGGGTTTGATGTTTTAGCAGAACTTGTGATGCCAGGTCCATTGGCTATTAGATTGTATTCTACTTCCCCAAAAGACCACATTTCACATCAGTAGTTTTCTTCTCAGAGTACATCTTTCAGCTTCATGAAGGGCATTAGCATAGTTCCTAAACTGACATTACAAAAGTGCTTAGCACAGATTGAAAACTGTCTAAACTTGATATAAGCTTATCCCTCCCCAGAATTAACACCTCCTGACTCCCATCAGAAGCTTCAGCCAACTTCTGGGCACACTGACATATGCATTGTTTGCTAAACTGAATAATGAATGAAGGTTAATTTAAATCAGAAAACAGGCTTCTCAAAAGGGATTGTTTTCAAAGATCCCAGGTAGGAAGGCATCACAAAACCCAAACAACTGAAAACATGAGACAATTTCTTAAAGGAAAAAAAGGATAATACATCACTTTTGTTCTTATTTTGGACCTCAGAAAAGAATATTATCGAATCAGTCGTTCCTGGTTCTTGCCAACACAAGAGGAGCCAAGTCAATCATATGTAATGGAGTCTGACGAGTGATGGTCAAATCTATCACTGATGGAAATTCCGACTTTCTGTACTGCCAGCTTCTAGCCCTACTGTGCTGATTATCCTGAAAAAGTCAGTCATGCATTTGACTAAAATACCCCATTTGCTCAGCACACAGTTTAAAAAATAAGCGCTACTTCAATTTCAATGTACTCTAAATTAAATAAACGACAACCACGTCTGTGTCTGACGTTACATAGAGCCTCCAGGGAGCACCAGGTGATACCTTTTGTGGGCTATCGATTAAAAGGAGCAGTTATCCATCTTTTCAGGTACAAAATAATCCACCAGTATTACTGCAATGATTGGCATCTTCCTGAGAAGGTTAATCAGAGACATGAGAAATCATTTCTGCTCTTTGATCAAGTGTGAGTCATTCAGGGATCTGTCCTGGTCCCTAATCACCTACCCCATCGATGGCTCTGAAGGCAGAAACTGGGCAGTCTGTGTTGGTTGTCATTTGCACAGTGTGGGAAGACCGTCTGCCTCTTTGAACAGTGTAGCCTGCTGAGAGTTCTGATTTGTGGTGTTTATAACCCATTCATGATGGTAAACACCATGAATATAAGAAGTGGATATGAAGTAGATTTACATTTTCTAAGAAAGACAGAAAGACTAATCACCAGCACCTTAATATGGCTACTAAAAAGGCATTGGGACACTTTTTCATTTTTATGAAAGTGTGTGTAGTAAGACACGTTGTTAAGTGCTGTTATGCCATGCCGAGGGTGGGGGTGGGAAGGGAGAGCAGCCATGGGTTCCTGTTTGCCCTCAGCAGATCTCTCCTTTCTTCTGCTTGGCTCTTGTTATTTTGCAGCTGAGTTTTATTTTCTTTTAAGGTCTTGTTACCATAGAATCAAAAGAAAATCGAAAAATATTAAAACAATGATTGTGAGAGTTATTGTCTGTACCTCATCCCAGACTTGGGCAGTCCTTCATGGGTCTGCAGTGGGCAAGTCCTTCCCTCCCTTCAATCCCCCACCCCAAACCCTCTCCCAGGGGATTCTCAGACATAGGTCAAGTGTTTAGACTCAGTCTTTTTATCTGCCATTCCCATCAGGAATGGCCAAGGAGTTCCCAATAGAATCAAGGACTCAAGTAGTACTTATTTTTATTTTTGGAGGCAATCAGGGCTTAATGACTTGCCCAAGGTCACAAAGTAAGTGTCTGAGGCTGGATTTGAACTCAGGTCCTCCTGACTCCAGTGCTGAGCACTTATTCTTAAATTGTGTGCTGAACTGTTCAGTGAGTTAATGAAACTGAGGATTTGGGATCAGGATGACTGCTGTTTTCAAGATCCTGTCAAGAGTAGCCATTGGTAATCTTGCTCATGAATTTTAATAATGGGCATTTGTTGCTGTTCTTTGTTCAGTCATGTCTGATTCATGACCCCATTTGGGGGGTTTTTTTGGCTAAGATACTGGAGTGGTTTGCTATATTCTTCTTCAGATCATTTTACAGATGAGGAAACTGAAGCGGACAAGGTCGAGTGACTTGCTCAAGGTCACACAGCTAGTAAGTGTCTGAGGTCAGATTTGAACTCAGAAAAATGAGTCTTTCTGATTCCAGGCCCAGGACTCTGTGCACTAGCAGTCCAATGAGTATTTACTGACCACCTTAGGGAGGCAGTGTAGGATAATAATGGCATATTAGCAATAATAATAGGTGTATCACCTAGCCAGTTAGCATTCTAGACGAATTATAAAATGCTTCAAGTTTGCAGAGTGTTTCATTTACCTGATCGCGGGTAAGCCTCACAACTCTGGGAGGTGGGTACATTTATTATTCCTATTTCACAGGTGAAGAAATTGCCACACAACTAGTAAGTGTAGGAGGTGGGATTTGAACTCATGTCTGTGAGGGAAGTAATGCACTTACTATACTTCTCATCTTTTTGAGGCTCAGAGAGGTTCAGACAACCAGGAATTTGAGTTAGGATTTGAAGTTCTAGAAACATTAGGTAGCTAGATGGCACAGTGAATAAATAGAGCACTGGGCCTGATGTCAGGAAGACTCATCTTCCTGAGTTCAAATCTGGCCTCAGTCACATACTACCTGTGTGACCCTGGGCAAGTCATTTCACTACCCTGTTTGCTGCAGTTTCCTCCTCTGAAAAATGAGTTGGAAAAGGAAATGGCAAACCATTCTAGTATCTTTGCCAAGAAAACCCCAAATGGGGTCATGAAGAGTTGGACTTGACTGAACTACAGTGACAATGAGGATGATAGACATCAAACCATGTTGCCTCTCAATGTAGTAGAAAGAACACTGAACTTGGAGTCAGGAGCCTGGGGTTCTAGGCCTAGTTTTTCCATTAACCTTGAGCAAATCCCTTTTCCTCTCTGAACCTCATTTTCCCCATTTGCAAAATACAAGAGCTGCATGAGAGGATGATCTATCAAATTTCTTCCATAATGAAGGCTTTGTGATTCAACTGTGTATACAGTGCTATATACTAGGCACTCTAGGGGATACAGAAGCACAGGTTCCCTTTGTGTGCATGAAGTTACAAAACTTCCCATAAAAAGATATCTATGTTTTTGTTTTTTAGAAAAGAGTTCCTTTGATAGGTGAAAATTCTAAAAGAGGAAAAGTTCCTTTTTGGTTATACATAATGGAAATCTGAACTCATTTCATTCAATAAATAGTTGCTAAAATAATCTTTCCTATGGAAAGGGTTTAACATGTCACTCTTTTGCTCAAGAATCTTCAATGGCTCCCCGTTGTCTCTAGGATAAAATTAAAGTTTCTTGGCATTTAAAGTGCATCACAGCCTGGCTCCAGTCTACTTTCCCAAACTTACTTCACATGACTCCTCTCAAGTACTCTATAACCCCACTAAAATGGCCTTCATGCCTTTGCATGAGCTGTCTCACCTCCTTGGATGGATTTCCTTTCCATCTCAGACTCCTAACATGCTTAGCTTCCTTCAAGGTCCAACTTAGCTTCTACCTTGCCTGGGAAACCTTGCCTCCAATTTTTAATGTTTAACTTCTGCTTAACTCGTACTTAAATTGTGCTTCAATTGTGTGTGTGTGTATGTGTGTGTATGTGTGTGTGTGTGTTCTTCCCCTCTAAAAGAATGCAAACTTCTTGAGACAAGGGATGCTGTTTTTTTGTGTTTTGATTCCTAGTACTAGTGTAGTACCTGCACATAAAGTGTGCTCACTCAATGCTTGCTAAATGAATGATGGGAAAGTGGTTATGAAAATGAGGGAAGAAACACAAGGATAAATAACATGGTCTCATTTACACCCTCATATCTCTGAGCCAGGAAGTTTTGGTGACAACTCTTCCTTGTAGAATGCATTAGCTAGCAGGAAAAACCTTATCCTTAGCCTGGATTTGGAGAGGGAGGTTATTTTTATGGAAAACTGGCTGAATGAGAATAGACTACCAAACTGGAATGGTTTGGATGGTGCCAGTGGATGTAATGTGGTGAGGCCTTGGCTGAGGTGACATATGCAATGATTAGGCAAATTGCTAGGTACGGAAGGGTATTCCCTGCTTGCTACTTAGAAAACGCAATTTCAACCTAGGAAGAAAATGATCATGAACCAGAAAGCCAGACTTGCTGAATAAGCAATCAATCAAACCACAAGCAATTTTAAACACCTACTATGTGTAGAGTATGGTGCTAGGCATGAGGTTGATGCACACATTACCAGAGCTAGTCCAGGGTTTGGTAAGCTCTGAAGAAAAGTATGGGAAAGAAGAGGTATTAGAGTGACTACTAAACTGAAGGTCTACAGAGCCATTGTGCTGACCTCATCATTGTATATCTGTGAAACATGGACAGTCTACCAACGCCATTGCCAGGAAACTGAATTACTTCCATTTGAATTGTCTTAGGAAGATTTTGAGGATCACCTGGCAGGATAAGGTACCAGACACTGAGGTCCTCACTTGAACTAAACTGCCAAGCATTCAAACTATACTTCAGAGAGCTCAACCATGATGCGCTGGCCATGTAGTTCAAATGTGAAATATATGCTTGCCAAAAAGACTATTTTATGGAGAACTCACATGGGGCAGGCGATCACCTGGTGGTCAGAAGAAGCGATATAAGGACACTCTCAAGATCTCTCTCAAGAACTTTGGATTTGTGAGACACAGGAGACACTGGCACAGGACTGCTCAGCATGGTGTGCCCACATAAGAAAGGATGTTATGCTCTATGAGCAAAGCAGAATTGAGATAGCACAAAGGAAACATAGGATGCTCAAATTTGGAGTAACCACCCCAAATGTTCACACAGTGCCCAATCTGTGGTAGACTATTCTGAGCTGGTATTGGTTTGATCAGCCACAGTAGTACACAATGAGACTTCACTTTATCAAGATGATGCCATTTTGGTCCTCTTTGAGAAGGAAGGACAACAACCAACCAACATTTGACATGTATACGGGAGACAATATGTACATGTGTAAATGTATATGGAATAAATACAAAATAAACACAAGGTCATTAAACATAAGGTCTTTAGAGAGGGATAACACAAATAGTTGGGGGAGAATGAAGAAAAGCTTTGTGTAGAAGGTGGCATTTCAGCTTTATCTTTAAGGAAGAGATGCTTTAAAGCAGACAGAAGGAGAGAGTCCAGTTCAGGCATAGCAGATGGCCTGCACAACGTGACAGAAATGCCCTATGTGAGGAACAGAAGTCCAGTTCAGCTGAGCCTTAAGTATTCTCACTGCTTCCTCTCCAGGTGGTTTCTCTGGTTTAACTTTGTGTTCGACATCCCTCGGTATCTGAGAGGCCCTGTGGTACCTCTACATAGAAAGACTACTGCTTTGAAGTTGCTAAGCCTAGGATCAAATCCTGTCTCTGTCATGTACATGTGTGATCTTGGGTAAGTTATGTAACTTTCAACAGATGGAGTTTCCTCATATATGAAAAAAATGGGGGTTAGACCAGAGCAGAGATGCCAAACGTACGGTTGGTGGGTTACTTGTGGTCCACAAGACCTCTGAGTGTGACTTGAACCAGATTGAAATATAATTGGGAAATATTTAAGAAAATAAAGAATACAATAAAACATAAACAACGTTAACATGTGGTTTTCTAAGTCAATGATCAGCCTACAGTAATCTTTATGCACAATTTATCAGTCTCCATTTCCATGTGAGTTTGACATCACCGGACAGAAGGACAACTAAGATCTCTTCCATTTCTAAATCAATGACCCTATAACCTTTGACTATTGAATTAATTTCATGATTACTAACCTAATACTCTCCATTGATCGCCTTAATAAATGAATTGCTTTGACTCTGATCCAACCCTGACTTCACCTGCTTGGAAAGTGGATGTCACTATATCCAGAATTGGTTCCATGCCACACCCTAACCCCAGGGCAGCTTCTTTCTGAAACAAAATATGGAGGAAGCTTGGTAGCCAATTCAGATTGAGGCAGCTGTATTGTATTCTGACAATCTAATCCTAGAACCTTTCATCACACTTCTTTCCTCATTGGCATGCACTGTACAGGGACAGGAGGGAAGAGGGGACTGCCAACCAGGTCATAGTACTAACTCTTAACATAGTCTGTATTCTCACTCACCCTGCTCTGGGTCTCTAGAGCTCTGTGCTCAAATTACTATTCATTTAGCCTTTTGCCAACTCTACCTCTCACTCCCAGGCTTCTCATGCTCTGATGTCACTTAACTGCATTCTCAGAATGCTCTTTCACTGGCATCACCAAGTCCTTTCACATTACTGGGCATCTAGCTCCCAGGCTAGTCTCTGAATGATATTGGAAAAGAAGAGAAAGTAGCAGAAGAAGCAGGAGGAGGATGAGTACTTCTAAAGCAACAAGGTGACACAATAGGAAGTGTTGGGCTTGGACACAGGAAGACCTTGTTCAAATCTGGTCTCAGACACTTAATAGCTGTGTGACCCTGGGAAAGTTACTTAACCTCTGTTTACCTCAATTCCCTCATCTGCAAAATAGCACCTACTTCCCAGGGTTATTCTGAAGATAAAATGAGGTAATAATGGTAAAGCAGTTAGCACAGTTCCTGGCACATAGTAAGCGCTACAGAAAGGTTAGTTATTTTTATTACTTTGGAAAGGGAGGTAGCACAAAGGATAAAGCACAATTGGAATCTGAAAGACTTAAGTTCAAATCTGGCCTCAGACACTTACCAGCTCTGTGAGCCTGGGTAGGTAGCTTAACCCAGTTTCCTCATTAGTAAAAATGAGCTGGAGGAGGAAATGGCAAACCACTCCAGTGTCCTTTCTAAGAAAATCCTTTATGAGGTCACAAGGAGTCAGACACCACGGGAATGACTGACCAACAAGAACACTTATTATTTTTACTTTAAGGTTTACCAAGCACTGTGCATCTCCTTGTTCCTTGCAACCACCCTGGGAGGTAGGTGATGTCCAAAGCTGGATTTGAACTCAGATTCTCCTGACTCCAAGGACAGCATTCTATGTTTGCTGCCCTGTAGGGCTTCTAGCAGGAGGTACTGGGAACCTTGGGCTCCCAACACCACACTGTAACAGAAGGGAAAAATAGCAGAACTCATTACATTCCAAGGAACCTCTGAGGACACATAAGGGATAGAAACTATCCCTGATTTCATTGGAACAGGAAGCTCTCAGGTGAGGAGACTCCTTCTGCTAATGCAGGTTGGTCTCTTCTCTGCAGCTAGGGGTTAGAGAATTGGCTATAGCAGAGGGAAGTCCAGTAACTTGCCCAGGGTCACACAGCACATATATATACATATATATATAAAATCAATGGTGGTCTTTGAATCCAGATTTTTCTGGTTTTCAGGTCAGTTCTCTATCCACTGTGCCTCATTTTCAAATGGGTTATCAGGTAAAAAGTGCTTCATAAGCTTTAAAGCACCAAAGAAATGTTAGTTATCATTATGACATACTAATCTTTATGGCTTAAAAGGACTTTTAAAGAAACAGCAATAAAAACAACCTCCAAAGAGGATCTAACAACACAGTGAGTCCTCAGATTGCTTCACCCAAGGATAGGGGTGGGCTGGGAGGATCACTCTGGTTTTCATCAAAAACCATGGTATGAACTTTCATCCCTGTGGATTCTCCACAGCACTGGCCCAGGGAACCTGCAGTAAGACCACCTCCTACAACAAGAGGATCTGGGGTCAACTCCACCCTTCTTGGCATGTCAACCAGAAGAAGGGATGGAACCTCTTATGAAATGAAACAAACATTTACAGAAAGCACAAAGGAGTGGTGGTAGTGGTGGCAGTAGTAGTAGTAGCAGTAGTAGTAGCAGTAGTAGTAGCAGTAGTAGTAGTAGTAGTAGTAGTAGTAGTAGTAGTAGTAGCAGTAGTAGCAGTAGTAGTGGTAGTAGTAATTGCTTTTGTTCAGTCATTTTTCAGTTGTGTCTGATTCCTTGTGACCCCATTTGGGATTTTCTTGGCAGAGATACTGGAGTGGTTTGCCGTTTCCTTGTCCAAGTTATTTTGCAGATGAGGAAACTGAGGCAAATAGGGTGAAGTGACTTGTCCACAGTCACACAGCTAGTAAGTGACTGAGGCCACATTTGAACTCAAGAAGATGAATTTTCCTGACTCCAGGCCCAGTGCTCTGACTACTGTGCCATCTAGCTGCCCAGTAGTAGTAATAGCTACCATTGTATAGTGCCTATTACGTGCCAGTCACTGTGGCCTTTTTTCTTCTTTTTCACTTATTTCATTAGATCTCACAACTACTTTGGAAGGTGGGGCAGCTAGGTGGTGCAGTGAATAGAGCACCAGTGCAGGAGTCAGGAGGATATGAGTTCAAATCTCACCTCAGACACTTGACACTCACTAGCTGTGTGACCTTGGACAAGTCACTTAACCCCAACTGCCTCATCCTGGGTCATCTCCAGTCATCTTGATGAATATCTGGTCACTGGATTCAGATGGTTCTGGAGGAGAAGTGAGGCTGGTGACCTGCACAGCCCTCCCTCACTCAAAACAAAGCCAAGTGCAAGTCATGTCATTATATTTCTGATGGCACGGTCTTCTTTGGCAATGAAGGATGAACACACACTAAATGTCATTATTCTCTACCTGTAATTATCCTCCCTGTAAGGCACCCCTCATTTTCCAGAAATTTAAGCTTGCAAATGGCTTCTTCTAAAGCAAGGGTTCTTAATGAGATTCATGAACTTATTATGTTTGATTGTTCGATAACTATATTCTAATATAATTGACTTTCTATATAATTTGATGTATTTAATTTTATGGATTTAAAAATATTCTGAAAAAAGATTCATTGACTTCACCAGGCTACCCAAAGTGTCCGTGACATGAAAAAAAAGTTAAGAACCCTTATTCTAGGAATGACCGTTTGTGTAATGCTCAACCACAATTTTCTAGACAGAATACCACAGAACAGATGTAATGACTTTAATATCACTTGATCAAATTTGAAAACATTTTCACGAAAGGGAAAAACAGAATCAGATGTGTCTCAAGATTACACCTTTATTCCCATTAATTTACTGTTTATCCTTCTATGGCAGGAGTCAAAAATCCTCAAATAACAGTTCAGGAAAGAAAGAACAGTCCCTCTAAAGACAAGGGTAATTTGTTTTCTAGGGAGAGGTGACAAGCTGCCTCAATTTGCTTAAGATTCCTCCAAGATAATGACTTATGTTTTCTTGTCCCAATTAACCACTGGCTGATCCTGAGAAGAAAAACATTCACTCACATAACTAAATTTCTATTCCATTGATAACCTCCTGGCACAGACGTGTCAGAGAAATTCCAGGATCAATTCTGAATCAAGTACAGGACTAAACAGGGAACCTTGAATATCTCCCTCTTGTCCAATTCTTCTTTCTCACATAGCATCATCTTTAAGCATCTTTGTGTTTTCCTTAGTGTAGATGCGCTCTCCACAAGGGCAGATCACAACCCTGGTTCTGTTAGGTACACAGTTTCAAGAGTCCTACAACTGAAAATGAAATGTCACCTCATAGACAACCTTTGTGAACTTAGGTGAGCAAACATAGTCTGTCCCATGTCCATTCTCAACATCTTACAACTTGATAAATTCTGCTGAAATTTGTGCAATTTGGGAGTAGCTTTCAAGGGTCACCCCTTTGCCACAATAAGGCATTAGAAGATTCCTAATGTAGTTTCCTTAAATACAAGCTAAGGACTTCTGGTTTCTTGTCCTGCTTAACAAGATGATCTGCATTTGCTCACATAATTAAGCCTCTATTTTACGGATTATCTCCTGGGACAGATGTGACAGAGAAAAGGAAGGATCAATGTGGATTCAAGTGTAAAACTTAAAAGAGAGTCTTCACTCTATCCCTCTCATACATTTCTCATTTCTCACACCTTTTAGCATTTTGTCTTTGGATTCTCAGAGTCTAGCACAGTGCTTGGTACCTAGTGGGTGCTCAGCAAAACTGTTGACTGACTGACAAATTGATCTAGCCATTTGAAAATGGTTCATCATTGATCTTTCCTATTGAATTTCAACTTTTACTTTCGGATACCCTTCCCACTTTGGACACTTGCAAGCCACATAATTTTCATGGGACACAGTTTCCTCATCTGTTAAAAGAAGGGGCTGAACCATGATTCCATAAGACTGAAGATGAAGAATGCTAACCAACTCTAGACAGACAGGAAATGGGCTAAATACGCAGAATGAGATGCACATTTTTGGACATGGACAATGTAGGAATTTGTTTTGTTTGATTAAACATATTTATTACAAGGTTTTTCTTTCTTTTTTTTTTCTTTCAGTGATAGGAGGAATGTGTGAGAGAGAAGATAAATGCTTGTTAATTAAAAATTATACAGGAAAAAAATAAACAAGGCAGTTGTAATTAGATGGCCTATGAGGTCCCTTCCAGCTCTAGACCTATGGCTCCATAAAAATCATATTGTATAGTTTACACAGCAGTATGTTGGTAAATGTTTTAACAACTGACTTTCCCCCCCAAAATATACAAACATCACATTTAGCCTTAGTTTGCATTATTAAGATTTTCTCCATTACATTCTTAAATCTAGGCAATTACGAAAACAATAAATCAAGACCTGATGTGCAGCAATTTTCAAATTATAAATTCTCACCCTGAAAATTTTACAGTCAGTTCTTGTGAGTCAGTTTGAGTTGGTCCAAGCACCCCCTACCCCCACCCCCTTGTATTTCCAAGGCAATGAAGTAGAAAACATCTAAACTTCTCTATGGGGTATGTGGTTAAGAGCATCATATTTAAAAATAATACCTTCATTTTTGTACTAGACTCCTCTATACACTAGAGTACTGTTTTCCGCTAGACATTATTACACTGTTTTCATCCTTCCATTGGTGGGCTCTGATCCACATTGTTCTCATGTTTCAAAAATGGCCAGATCACATTTATGTAGCATTTTAAGGTTTCTAAAGGGCTTTCCATTTATCAAATCATTGTATCATGACAACATCCCTGGGAAGTAGTGTGTTTTTATTATCCTCAATTTATGAGAAAATTGAGGCAGACAGATTAAGTGACTTGCTCAGGGTCATATAGTTAATACGTATCTGAGGCAAGCTTTGAACTCAGATTTTCTTGACTCCAGGTCCAGTATTCTATCCACTGTATCACTAGGGGAAAAAAGACTTTGGGGGAGAATGACCACAATGATAAAAGACAGAAATTAGGAATAAATGTGACTTGTGGGACCCAAAAAAGAAAAAAAGAATCTAAGATAAAATAAGAGTGTTCAAGCATACAAGGTTTTAGCAGAAAAATGATGACAGTCAAGTTTTCAACTCAACACAGGCGAAAGAAGCAAAGGCTATGAAAGAGTGAGAACCATGATGGCATACATGGAAGTCCAGTGTATTTACCATTATTCCAGTTTCTCATAATTCTCCTTACTCACTTGCCCCACCCCCAATTCATCCTCCTTCTCTGGCCAGAATCTGAGCCTTTCTCCTCTTTATAAAGAATTCTATTTCTAAATACGAAGCAAACTTGGATCTTTAGGAGAAAGTGTGAAAAGTTAGTGAGATAAGAGATGACTTGCTTTCTAGTTTATGGAAATCTCAAAAGCAGATACTTCTTATCTCTTCTTAATAACATGTCTTGTACTTTTGTACACACTGATTATAGAACTGCCATGAGACCATAGGAAAAAAGCACTGTTTTTTCTAAATGCTCTGTTCCCATAACTAGGCACCGCCTCTCAGTTCTTCAAATGGATGTTGAAAATAGAAAACAATTTTAACCTTTTAGATTAAATCAGAGCCAGATGATGGAAACATTAATGAACTTGCTTTCATCTTGGTCAGATTCTCTGTTTAACCTACAGACCACTTTCTTTTGAACAGTATTTTGTGATTTGATCTCCCATGACAGCCAGGGAAATTCAATCATGAGTTGGTGGTGCTGCTTCTCCAGGGAGGCCTACACCTCTCTTGTCTCAAGCAGGGAAAGTAAACTTCTTGAAAGCAAGGGATAAGCTACTCATGAATTATTCTGACACATGTCCCTCCAGTATCAGGGTTCGTAATGGCCCAGATATTCCCTTCAGAGTTTGGGTAGCAATGTTTGCTATCCCCCTGTGGGTCTCCCTCTAAAAGGCAAGGAGATAGATGATAAAAAATAAAAAAAAAAATTTTTTCTGCCAAGAGAGAATGTAAACATAATAACTGGTCTCTCTGGAAAAGCATAAATTCTCAAGCCAATTTTATACAATAAACCCCAAATATTTGAAACAAAGGATAAGAGCTCTTGGCTTGACATCCTTCCTTATTTATTTGTTCAATTATCTATTTTAAATCCATTTCAGCTTCTGAAAATGTGACCAAGGAAAAAAAATAAACAAACAAGTCTGGCTTTGGAGTTAACATTTTATGAACTAAGGAGGAGACATAAAGCATTCCCACTCTCCAGTTGGGAAATGTTCCTCAGCCAGATTACAGATGTAACCCAAAGAGACGTTCAAGGGGAATAGATGGATTTTTATTTATGGTTTTCAAAAATATATAACTTTAATAATGCCGCCGAGATGTTCAAAGGCAACACTGTAGGTAGGTCAGAGATCTATGCTTTTTAATATCTAGTTCCTCTCTACTAAGTCTTTTATCACATTAATAGCTAAATCATACTGATTGTAAAACAGCTGAAATGAGGCAATTAGTAAAGCCTCTGACAGCCATGAAGAATGAAACATGTGAGGTTTTCGATGCAGGCCAGATGGATATCTTCAATATACTTCTTATTATCAACTCGTGGTAATAAGTTCAATTAAATTGTGTCAGAACTACACAAGGCCTTTTGAATTAGTGGAGAAGAAATTAATTTGTTATCATAGCCTTAATGAAGTCAAAGGGTCATGTCATGTTTACATTATTTTTTGTTTATTCTGATCAGTAAATATATATTGGGAAATGAAACCAGTTTCATTCTCTTTCCCTCACCCTTATCATTTTTCTTTAAATAGAAAAGTGTCATACGAGTTTAGAGCAGGTTAAGAGGACACATTTCTCCTGAACACCAACCTACAAGAGTTTTAGATTTACACTTTATAAAAAGAGACAACCAAATCACAACACTTCCAAACTCATCATAATGCAATGGGCTGCATCAGGAAGGAGTGAGAGTCCTCTCATCTGAGGCCTTGGTACAAAGGTTCTCATAGCATGCCATATTGGGGAATCTTGCTCAAGCATGAGTGAATTTGGTGACTTCTACAATTCCCCGCCAACTCTGAGGTTCTGTAAAAGACTTAATAGCCCTTAAAATGAGTCAGGCTGTGTCTATAGGATTCCAGAAAATCTGCATGAAAAAACTGAAAATAAAAACAAAAAAGATAACTGGATCAAGGGAGCAAATATTTGATCTACATGATTACCAAGGACAAACATCTGAGGACAGGAAAACATTGGCTTTCTCCTTTTTTCCCCCTCGACATCTAGCATTCTGTATTAGAGCCAGATAATAAGAAGGAGAAGCTTCGATTGCTACGTAACAGAACAGTTTCCTTATGGAAGCTTCCACTAGCATGAATCATGGACCCCTTTGACAATGTCTGATTAAGTCTATGGAGCCCTCAGAAAAATGGGCTTTTTTAAATGTATAAAATAAATTGTATGGGATTACAAAGGAAACCAATTATTTTGAAATACCAGGATATCAGTTATATTGAAATACAAAATATATATACATACAGATAGTACATATACATACATGTATATGCACACATGCTTATACATATACACCCACATACATACATATATACACACATATTTATGTATACACATATAATTACATAAATATATATTTATACACTATATATTTATTTATACAAATATATATACACATATATATTGAGAGAGAGAGAGGGAGAGAGAGAGAAAGTTCATGGACTCTTGGTTAAGAACCCTTGGCACAAAATCAGATGATACTTGAAGAAGCTTCCTACATCACCAATGGATTTAAAAGGAGAAGAGCATCCAAACCTATGATCAATCATCGCCTTTAATTTCAGTCACACAAATGAAGCAGAGATCTGTGTGATAGTTTGTATTAGCGAACTCAGAAAATGAGCTAGGGCCACCGTTCTTCCTTGGACATTTATTAGCTTTCTCCAGAAGGAAACAAAGCGGTCCTGGGACATGACTGGTCCTTGTTTCCCTGACACAACTCCACCTCCCCCACTCCCAACAAGGGGTATGCCCAGGCCCCACTTCCTTCTTTCTTGTGACAAAGATTGACTTTCCCTAGAAGGTGACAAAGCTGGTATGGGAGTTCATTGATCTTAGCTTCTCTGTCATAATTTCTCATCACCTGAGGACATTAAAAGTTCCAATCACATGGAGTCTGGTAATCTAAAACTTGATATGTGCCTGAGACCATAGGGACAGCCATACCCTGCCTAATGACAAACTGACCAGAGATATTTTCATAAGAAGGGAAGGGCTTACCAAAGCTGAAGATGTGTCACTGTATCCTTGGTTTATATGATTATATTAAAAGGAAGTAAATCTCCCTTTTGTTAACTATTCTATGACTTACAAATGCCTCATTTCATCCCAAAATTAAACATAAACTAAGAGAGTGTTGGCATTAGGCCTGCCTCTTATAGCCTCTATTTTAATGTTAATGCGCCCAGAGGGGCTAAATCATATCCATTCTTCCCTCAGGTCAATAACAGCATGCAAAGTAGTAGCAATAAGCTGACTTTTCAGCATCTGGGATACATGTCCAACTGGGAAAGAGACCCTAAGAGTTCTTTGTTGTCCTTTGACTATAGGAAGAGGGAGAAATAGCATTATCTGACTTTCCTTTGAGCCTGTACTTGTAGCCATCTCCAAGGTCAGCTTGGTCAACCTTATAAGATCTAACATGACCTCACATTGAAATGTTAGAGCTGTAACAGCATTACCAAGAGACCACTCATTATTAACACTTAGCATTTCTATCAACAAACTTTTCTTCCCTACCATAGATGCCTTGGGTCAAAATTCAAGTTAATCCTATTAGAAGGGCCTTTAATTATAGCCTAGAAATAATTGGTTCCAGTGGAAGAAGTCTAATTAGGTTGGAATGTATTCCGTTGTAATGACCCAATGTTAAAAGCTTTTGTTGTGGGTTAGCAGCCAAACGTCACTGTTGGTTACAGTTTTCTGATTGATCCCCAGTCAAATCAGGAGACAGAGCTGAATATTTTTGCATACAAGATGCAGGATAGTTAAAACCACTTTTGAAAGACAGTCCAATTGAGGAAAATTTATGTGACAATGTCTAGTCTGTTATGAATGTCACTGATATCTTTAACCTTATCCTCAAATTAGAACTGAAGATGTTTGTATAATGTCTGATGTGAATATCGTGATGGATTATCCCTCTTTGTCATGAAAAAAATGTCCTTTACTTTATCCTATGTATAGATAAACCTTGACATGGTGGTGGACTTCAGCATCAGGTATCACCAAGATGAGACTTGGGGACATCCCCGATCATTCTTATGTACTTTTTTTTTTATTTTGGGGACTGAGAAGCAAGAACGTGTTGCTTCTAAAGCTTTCTCCTCTTGGGATATAGGAACTAGGAACATTGTTGGAATGTAGAGTCCAAGGATAAATCAAATTATACTGTCTTTTCCAACTTATTTATAAGGACAAAATGAATATTACAGGCATTTTTATAGAGGAAAAATTACAAAAATGTTTTCTTTCATTTATCCAAATTTATTATCACATATTGCAGATTACCATTGTGTTAGGTGCTGACAGGGCTAAAGAGAAGAAGAAGCTATGGTTCCTACCTTCAAGGAGCTTTAAACCTAGTAAGAAAGAGAAAGTTTGACAGGGCTGCCTAGCACTGGGAGCCACTGTTCAGTTTTTAGTATGAGCATTTATACCTTGGAAATTATCAAATGTTATAAACCAGGGCTTAATTTATCATTTTAGCATTTGTTTAAACTTAAGAAAGTTAGGGGGAAAATGTTAATGCGGATTAAACATAAAAGTGTGTCAAGCATTCATTTTCATTTGCAGAGAACTGGTTGTTAAAGAATTAGTTACCAGATCACTTCTGCATATATGCAAATGCATAAAATACAAAGTGGAATGAGAAAAGAACATAGAAAGGAAAGTACTATGGAGGTTGGAGAAGGGAACCATCACTTCTGGCTAAGGGCAGGGCTGGTGGGAAAACACATTATAGTGGCCTTGGAGTGGGGTCTCGAAAGATGGGGGGATAACAACTGAGAGACATTGGAAGACAGCATTTTAGGCCAAGGACAAAGGCATGGACACAGAAAAATACAGGATATTTCAGGAAATGGTGAGTAATCTAATTTGTCATGGGCATCTGAAGGAGGCCAGTGTTACGTGAGAACATCATGATAGAGTTTTACTGGGAGAATGTTAGGACCATTAACAGGAATAGGGAGATAAAGAGGAGTAAATGAGTTAAAGGGGAATAGGGTGCCAGCGTTTTACCCAATTGGAAATATCCAGTTGGGAGGTGGGGTTGTATATCTAGGTCTCAGAATTGGAAACAAATTTGGGAGTCATTTTATGGAGATGATAGATGAAACCTTAAAAGTGTGTGATGTTAGGAAGGGAGAAAGTGTGTAAAAAAAAAAAAGATTGCTGAGGACCAAGCCTCCATATGCCAATGCCTTCCTATTGCTTCTAGGATCAAATTCAAACTCCTCTATTGGGCATCTACAGCCTTTACAACCTGGCTTCACCATCTCTTTCTGGGCTTATTACACATCGCTCCCCTTCGCACACAGTCTACATTCCAGTCAAGTTGGCCTTTTGCTCTTCTTCCATACAACATTTCAACTTCCACTTTCATGACATTGTATAGATTCTCTTCCGTATAGTATTGTACTCTCTCCTCATCTCTGCCTCTCCGAACTCTTAGCATCTTTTACATCTTAGCTCAAGGTCTACTTGCCACCCAACACCCTTCCTGTTAGTATTCTGCCAGTCACCTGTTTTGCTAGCATTCTGCCTGCTGAAATAACTTTCTATCTATTTTTTATTTTCTTGTATGTGTACCTGTTGATTTTCTCCCAGCAAAAGCAAGCTTCTTAGAGCCACGGACTGGCCTCTGAATCTCCAGTGCTTATCCTGGTACCTAGCTTAATAAATGCTTGTTGAATTGACTGGAGTTAGATTCTTTTCCATCCTATAATCATCTACTAAGTACAGCATTGTAGAAGACTGCTGTTGGTGAATTGTTTTCTGTTGTGTCTGACTCTTTGTGACCTCATTTGTTTTTTTTTTTTTTTGGCAGAGATATTCTAGAGGGGTTTGCCATTTCATTTTGCAGATGAGGAAACTGAGGCAAACAGGGTTAAGGGACTTGCCCAGGGTCACATAGCTTGTGAATATCTGAGGTCAGATTTGAACTCGGGAAGATAAGTGTTCCTGACTCCAGGCCCAGCATCCATAGCAGCATCTAGCATCTGGCACACAGTCATAGCTTAATAAATACTTGTCTAATTGACTTGAGTTTCACTCTTTCCATTCTATAATCATTTATTAAGCACAGAATGTTAAAAGACCATTGTGATTGAGTCATTTTCAGTTGTGTCTGACTTTTCATGATCCTATTTGGAATTCTCTTGGCAAAGATACTAGAATGGTTTGCCATTTCCTTCTCCAGCTCATTTTACAGATGGGGAAACTGAGGCAAACTGTGTTAAGTGGCTAGCTCAGGGACACATAGCTAGAAAGAGGCCAGATTTGAACTCAGGAAAATGAGTGTTCCTGACTCCAGACCTGGTACTGTAGTGCCACCTAGCTGTCTGCTGTTTTAACTCTATCCTACCTATATGCCTTGGCCAATTCAACTTCTCCAGCCTCCACTTCTTTATCTATAAAATGAGAGGACTGGACTAAGTGATCTCAGGGATCACTTCCAGCTCTGAACCTATGAACTCATGTATTATTCACCTAAACAGGACATGAAACTGCTAGAATCATTTCTATCTTTGTTATATGCCAGTGCTTACTTTTTATATCAGTACATCTATTATTATTATATTCTAGCATAACATTTTGCACACAGTCGGCACTTCACGAACAAATGGTTTCTGAACCATGTCATGTACACATATCACAAGGTGCTGTACTCTGAGTCTGCTATTGAAGCCACCTGCCACATGAAATCTGGACTGCAAAGACTTTGGGTGTCATGCAAGATCTGGCACATTTAGCCTTTGGCATAATGAAAAAGAGAGGAGGAAAAAAGCAATTAATATTTATATCTTACATGCAAATGCAGCCTGTACTCGACATCATTCTTAATAATATCCACCAGATCCTTCTCTCTGTAGATGGAACACTTCTTTGTTTAAAGGTCAGATGTTATACTCCAAGTTTGAATTTAGGTCTTTAACTTTAGAATCATCCTCAATTAAAATTAACCAGAAAAACCAATCCTAAAATATATTATAATTGGCTTGTGGGGGTGAAGAAATTCAGCAGATTTCAGAAATTCGGATGATGGTATGATAATAAAGAGCCCCATGGGCACCTGTCAAAATTCTGTATTTTTGGAAGCCTGCTCATGCATAATTTGAATATTTATTCATCTTCTGGTTGCTTGCCAGAGATTTATTTTAAAACCCTTGAATCTGGTGTAATGGATTTTAGCCCCTCCTTTTCCCCTCCTTACTGACATTGTGCTCGACACTGTCTGCATTCTCTCCCTGAAAACACGAATAAAAAAGATCAGGATTTTAAAAGTGCTGTTAATGAAGCCATGAAAAAAGGTTAGTAGAAGTGTCTTCTGATGTCTGACCTTCGCGGGTTTTTTAATCAATGACATATGATGAGATCAAAATGAATACAAGTATATCTTAAGGTCAGAGAACACCTCAGCTGATAAATTAGTCCTTTTGTAGCCCACAAAATTGAATTAAAATGTAGCATTCGGCCATATTTCAGCCTAAATGATTACCTTTGGATTAAAGGTGCAGAAACTCAAGTTCTTCAATGCGGAATGCAGTAATCTGCCCAGTTTGTTTCAAGTTCAGAATGGTTTTTGGCACTTTTCTACTTTTTATGGGCTAGTTTCGGAGATTGTGTTGTTCGTTTACTGTTAATATCCTCATCGCTGACTTAGAGGCATGCTCACCACTCAGTGCTCACATGTAATTCTCATTAATGCTAATGGGAGTTATAACTGTACATTGAGAGATAAATGTCATCTCCAATCTCTTCTGACCTTACCCAAAGTAATGGAATTATTAACTTGTGTGAACACACTGATCGGGTAGAAACACATTTCTTTTTTCTTCTTCCTTGGAATAACAAAATAAGAAAGAGCTGTTCTCTATGGAAAATGGGACTTTAATTTAGCACCTTGAGTCAAGTTCCAAATGAATCATACATTTTGAGATCTAAATTTAGCCTTATCATTGGGCCTTTCTACACAGGCCCACACTCAAACATTTCTTATCTCCCTTCCTGCCCTCCTCCCCCTTCTACCCTAAGCTTCTAAAGTGACCATCATCATCAACAAGGGTGAGTTTTGAGCCCTGAAGTAATCATCGTTACTGCCCCAGTGTCCCAGGCAAGTTTCTAAGCTTACAAGGGAGAGATGAATTGTTGTCTGTAGCCCTGAAGGGAATTTCCCTACTAGGACATACTGACTAAATCACAGGTCTGCCACTCTCCCCTTCCACATCTGACATTTACGTAATATTTTAAAGTTTGCCTAAGTATTTTACACATTTTCTCATTTGAGACTCTCAATGGGTAAAATAGATATAGAAATTATTGTTCCCTTTTTACCTCTAGAGAAACTGAGGCTTAGAGAAGTTAAATGACTTGCCTATGATTATTCAGCTATTAAGAGTCACAGGTAGGATCTGAACCTACGTCTTCCTGGTTTACACTGTGCTGCCTTCACCACTACTTATTCAACTCCCCCCTACATCCCTAGTGCTAGCCACACTCTCATTTTTTCTTAGGCAAATATACTTAGCTTAGGGCTAACATGTGAGAATTAATTTTCATAATCAAGTTATATGTGACTGGGCACTACTAAAAAGTCTTAAAACTAAAACTAAATAAGACTTTATTTTAGGCGGAAAGAAATGAAAGACTCTAATATTATGAGAGATAAGGACTATGTGTATAAAGATTTATGTATTAATTCATACACAGATACACATATGTAACATATATGTGGGCACATGTATTTGTAAGACTGTACCAAGCATATCATGATTCAGGATTATGTCTTATAGAGTGACTGTAAAGGAGGCTGTAGTGGAGCTGAGCGCTGTGATGGCGTTTGGAGGCCATGGTGTCTGGAAAATTACCTTAGGGTCCTGCCCAGGATTTCCAAAGAGAAATGATATATAAACATTCAGGCACTATTTGCTCCCTGGAATAAAACATTTCCTGCATTTTGTAATATTTAATTGGTCTGCATGTGTAGTTTACATATTTAGGATTTTAGAAATTCTGTCACAATGTTTGTCTATTACTGGGTGGCAGGGCCCTCATTGTTACATAAGAGGTTTGATCAGTTTTAAAGTCAATGTAATTTAGACTGCAATGTTCTTAACATGTTTTACAAAGTTTCCTGATACTGAAAACAATAATTTACAAAGTAAAATGATTTCTCGAAGTTGGGCATCACTCCTTGCCCATTAGCATCTTGGTAACTAGACACAATTATTCTATTGGATGTACCTTTTGCTACAATTATTTGTTACATGTCCTCTCTTCTCTTTATTACTGAAGTGACCTAATTCTTTTCAAGGTGATCAGTGTTTTGTTCCCTAAGAAGGCCTATAGTTGTTATACCATTATATCTTCTGGGATGGGACATTTGCGCAGAGTGGTTTCTGCAGCAATAAGCTGTCATGTGAAGGTCCGCTCATTCCTGGCCTGTTTATTGATACCCACCAGAGCACTTGTTCAAGTGACAAGCATGGTAGACAACAGGCATTGTAACTCCACCTTCCAATATGACCAGCAAGTAATTGAAAACCCCTTCTGCTCTGTAAACTGAGTTGAGCTGTGGTTACAAAGGCAGCTTTGGGGCACATTAGAGCATTTCATGCCAGTTTGGCCACTACCTGGATCTCCTTTGTTAAGTGGCCCTGCTTCTGTCTTGAAGGAAATTAAAGTAGGCCCTTGTTAATGAGCTCTCTCTTTTGACATAAGTTCACCCAGAGAGAAAGGGAATCTTAAGGAGACAGTTAATAAAGGTAAAGATTCTGCTACCCTAGGACATACATTCATCATAGCCAAACCTGTAGGTGTAAATGTGTCTAGAACACAGACCCATCAACATATTAACTAATAAAAAATAATTTATTACTTACTATGGACCAAGCAAGTCGCTTAACCCTCTCTGCTTCAGTTTCCTCACCCTAGTTCCATTTAGTCACTGATAGCTGGATCAGTTTTTTCACAGAAATAATTACTTTAAAGGTACAATATCATACACATATAAGTGTGCATAGTAGCACTGGATGAAGCCCAGTGGCTGCTTCTGCACATGGGTATGGGAGATTGATGTGCAATTTACATACACAATACTTCAACCAGTAGAAAATGAATTGGTCAGTTTCTTGATATATACCAGTGCTATTATATCCAGATCACTGCTCTTAGGTCATTTAACTGTCCTGGGCAACAATATGGATGCAATAGACTTGCTCCAATTCTTTTTTTTATCTATGCCTTACTATATTCTACTTTTCTCATTCTGCTTGCAGACATGAACATTCCATCAATCAGACATATACTTTGCTCCTAAAGTCTCTGCATGTCACTGTTTCAAAGATGCTCATGACTGCGTGATGTTTTCTAGGAATAAGTGTTTGAGCTTTGTCATAAAGAAACAGATATGATGTAATTGGACGGCGAGGCTTTAGGATACATCATTCTTGCTCAGATCCCTTCTTAGATGTATTTTGTGTCCTGGCTTCCAAATAATACAGGATCTAACACTGGACTACATGAGATGCATTCCTTCCCTCCCCCCAGGAAAACAAAGACACATCACACCTGGGGAGTCCAATGGCTCAGAACCACATAGACTACCTACCACCAGGGAAGCTAGAGGTTAGGGGAAAACCCTGCATCTTCACCATATCCACACAGGCCACTGTAAGCTTCTACAAGTTGTCCCCTGCCTTAGTCTCATACAGCTATCTCATTTCTGACCAAGTCACCAGTGTTGACTGAGATGATCTCATCACTGTGGTACTGCTCCTTTGATCAGCTCTCAATCTACAGATCTGGAAACTGAATTCCTCCACAGATTAAGACAGTTGTCCAAAGTCACTCAGAACATAAGTAGTAGAGCTAGAATTTGAACTTGACTCCCAAATTAAGCAATCTTTCTTTCTGCTCTTGCCTATCTGCAAGTGATCTGACTTGTATCTTGCGTTCATGGTGATTGTCAAGTGTCGTTGGAATCTTCTAGACTTTGTGGCATCTGGTCTTTGATTCTCTAAAGAAAACACAATTTTTGTGACTTTTCTCTCATGAAAATAATCAAGATGATCTCATTTGTGATAACACAAACTACTATGACAATAACATTGTCGTTATGATTCACCATCCAGGTGTTAATGTCTCCCCTTTCAGATTACCTTCCATTTATTAACTGTACACATATATACACACACACACATATATATATGTATATATACATATATACGTATATATATATATATATCCACTTACTCATGTATCCAGTTGTCTCCTTCTTTAGAGGAAGTAACAGAGGTTTTTGGGTTTTTTTCCCTTTTTTGTATTCTTAGATCTTTGCACAGTGTGTGACACACAGTTAAGTGCTTAATAAATATTTGTTGATTGACGGATTGACAGTTGCTATGAGGAAAGTACACTTTAAATCTTAGAGTTCTATATAAATGTGAAAGACTGTTATACTAAGCTATAAGGAATATGAATGGCAAGAAGATTTTCATAAACTTTTCCATAAACTACAGGGTAAAATTGGCAGGGCCCATTGAGTAACTAAAGCAGAGCACAGGGGGGATTGAAAATTTTATTAGCATAATAATCTGTATCTTTAACTTAAAATAATAAGAGTAGTTATTTTTTAAAAATATAAATTCTACAGCTTAAAACAAGTGCATTGAATATAGTATTCACATTTTATGTTTTTAATTTGTTAGCAGAGTCTACTCCTAGACACGAACTTCAGTTCCACAGAGAATAGTAAGACATTTAATTAAAGGATAAAAGATAATATTAGTTACAATACTGTGAGTTATACTGTATGGCTTAAAATTCTGCTGTATGATTCCAGAGGAAGATAACATCTTGATCATACTCGGAACCAGCACTGCTCTACCAATTTTTAATCATGCCATGTTTTCTGTGATGGGTTAATTTATCACTATAGTGGCATCCATAGGCTGCAATGCAAATTACAGAATTTCTTCAACCTTATAAGAAACGTCTCTGTTTCAGATCTCTGACACTTAACTAGTTGTGTGACCATAGGCAGGTCACTTAATCTGTCTTAGCCATAGGTAACTCACTTAGCCCATGTATTATAGACTGGTTGTGGTCTGTATCACAGGCAGGAGTTTCTATACTAGGAGTTCCCCTTTACAGAAAACCACAGTACTTGACATAATGAAATACTGTACATTAGTAGAAATAATGCATTTGAAGTTTAGTCATTACCTTTTACCACCAAGTTTCCGGTACTGCTAGCTGTTCCAAAATGATTTGTTGCGATACAAGTATAACTCCCAGCATCAGATTTCGTCACATTCATGATTCTAAGGCTTCCATCTTCAGAAAAAGTAATTCTGAAAACAAAATAAAGATAAAACTCAGTAATGGTATTCCAACTACCAAAGTGGAAATGTGATTTTTCAAATGGTAAATTTTTGCTCGGTTGCCACAGCCATGTAATTAATTAATCACCTCATGATACTGGGTCATACTTACCTGAATTGGTTCAAGAATCACAAAATTACAGAATAGAAAGGTGTGTCAAAGGCAGCCTAGTCTAACCCATATTTAAACAACATCTCTATACAGTGTGCCTGACAAATGATACAATACTATTCATTTTACGATTGGCTACTGCTCTCCCCTCCTAAAATTATCTTTTATTTACCTACTTGTAGAATATGGGGATGTTTCATTCCTGACTTTGTATGCAAAGTATCTAATATAGTTTCATACATATAAAGTTAGCCCCTCCATTAATCCATTAGTATGAATACAGAATTATCTGAAATGTTGCTTGTATTCTAGTTTGCACTATTTGAAGCTCTAATTATGTAAAATATGGTCATTGGTTCCAACCCAATGGAAATATGCAGTGTGAATTCAAATAATATGACCATTTCAAGGGGATTCATTATTCATACTAATGGAGACTTAGCTGTAAAAGACTCTAGATGGCCTTTGAGCTAAACTGAAAGAGTCATCCTGCTTTTCCTTGAGACCTCTTTCTTTTGTGAGGGAATATCGTCTTTGTCCCAAGATAATTTTTGGATAGTCCAAATATTAAGGAAGTTCTCCCCCTCTCCTTGGTCCATCAAGTCTAAATTTGCTTTTCTGCAACATATAGTTATTTTCCCTAGTTCTTCCTTCTGGGACCAAGTACAGCCCTCTCTGCGTCTCAACTTACTCATCTGTAAAATAAAGGAGTTAATCTTGATGACCTTGAAGAAGCCTGTCAGCTCTGAAACTATGATCCTAAGTTTAATCTCTCTACCCTAAGACAACCTTTCAAATATGTCAGGACAAATATTATATCCTTCTGGAGAATTTTTTTTTCTAGAAAAATCCATTCCCTTTACCTGGTTCTCAGATGATACGAGTATAATGTACTTCCACACTGTGACTCCTTTTCCCACCATGCGTAGTTTATACTAATATTTGGCACCCAGGGCTGAGCACAATACTACAGGTGTGGTGGGGACTGGAGTAGAAGACAGAAAAGATGGTCACTTCTCTTATTCTGAAATACCATGCATCTACTACAACAGCTTAAGACTGTGTGTTGTTGAGGGGCTGCCATCTTATACGATTGACATATTGAGAAGCCCTTGCCATAATGGAGTCACTCTTGCTAGGACCACACTTGAAGATTTCCGCTTTGGTAGAACCCATCAGAGCCTACCGCCACCTGCTAAAGTTTGTAATAATCTGTGGTCCTGTCCATGCTTGTAGCCATAGCCACACCATAATGATGAACTGGATGGATAACAACTATACTGAATGAGAAGGGTGGATTACACCAAAGGATAGAATATCCCACACTGAGAAGACAGCAGAACTCTTGAAGTATATAAATCAAATTCTTTGCCTGGAGCTTTATTCTATGCTGGACATGAGTTATTGTTATTAGCATTCAGTTAATGTCTTAAAAAGTGAGGCAAAATTAAATCAAGTATGTAAACATTTCAAATAAAGATGTGGGCCTTTAGAAGCTGTTTTCACTTGCTTATTCTTGTGGTTATAGTAATATTTTCAGTAGAATGCTATCTCTCTAAAGAAAGGAATTTCCTCACTTTTGTATCCTCAGCAACTAGTAATGCCTGACATATAGGAGGCATTTAACAAATGCTTTTTGCTTGATTGATTAATGTTGTCAGAGTTTAGGTGACTCGTGGGGGGCAGACTGGATCTAGGAAAATCAGTGGGTCTAAGGTCAGAGAATATGATTCTGAGTCCTTTTACTGACTGTGAGATCCCAGATCAACCCCTTAACCATTCTGAACCTCAGTTTTCTCAGATGATTTATATGGGCTCAGATCCTATGTTTTAATCTATATTTACGTTCATGGCACATGTGAATCAGATGATTGTGGATTGTGAGATGGAAAGCAACTTATATATCATCCAGGACTTAGGTGGAGTCATGGAGATGAGATTTCAAACTGTGCTTCAGAACTAGCTGTGTGACCCTAAAAGAGAATCATTTATCCTCCCTGAGCTTCAGCTTCCTTATAAGGAAATTGAGAATAAGCAGATCTCTTTCACAAGTGTGGATGGAATGAGATAATACATGTAAAGTGCTTTGTAATCCTTTGTGAAATTCTCAGAGTGAATGTTTACATCCCAGAAATCAGTAAATGTTTTACATCAGGGATTGATTCATCTGTTTTGTTGACTGTCTACACTTAGAAAACTGATGTAAATGTTAAATATGCAAATTAGATATGCCCATTAAACTTAAACTGTGCTCTGCACACATTTTTTTCTTTTTAGAGAGCCAGTTGTTAAACATTTATCAGAACATCACTAGGTTAGGCTTATTATTATAGCATCTACCCTATATAGTTGTGAATTATATAATATGTAAGTAACTTTGATAACCTTAAAGAGGTATGTAAATAGTAGAAAGAGCAGCTAGGTGCACAGTGTATAGAGCACCACGCCTGAAGTCAGGAAGACCTGAGTTCAAATCCAGCCTCAGACACTTACTAGCTGGGTGACCTTGGATAAATCACTTAACCCTGTTTGCCTTTGTTTTCCTCTGTAAAATGAGATGGAGAAGGAAATCGCGAACCACTCTAGTATCTCTGTCAAGGAAACCCCAGATGGGGTCACACAGAATCAGACATAAATGAACAACAGTGAAAATGTTAAGTATCTAGTCCAACCTCCTCATTTTACAGATGGGAAAACTGAGGTCACAGTTTAGCAATACTTAAAGTCACTTAGTAGCAGAGCCAGAATTCAAGTTCAGTTCCCATTATTCCAAATATATCAAACTTTCTACTCTACTCATCCTAGATTAAGTAATTTTAATTTCCTTGTAGCTTGAGGTCAGGAAACAGTATTGGAGCACTTCAAGAATTTATCATTTTGTCTTGTAGAGAGTCCCTCAAGTTGCAGAGATTACAACCACCTTATGGCTTTAAAGCCTCACGCTTGAGAATGGTTATGGTTATAAATTTTGTTTCCCTGTGGCATAAGACTCTAAGTTTCACTAGGCTAGCCTTCTGGTGACTGACATCTAACCTGACACCATGAACATGCTTAAAACCTTCCCAGTTTGATAGGACTTGTCATAATTTGGATTCTAATGTGGCACAGGTTTTAAGACTCTAGAGCTATCTCCTTGCCTTGGTGACATGCTGAAATGAATGTTTAATGCAGGCTGAGTTTGTAGTGATATCATCGAGGTGTGTGTGTGTGTGTGTAGATTCATTCCCTATTAAGCAAAGAGAAGGCCTATTTTAGATCACACAGGGTCTTAAAAACTGCTAATTAGGTATAAAAAATCTCTTGATTGACCACTTTAGGCATTTCCATTGAAAGCGTTCTTTCTAGATGAGAAGTTCAAATTAAATGAGGCATTATTAAGCATATTTTTGTTCTGAAATATGTCAGCCAATACATTTTTAATGGGCTGCAAGAACCAAGGTTAAAGGAACTTAAAATGCTCTACAATTTGGTGAGATTTCAAAAGAGTAGCAAATGTTGACTGTACATCTGTTTCTATGGTCAGAGTTAGAATGCTGTTGCTTTTCAAGATGAGTCAAGTATCATGATGTCAACCTCCCAGAAAGAGCTTCCAATTGGTCTTTGGGGAGTCTTCTTTTGCTGATTTAAACCACTTTGGGGATGATGAGGCAGTAGTAGGTCACGGAGAGTGACTCGGGTTCTCTTATTGAGGGCAACAAGGTTCAAACCATCTCAGAAATAGAATAATTACTTGGCCAGAAGCAAATATCTTTAGTATGAGCCTCAGTTTCCTCATTTGTAAAACATGTAGAGACTGAGCCCTTTTACTGTCCAAAATAGAGTGACAAAGTGAATAGGTTTTACTGTTGAAAGAGTGCCATAAAGAGAGGAACATGAGCTAGGCAGGTGGAGAACACTGACCTGGCTTTCTTAGAGTACCTTTTGTCTTGGTTCAAATTCATCTGTTTGTCAGTTAATATATAGAATAAAACTATTTCAACAACCTACTCCAGAAACGGGAATCAAAAGGACCTAACTGGTTTGCTGGGACATTCTGCCCAACTTTTGCTAGTTGGGTGTGGTGGCTAATACTGACAAGTTGTCCTCCTGACCTGGTAATCCCCATATCCTTACCAAAGATCAGTCTAGCAGAGATTTTAAACTTTTTCCTCTCCCTCCCTTTTCCTCTTTCTTTTTCTTCTTCTCCTCCTCCTTGTAAGGAGTGGGATTAACAAATCTTAGAAGTTATGATCCCTTAAGGTTCTGTGTTAAGATAAGCAACTACTACAGTTCAGATCAAAGTATAACTTCAAGCAGCCCCTATCTCTTCCTGGACAAAGTGTAGGCAAGTTTTATAGGCCATTGGTTCACAGACCAATCCTTCATCTAGTTCTTAACAAACACTTTAGGGGCAGCTAGGTGGTGCAGTAGATAGAACACCAGTACAGGAGTCAGGGGGCTCTGAGTTCAAATCTCACCTCAGACACTTGACACTCACTAGCTGTATGACCTTGGGCAAGTCACTTAACCCCAGTTGCCTCATCCTGGGTCATCTCCAGTTATTCTGATGAATATCTGGTCACTGGATCCAGACGGCTCTGGAGCAGAAGTGAGGCTGGTGACCTGCACAGCCCTCCCTCACTCAAAACAAAGTCAAGTGCAAGTCATGTCATTATTTCTCTGATGGCATGGTCTTCTTTGGCAACAAAGGACGAACACACAATAAACACTTTAAAAACTAATCATCCTCATGAGCTATTTTTTCCTTTTAAATATATTGTATAATTATATCTGTTACTTGTACATTAACTCATGAATCTCTGAACTCAGTATTTTCCCCAGAAAAAGAGGTGGAGAAGGCTGGTCTGATGTGATATTGAATTCACTGCTAGGGAGAGAGGAAGCCAGGTCCAAGGATTCCAGCTCTTTATAGCTACAGAATCAGAGAGCAACAGCAACTGCTTAACTTCCAAATGCCAGGTGTTCTAGGGCAGGGGATGAATGGAGGCAACCTTGTCTGATAAGTATAACTCTCTGGTGTTAAACAGTGGTCAGAAAGGTTGAAGACAGCACATGATTGACAGCATCTGGCCCTTATTATTAAGTAGGGCAACAGTCCATCCATCCTTGCTGCCTCATGGTTACATCTACTGAAACACTTTCAGGGTTAGTGACTATAATCTCCCTCATTACCTCATTCCCTCTGTCTCATCACCTGAATAGTCAGGGTGGAATGTTCACAAATGATTGTTCTTTGCAAGAGAAGGATTGTGACATAGATATATATGCTATAAAAACCATTTTATGGAACACCTGCCTTTAAGCACTATTCCTGAATTAGAATCTATGACCTGTGTCTGATGATTTTCTCATCATGGGATATTATTAGGCCCTAATCCAGACCCTCAACTTGGAGTGACTGAAGATCTACGTGAATCAGGTCATAGGTTGAACAGTCTCATGGTAAAATCACACCCAACCCACAGACCAAGGCTTCCCAAGTGGGAAACTGTGAGAAGAGCTGAGCCATGGAAAGTTTGAAAGAGGGACTGAGTCACCATGAGTCCAGATTTAGCCACCCCATCTCAGCTGCCTCCTGATCCTACTCCTAGGTGTCCCTTCTCTACTGGATGAGTTCTGAGAAGAACTCCATTTTGGGGAAGAGCCATAAACCAGACCTTCCTGATTCTCTGAGCTTAGCCATCATGCCTAGCCTGGGTGCCTCTTTTTCCATATCTTGCCCTCCTTCTTCCTCCTCTACAGCTCCTTCACCATTAGTATATAACTTCCTTGAGAGTAGGGCCTGTATTTGTATCCCCAGCATAATGAGCACAATTCCTGGCATATACTAAGGATTTAATAAATGCTTAGTGACAGACAGAGAGATTAGGAGAATGGTGTTCTGCCAAGTCTGAGCAGGTGTTCTTCCTCTATTGCTACCTAGACAGCACTGGGCAAGTCAGGATATGCATTCTCTGTAGGGAATATACTTTACCTTTTCCATTTTAGCAACGTGAAAGGGGCAGACATTCGAATTATATGAATAAATTTGGGAAAATGTTGGGGATTGAAAAATGGTGAAGAGAAATGAGTTGCAAGCCCTAGGTATAGTCTGCTTTGGATTGCATCAAGAGAGACCAGCAGGACCACTATGAGTTCTTTTGGGTACCAAGAGATGGGGTCCATCCACTAGCAGATTCTGGAGTGAATGAGAGGGAAAGCATTGGGGTATATACCTCACTAGCTCACCGTAGAGTGGCTGTGAGGGGAACTGAACATTAAAGTTTGGGCTTGCCTGAAAGACAGTATTGAAAGTTTAACAGGCTGATTAACACATTATACAATATTTTTGGTAACCAATCAATGAATCATCCATTCAGTGATTTAAGTAATTGGAGGAGCCCAGTGGGTAGAAGCTGGAGCCAAGATTTGAATAGGTAAATCCATTTGCCAAATTCTTAGACTAGCCTCTTCACCTACAAAGGGGGCAGAACTTACTACTGAACAAGGCCAGAAACTGGTCAACAGTCCTCTCTGGGACTGTGTCAGGGGGTCATTATTTTCTTTAACCTCCGAATAGTGAAGAATCTCTATTTGCAATGTTGAACTAAAATCTTTCCTGTACCATTGTAAGCCCATGTCCTCTGGTTCAATCACTTGCCAGCATCTTCATAATAATTCTTCACTAAAAACAGTCATTGTCAACCTTTAATCTTTTAGTCTGATTTCTGGTACCATTTCTGATCATCATCTCAATAAAAATATAAATAAATAAGCTACACTAAACCAATCCTGGGGAGAAAGAGATAATGTTTTTCATGTACACAACACACACACATACACACACACTTACACACAAATTGTTCAATAAACATTGTCTGATTATTTAACAGAGAGCAGATGTACCGACAAAAATAGTCATGAGCGAATCCTGATTACCACAATGATCATTCTCAGCTTTCCAAAATTTTATATAACTTGGCAAAAATAGTTTTCAAAGAGTTAATCATATTCCTATTTACAAAATAATTGACTAAATTTTGCAATGTTGCCAACTGAAACCTAGGAAATGAGGTGGCATTTGTGTTGAGTTTCCTCCCTCCATAGAAGTATGCTGAACACTTTGGGACATGATTTAACTTCTAGACCATGTTGAACTTGCCTCTTCAGTATACCAGATGGTACTTTAGTAGATGTTAGAAAAAAATTTAAACTATCAAGTGTGTAATCCAGGGTAGGGACAGCCCTGAGGAAAATGTAGAGGTGATTTTTGGTTTTATCTCCCCACATTTCCTGCCATTTCCTGTCTCCTACACAACACTTCCATAATACCTCTTGGTGCTCACAGTCCTGAATTAGGTTGCTCTACCCTGATTTTCTGTCACCGGAGACTCCCACATACTCCCTCCTTTCCCTTCTATCAATGTTTGCCTGTTCCATTCCTTTTCATGGGAATAAGCTAATTGGAGATAAGCTAATCTACACTAAGAAGATAGAACGATAGATGATAGTTTGCTACCCTCTTCTTGAGTCTGTGCAAAGCTTTAACCAAACAGAATGAACCTCCAATAGTGAGACTAGGCACTACAGAAGGCCATCTCATTCATATGTTTAAAGGCAAGAGGATCAGGTGGTTTTACCCCTAAAATCATGCCATGTAGACACAAGAGTTGTCCTGACTGTGTAGGTGTTACTCCATGTGAGCTTACATGAGGATGTGGAAAGTTCTCATCTTTGTACATGAACAAAGTAGTGCAGGATATGGTTTTGCCATTACTATACATTCTAGGTCAAGCAACCCTAGCAGAGAGCATGGCCTAGTATGGGTCTACTGCTCATAAAAGAGAAGGACTAAAAAAAGAAAGAAATAATTTCATGGGTGGCAATATGAGGTAGTGGAAAGTCACACTTGTCAAGAAGACTTTGGGTGACTTGACCTGTCTGAAAACATTGGTTATGTGATGCTACCAAGTCACTTAAACTTTTATTGTTCTAACCCAGTGGTGCCAAATACAAAGAGAAATACGAACCACCAAACCAGTTAGTCAGTATTGCCTTAGAAAACCACATATAAACACAATCTGTGTTCTATTATATCTTTTACTTATTTTCTTAAATACTCCCGCAATTACATTCTGTTTTGGTACTGACCACCATGGTCTGCCTTGCTGCATGCTTGATACCTCTGCCCTGCTCACCTCTGCTCTTCTGTAATCCATCTTTTAAGACCATTCATCACAGAGACAGTACAGTGGAGAGACTGCTAGACTTGGAGGCAGGAAGACGAGTTCAAATCCTGATGTAGAAATTTACCAGCTGTATGTCCCTGGGCAAGTTGCTTAACTTCTCTCAGACTCACTTTCCTTTTCTTAAAATGGGAAAGTAATAGAAACTACCTTCCAGGGTTGTTGTGAGATTTTAGATCTATATTATCTACATCTATATACATACATATATATATACATATATGTATATATATAAAATATAGTGCTTTGCAAACCTTAAAATGGTAAATAAAGACCAGAAATTACTATTATCATTAGCTATCTTGCTAATGAAACCATAGGTCTAGTATCTTAAAAAACATCATTATGACAGAAATCATCACACAAATTCATGTAAAAACAGGCTATCCTAAGATGAATGCAACTGGCTCCTCTTCTTTTACCTCACATAATCCTCAGAAAAGCTGAAAACACAATTTGACTTGCAGTTTTCCATATGATTTTAGGGAATTCCATAAAGAGCCAAAAGATATTTGTAAAACAAACACTTGATCTTGGGTGTAAATTAGGAAGAAATCAAGGCTTCATTCAAAGCCAACATCAAGACATCCACTTGTTTCTTCTTTGTCCTTTCTATTTTTCATTCTTTTTCCCCTGACAAGAGCAGGGTACACATATGCTGATCTTTCAATTAAGGCTTTCCTTAATCTACTCCTCATGATTACTAGGGACTGAATCCGTTTCCTATTTTTACTTAGGTATTCTTTATGTTTAGTGATTACTGGGAAAAGTAGGATTTTCCAGATCCTTACTGTGGGCTCCATTTTTTCTTAAATTTTTCCATTTGCTGACCTGAAACTATTAGCCTGCTATGGAACGTGAAGCCATTTTTCTAATACCCATGGATACTGATTATATTAGATAAGAAGAATTGAAAATGTAAATCTGTTCCTAGTTCATAATAGGTTAGTACTGACCTACCTGCAGGCTATTTTTTAATCATTGATAGCATCAGAGAAGAGCCAAAAATGATAAGGTATCAACTGGTAAAAATAAAGATGTGACACAGAACTTCAATTTTTTTCCTATAGAGAGACTTCATTTCATTTACAGCAGGCAGGAAATTATCTATAGAATTTAAAAGCATTTGGTCTCTGGCTGTCACCTGGAGATTTTGGATCCACAGAGGCTGGGAACATAGGTGGAATTATGAGATAAATTGAATCTCTGTTTCTTAAAACGAGGCTTTGGGTTATAGCTATTGAAGAACTGACCTTGTCAGTCTAGTAAATCAAAGCCAGAAGGGGGACCCAGGACCTTTAAAAATGCTGATTTTTTTCCTTCTGGGGGCACTAGGAGCTGATAACAAAAGAAGCCAATTCTGTAACTTCCTATAACCACAAAAAGTAGGCTATCCTTCCAATGGAGATCTCTATATTTTTTGATGGCTCTTGGGAATATCCTTGGCTTTCTTTGAGACAAAGGACAGACACATTACAAGGAGCAGATGATTTGGGAGGTCTTTAAAGGTCATTTTTCATTTTCTCCTGGACAAGGACAATTAGGGTCCAACTTCTTACTACAAGTGTAACCACTAGGGTTTCTAACAGGTTTAGGTTTGTGACCAGATTTAGTACTTAGTTACACAGTAATTTTGTCCTCAGAGGTATAGTTAAGAAATATATGAATGGCTCATGACAATACTCCCAGTGAGAGAGCGAGGGGCAGGGGAGGGGAGGGGAGGGGAGGGGAGAGAGAGAGAGAGAGAGGGAGGGAGGGAGGGAGGGAGAGAGAGTGAGTGAGAGGGAGGGAGGGAGGGAGGGAGAGAAACTTTCTAACAATGGATCATTGGGGAAATCTAGACCTTGCACTAGAAAAGGTCACTCTCTCTTGTGTGGCTCCCAGATTTGCCCAACACTCTTGTACCACAAACAAAAGGACACAAGGATACATAAAAGCCAAGATCAAAGACAAGGTGTTTATAAGAAATAGGATGAAATCAAGAAGATGAAGTCTTTGACAGAGTAATAGACAGAGTAATAGAACATATTTAGAAATGAGTGCCAGCCAAACCCATCTTGAGTAAGGCCAGTTAGTCAACAAGTGAAATCAACCTAGCTAACTATGTGCCAAATTCTGGGAATGTAAATACAATTAGGAACAGTTCCTGCCTTTAAGGAGCTTATGTTCTAATTGAGGAGCACAACACATAAAAGGAAATTGGAAAGGGACAAACGGACAGGAGAAGGAACCAGATTAGCGGTATGGTAGAAGTCCAGAGAATCAGGAGTAAAGCCTAGAGAAGAAAGAAAATATGGATAACCTGGGTGACTTCCTTTAAAAGGAGGCTATGGGAAGAATTAGCCAATCATAGATTGCTAGTTCCTCTGTATAACCTGAGTCTGAAACTCACTGGCATGGGACTCTAACCTCCTTGATGGAGAGAATGCCATACCAATGGGCTTTGGGACTCAGGTATATTTTGCTAGTACCTTTGTATCTTTTCTCAGTACTCAGTGCCTGCTATTACAAAAAAACCAAAACCCAAAACAAAGCAAAAACAAACGAATAATCCCTACAACCATCTTCTAAGTAGTTGCTTTGGCTTTCCTTTCTCTAAGCTACATTCAACATTATTTTTGCAGCTGCTATCATGATGGTCCTATGCCTGGAGGCACCCTTTCCTATTAGTCTCTTCTCCTTCCCATCTTTCCTCCCCATCTCTTCTCCTTCTCCTTTCTTGTTGTGCTGTTCAGTCATTTCAGTTGTGTCTGACCCTTTGTGACTCCATTTGGGGTTTTCATGACAAAGATACTGAGGTGATTTGCCATTTCTTTCTCCAGTTCATTTTAAAGATGAGGCAACTGAGGCAAAAACAGTTAAGTGACTTGTCCAGGGTCATAGAGCTAGTAAGTGCTTGAGGCTGGATTTGAACTCATGAAGATAAGTTTTCCTGATTCCAACCCCTTTAATCTATCCTCAGCTACCCTTTCCTGTTAAATATATTAAGCTGGATAATTTTTTTTAGGATTTGAAACTGGAAGCATCTTTAAAGATAATCTAGTCCAGTCCTCCTGTTTTGTAGGTGGGGAAACTGAGGCCAAAGAGGTAGAATGAACTGTCCAAAGCTACAGAGCCAGGTAAACCCTCTCACTCTAAATCTTCTTTTGTTCATTTTTTAATTTTATTCCTTAGTGTTGGTAGGACCTAGGATAGCCGTAGTTAATTAAAATCCCTAAGTAATCCATGTTTACATAGTCATTAGTTTCAGCCTCTTTTCTAACAAATTCCTTTTTTTTTTCTTTTTTTCAACTCATTTTTGCTTATAGTACCATGGCCCAATTTGACTTCTAAGTTCTTCATCTTTCCTACTGAAAGACTGATGTGCACTGAAGTGTCCCATTTGTTTCCAAATGCAAGATTAGGAAGATACAGAGGGAAAACAGAGCTGAAAGAACCTATATAATCTTTAATACAGAGCAGTGGTCTCAAAACTTTTTAAATTATATACCTTTATCATTTAGAGTATTTTGATCACACTTTCCCCAATATATGTATATTTATTTATAATGCATATAAATATATATACTGTACTAATCTATGTGTTATAAAATGTATATAAACTATACTTTAAAAAGAATGAGATGAATTTAAAATAATATTTGCTCCTACAGTCAATATGACACCCCTGGAGTAGGGAAGTGACAAGCCCAAACTTACATTTTAAGAAAACTACTTTGGTAAAGAGAGAGATAGAGAGAGGAGACCTAGAAAGGGGGACCCTTAAGAGATCCCTGTAATAGTCCAGTGAGGGCCTGTACTTGGTTGATGGATATGTGAATAGACAGAAGGTGACAAACATGGCATTAGAATCAACATGATTCAGCACTTGTTTGGATATGTGGGTGAGAGTGAATAGTAGAAGATCCCTAGAGGTTGTAATCCTGGGCATCTGGAATAATGGTGGTGTCCTAGACAGTAATGATGCAGTTTGGAGGAGGGAGGGAATTTGGGGGAAAAGGCAAAGTAATAGGATCTGTGATCTGGGTCAAGCCACCCATTTCTACTCATCCTGTGCTACTCTGTCACAGGCAGAATAAAAATGGGTCAGGTGGGTGTTACTCATGAGCCATTGCCCAAGCACAGAACATACTTCTGAGGGATACCGCCTGCTGTAACTACAAGGTGATTAATCTGGTGGGGAAGTAGGCAGTGTGCTGGAGGAGGTACAATTTTCTCAGTGACATCTGTGCAAGCTGCTTCTGTAAGCTTCCAGTATAAGTTAGATTATAACTTCCTAATGCCCAGAAATGGGTACCCATACTCAGAAATTGGGAGTTGGTAGCTTTCAGAAGAAGAATTGGGAATGAGAAAGTATTGAGGGCAAGGATAGATTTGATCATTTCAAATACAAGTCCCAAAATTGTGTATTGCAGGGAGGGCAGGAAACAAACCATCTTAATACGCCTTGATTGACTGATCACACAAGGTAGGGGGGTCGGGCCATGGTCCACCTAAGGTTTTGTCATAGCTAAGGAGCCCCTGATGAAGGGGCCCCCATTTGGGAGAACATTGGTCTAATAAATCAGTCTGTGGGTGATCAAGTATTGATTCAACATTTTCTGAGACATGGAATAAAATAATCTCTGAAGAATTAAAAATGAAAATCACACAGATGTCATTGCATGTTGCCTCCTGAGTGTGTCCAGACTGCATCACATTTTACATTCAGATACAAAGGAATGGTGACATGTTATTTAATTGCAGTGGCATAGCATGGGCATCTGTCCACAGTGAGTGATAGCAAATGTCTGGATAATTCAGATAAAATAACCTGCTTGATTAGTGGAAGAGGAGGGCATTTTTCAGCCTGAGTTCTCTAGATTGAGTAGGAACCTTAACTTTCCATTCATTTTTATTAGTATAGATGGTTAAACAAACTTTATTTTTTAAATTGGTATTTATACTTTTTATTTCTGTAAGAATGTTGGTGTGTAACTGGGGTAAGGGTAAAGCATTTTTATTTATGGCATAAAAGAAAGATCATTCCTTACTAGTGACTAGCCTCCATACCACCAATGAAAAGTTGTTCATTTTGGTTGCCTAAGAAAAATATCCTTACTTTGATTTCTCTTAGAAGATGATTCTTTTTCCCCTCTTACAAGAAGAAATGCATTAGGTCAAGAATTTAAATGAATGTCAAGTGAAAGAAATACACTCAGAGCCAATTTCAGATAAACCTGCCATTGATCCTCCCATGTATGGCCTTTGTGGCAGAAATTGACATCCCTATTGAGGAGAAACCCTGGAGACAAAGTTCTTCAAGAGATAATTTGCTTTTGGTGGTAACATTTAGGTTTACTGTACCATAGAACAACCTCTAGATTTCAACTTGCCTGAAAAAAGAAGCCTGGGTTTCAGAGACAGCTGCCCAAATCTGAAACCCTTATCAGACAGGAGAAATAAACTCCTATTTGTTTAACTGATTCAATTTAGGTCTAACATTGTGTGTACAGGAGTTTATATAACCTCATACTGCAGGAAAGAAAACATCCACTCACCCAGGGTAACTATAAATCTATCCTGCAGAAGGTATAAAGAATGCAAATTTCATTTATTCCTCATGAATCTTCTGGTGGGCAGACAGACCAGTAAGCTGTTTTTGTGGCCAGGTAAATCTTTTTCACTGTTGTAAAGTAGGCTTAAACTATTGAAACAAAACTCATGATATGCTGGGCAAGACAAACACATATTTTCTGTTTTATAAAATTACTCTTTAGATTGCTTGAGTAAACATTTACATGTTCAAGAAGATTCTCTGGCTACCACTCAACTAGCACTCTATCCCCAAATACACTGAAGGTTAAAGAAATGTCATTCATGGCCACCTGCCTTTACCTCCACTGCAATATGTATTTTAGCATTTTTCTGTAAAAATAGGGTATGACTGAATTGGCTGAAATACAAGAATGTAACAATATGAAAAGCTGACCTTCATGTCTACTCAGAGATTGTTGTATTAAAAAAATGGTGTTAAAAATACAGCAAATTTTTTATTTGAAAATTAATTGAAATCTTTAAAGACCATAGCAGTGATTAAGTATTATATATTCTAAAACAGAAATAAAATTATGATTACAACACATTCAACACAACTCTTAGCAAGTGCCTGGCACATAGCATGTACCTGATAAATGTTTATTTCCTTCCTTCCTTCCTTCCTTCCTTCCTTCCTTCCTTCCTTCCTTCCTTCCTTCCTTCCTTCCTCCTTCTCTCTTTTTCTTTCATTCCTTCCTTCCTTCTTTTTTGGATTCTTTATTCTACCCCTAATCAATAAGGCTTGTTGCCTTGCCTCTCTTGACCATTCCAGTTGTGGCTGTGAGTGCTGACTCTGAGTCAGTCCCTTTAGAACTGCTCTGCCAGGCCGCAGCCTTTTGCCCTCAAATGGCAATGTGAAGCTTCAACCATTGAGGGAAACTAGAGTCTCATTTCTGATGAAACCTGAACCTGGCTCTGCCCAAGGTTTGGCCTGAAGGAAACAGGACCATACCCTTGTTATACCTTGTAGCTTACAAGAGAAAACTTTAGCACGAACATTCTAGTAGGCATTAGGAACCAATTCACCATACTTATACACTCCCTAAGAGGAAAGGAAATTAAAGACTCATCAAATATGCACTAACCACAGCTTAAACTGGGTCAGCTTTTTTTTTGTTTTTGGCCAGGGATAATTTGTTAATTGGAAGAAGTCACTGGTCCCTCTTCAAATATATTCTTGCAATCCACAGAAGGACAAGACCAACGGGATGTCCTCCAAAAAGCCCCACATGCTCTTTAAAATCCACACTAACAGACCTCACAGATGGAGCTCAGAGAGAATCATAACTGACACGAAAGGGTAAGGAGACACAGAACCTAGCAGCATAGGGACTATATAGTCATAAATGCAGGAGCAAAGTGGGGCAGGGGATAGAGTCTGGAGTCAGGAAGTCCTGAGTTAAAATCTGACCTCAGAGAGTTATAGCAGCGTGACCCTGGGCAAATCACTTAATCTCTATTTGCCTCTGTTTCTTCATCTTTAAATTGGGCATAATACCTACCCCCCCCCCCCAGGGTTGTTGTGAGGACCAAATAAGATAATAATTATAAAGTGCCTGACACATAGTGCTACGTAAACGTTAGCTAGTGTCGTTATTTAGTATTATTATACCTGAGTCCTGGATCAGGTCCCATTCACTTTTGCTAAACTGAGGCAGAATGATACTCTCAATCATATATGATCCAGGCAGAACTTCCCATGGCAAGTTTATGAATTCTCAGCTTGGGTAGATGGATATAACTGCTGTTTACATGCTCCCTATAATCATCTGCTTTGCGCCCCTTTGCCAGTGGGTATAATCATGGCCAGATGATCTCAGACTAGTTTGTGAGTTTCCCTGTACCTGCTCATTTGCTTCTTTGTACTGATAATCCAGATGGTAAACAGTGGGAGCGGAGCAAAGAATGACCGAGATCTGGATACCATAGCTACAGTCTATAGTGTCTATGTGTTCCTGAAAACTGGGTGCGATAGCTAGAAAAGGGTAATGCAGATAAACTTATGCAGAGGACAAAAGTAGATTAACAACAGCTCATGGCTGATTCAGTAAGGTCTGCTTTCTATAGCAGCTCTATATCCACTGAGATGCTAGGGGTGTGCCACATAATGCCATTTGGCAAATGCTTAATCTTTTGACTCCTGCAAAGACATCCAGTTCTAGATCATTCTAGGGAATGGAGGAATGAACGAGAAAGCATTTATTAAATGCCTACTGTGTGCTAAGTACTAGAGAAACTAACAGAAAAATCAAGAAAATCCCTGCTCACAAAAAACTCACACTCAAGAGAGACAGTGCACAAAAAACAAGTTTTGCTGCTGGGGGGATGGACTGATCTGAAAGTGTTAAGGATCTAGGAACAGGGTAGTTGGCAAGGCCCAGTGGTCCTTATGATTCATAAGTAGTTAAGATGAGAGTGCTAGGAGACTGTAGAAAGTAGAAGAGGGGTGGATGATAAAGTCTGGAAGATCTTAGGAGGCTGTGGCAGGGCAGATGTTAAGGCCTAGTGGTGTCCTCTCTCATCAGAAGGAACAGAGAGATTGATTCCCATCTCATCCAAGGCCAGTAAGCAATCAAGCATCCTGGGCAAAGGTTTAAATCAAGCTGGAAGGCCTCTCTAGATGGTGGTGGTTCTTCTTGAAGCCTAAACATCTTGGATGGGTTCTAGAATGACTTATGACTGAGGTCATGGATGAAGGCAAGGAAGTAAGAGCAAAGTAGTCAACCTAGACCATGAGGGCACTACTAGTATTTTTTCTTTCAGTCATTCTTTGAAATAGAAACCCCTTGGTACCAGAGAAAGATGGAATAGTTCATTAGCTCTGGTTCATTGACCCAAATGATATTGCTTCTTAGCTGGTGTTGTCTACTGCATCTATAAATTCTGGGAATCAGGGTATCTTATTGACTATTATGTGTCTCATAATTCTGTGTATCTAACATTGAATTTTGCTTAAAAATAAAATTAATTTCCTTATGTGGTTAATTCTTGGATCTAGAGTCTGATATGAACCCTGACTGGCCAGGCAAATATACATGTGCTTGAGAATATGCATCTCAGAGGAACCAAAGGGGTGTGTGTGTGTGTGTGTGTGTGTGTGTGTGTGTGTGTGTGTGTGTGTGTGTGTGTGTGTATGTGTGAGGGGGAATACTTATGAAAAGACAGCAAACTGATGAAATTAAAAAAAAATAATTAGAGAATCTAGGTTTAGAAATTGGACTCCACTAATTCAGTACGTGTGACTTCCAGCAAGTTGCAGATTACATATTGTATGTAAGCAAATCTCCCTTCCATTATGGCAAAATAACTAAAAACCTACCAAATAAACTAAAATAGCAACAACTAAAACAAAGGGAAAAGAAAGAAATTCTCAAAATAAAATCCCCATGGGGAAAGATAAAAAAAACCCAAAGGATAGCAAAAGAAACTCCCAATATAATGAAAAATGCTTTAGAGTAAAAGAAATGACTAACAGAAGACAGTAACTTTATAATAACTTCAACGAGAATCTCAGAAGAGACAAAACATGGCTAGAAGATCACCCCCACCCCCCACCAAAGCAGTTGGTAAATCTCATAAAAAGAACTGAAGGAAGAAATATGAAGTGAAATTAGTTTGAAAGGATAAACTTGAATGGATAATCAATGAATTAGAAAAGTAGGTGGAAATTATTATTAAAGTTGTGAATAACCCCCAAAGAGTTGAGAATATTAAATTCAAAATTCAATACTGTAAGAATAACTAGAGAAGTCAAAAGACAGCCCTCTCCCCAAAAAGAACTTGTGATATATCTCCTATAAAAAATGACGCTTGAAGCATCTTAAGTACATCAACGTCCCATAAATTCTTGATGAAATAACAACAACAATAATTCCAAACCAACAAGTGAATTCCATGTTTCAGGAAATCATAAAAGAAAATTATGTGGAAGCATGAGAATTAGAGGACAAAGAACAGATGGACAGAATTCACAATATGGCACTTTTGTGAAAACAGAGGTTTAGATCACCCAGAAATATGATTACAAACTTTCACTGCTCCTAGGAAAGAATTATCACAAATTACCAGGAAGAAACCAATAATTTATGAAGAAATTGCATTCTGAATCAACACAGGATTACTCATAATCAATGAAGAATGAAAATAAAGATAAGAATATATGATTCTTTGGGAGAGGAGCTTTAGGAGGTAAGAAATAGAAAAAAAAAACAAGAAAGATGAATTTGAACTGGATGCTGTTCCAATAATTGATTGTTTCTTGGAAGTTCCTGCTTATCCAAGAGTTTTTAGAGAAACGAAAAGAACTACAATTGCATATTCAAATGAAAGTACCCTAGAGGAAAGAAAAGGGAGAAGAAAGAACTTAATATTTCTTGAAATTAGGGTGCCACTGGTCAATGTTGTTAAGACAGAGGTATGGAGAGGGAAAGGCTTAAGCCAAATCCTTATCTGAATAGAAAATTGTAGGTTAAAAAATATTATAGTATAAGTTGTAGCTTAAAGCAAGAAGAAGACAAAATAGCAAAAGAGCAGGGTAAGAGGGGTTTCAGAGCTCCAGATATGGGTAGGGGGAAATGCCTCAAAAAACAAACTATAATTATAGAGGGCTTATTGAGAGAGAGAGAGAGAGAGAGAGAGAGAGAGAGAGAGAGAGAGAGAGAGAGACAGAGAGAGACAGAGACAGAGAGAGACAGAGAGAGAGACAGAGAGAGAGACAGAGAGAGAGACAGAGAGAGAGACAGAGAGAAAGAGAGACAGAGACAGAGAGAGACAGAGACAGAGAGAGACAGAGACACAGACAGAGAGACAAAGATAGACAGAGACAGAGACAGAGACAGAGAGAGGTGGGCTATAAAACTCAATGATGAAACTGGGTTTGGAAGATAATGAGAAAATAAGAAACTGAGATCAGATTGTTTCAAGCAATGCAGAAAATCTATTACTGTTTTAATTAATTTTCAAAAGGGAATATGCTATAACAATGCTTGATGGAAGAAAAAAAATCCTAAGAACTATAACCATGAATTGAAATGGAATAAACTAATAAAATGCAAGATAACATGATGGATTAGGAAGCACAAGTTATTAATTTGTTGTATATAAGAAACATAAAAATAAGCATTTAGACTGAGTTAAAATGAGGAGTTGTAGTAGAATTTACTATGTACTAGGTAAATCCTGCAGTAGAATTTAAGGTCTAGCCTAGTTCCTGGGACAAAATGGCAAAAAGCAGAAGTAGCATTCACAATTTCACACAAAATAATCAAAACTGATACAATGAAGAAAAGAAAGAGAGGAAATTGCATTGTTTAAATATGTCAGGTAATGAAAGAAAATCAATATTATATACATATACATTATATATGTGTGTATATGTACAACAAATAGCATAGAACCAAAATTCTTAAAGAAAAACAAAGAAGTCTTAGCATGGCAATAATTATAGGTAATTTCAACATTCTTCTGTCAGACTTAAATAAATCAACGAAAGATAAAATGAGTAAAGTTATGAATTTGAAGAGAATGTTAGATCTTTGTTACTTATCAAGTGACAATATTAAGGGTATATTTTTTTCTTTGCATTTCTCTTAACTTTATAAAAATTGATCTTATACTGAGGCAGAAAGAATCCACCGATAAAAAGGCAAAAAGAAACAAAGAGGGAGAAGAACTAGGCTTGGATTTTTTTAAAAGTATCTTAGAGGAAAGAATAGATGAATACATATAGCAATTCAAGAAAAATGTAATCAATAGAAGAAATATAAGGAAAAGTCATAGAATCAAATGAACAATAAATAATGTTATGAATAAGGAACAGTTCAAAGAGTAAATCAGAAAACCCTAACAATGAAACATCATACTTATATAAGTGGAATCCAGTGAAAGTAGTCCTCTGAGGAAAATGTTACCTTTTTTTATCAATAACCTCAGTATTTCTGGAAAGGGGGTGTCAATTTACTGCTCCATACAACAACTCATCACCTCTGTGACTTCCTAGACCCAAAAGCCTTTCCTTTGTCTTTTTTTTTGTTTCTCCTATACTATACTACCTATATTATCTATCTATCTATCTATCTATCTATCTATCTATCTATCTATCTATCTATCTATCTATCTATCTATCTATCTATCCATCCATCCATCCATCCATCCATCCATCCATCCATCCATCCATCCATCTATCTATCTATCTAGTTTCTATACTACCTGCACTATATATGTACTATATATACTACCCTATATATACCCTTTTGTCCTATTAGAATTTAAGTTCCTTGCAGGTAGGGATTGTTTCTTGTTTTTATATGCATTTACAGACTTTAGTGTATGGATTGGCACATAGTAAGGACTTAAGAAAAATGTTTTTATTAATTCATTTAGATATATATTAACTGAGAAGGTAAAGAAAAGATCTATGCATTAAACATAGACCTAAAAAAACTTTAAAATTCCCAACCATAAAAGCAGAAATTTTGAAAATTAAACAAGAAACAAAGTTGAATAGAAAAACATTATTTAACTGACAGACCAGTTTTTTTCAAAAGTCCAGTGAAGCAGCCAAACTATTTGCTACCTTAATTTTACACACACACACACACACACACACACACACACACACACACACACACACACTCAATACTGAAATAAGAAGAGGAAATTCACTGCAAATTTAGTGGAAAGAGGTAAAATTTTCATAAATTACTATAATTTGTATCCCCCCCAAAACCTTAAAATTTAAACAGATGTAGGAAATGATGAACTGATTTAGAAAAATATAGAAAGACTTGGACTTCTGAAGGAAGGAGCTATCCACCTACAGAGAAACAGATGACAAATGGAAATAGGATAATGAAATCCTACGTACATGCGTTTGAGTATATATGTCTATATATGTGTATGTTTATGGATATCTCTATACATGTATGTATATGTGTGTGTGTACCTCTGCATTTAATTGTAGCCTTATTGGGAGGAGGGAGGAATGGGAAAAATGAAAAAAGGGCACAGCAGAGGACAAAATAAACACACAAGGAAGCAAAGAAAAGATAGACAGCTTTGAAAATAATGTTTAGTATTTATTATATAGATTTTCTTGAAGTAGAACTTTACTGCTTTATCTCTTAGGTTCTGTGCACATGGCAACTTTTTTCTTTTCTTATTTTATATTTAAGCTTAAAATAAATTCAAATAAATTGAAAAAAGTTTAAATAGATGAATAGTTACAACATATAAAGGAACACTATTACAAAGTAGGAAACAGAGAAACTGAACAATCTGATTTCAGAGAATGAGCAAGACGTAAATGGATTCCAAAAGAGGGGTGGCAGAAACTACATTGGCTTTATAAATGAATTCCATCAAACATTTAGTGAAGAAATTACTTATAAGTCATATAACTATTTGGAAAAATAAAGACAGCCTACTAAAAATCTTTTTTATGAGACAAATATGGTATTAATATATAATCAACTAAAACAGAAAAGAGAAAAAGAAAACTATAGATCCCTATCACTAATGAGTATTGATGAACATGGTAAACACAGTTTTTAGCAAAGACTATTTTAGCACCTGTGTAATCTTGGGCAAATTTCTTAGCCTCTAAAGTTATCACCATGGTAACCGCAATAACAAGTGACATTTGTACATAATTTTAAAATCAGTAAACAAGAGCTTTGTGAGATAATCATCATCATCATTACAAACCTTAAGGTGTTCTGTAAATGTCAGCTAGGCACTTTACATATATTATCTCATTTGGTCCCCACAACAATGCCATGAAGGAGCATCTATTATTACCCATTTTACAGATGAGGAAACAATTTGAGAAAGGCTGAGTGAGTAGCCCAGGGTAACATAGTTAATGAGTATCTCAAAATTGAAATGCAGTTCTTCCTAACTCCATGTCCAACACCTTATTTATCTTTAGTCAGTTATAAAATAAAAGGGTTGGATAGATAATCTTTAAGGTTCCCTCTGGCTCCAAATCCTATGATTCTAGGCTGCCTGATATAGTAGATCCTTTCTGATCAAACAACCTAAACTATGCACCATTAGAAGCAATAACAGCCCTTCGGAAATAAATAATGAAGTTTATGTGAATAGGAATTAAACAATATGGAGAACTAGCTGACAACATACTATAGTGTGTTTCTATAATACCTATTTAGACTGGAGGAGAGAAAAAGAGGGTGAAGCATTGAAGTGAAAGAGAATGAAACAAAAAAATAGAATCCATAAGACTTGTCATCCTATTCTTTTTACTTTCTCTTTCTTTTCTTCTATGAATAAAGAATGGATTTACTTGGGAAAATGGCATGATTTAAGGATGGATGTATTTAAGAATTGAAGGGATAAAGAATGGAAATCTAAAAATTTCATTACTTGATCATCTCTGATTTTCTTTCTTATCAATTTGGAAAACTATTCCCTCATGCACACTTTTTTTTTGAGAATACAAAAAACACAATGGAGGATAATAAAAATAAAAAAAAATCAGTAGAAAGGGAAATCACCTATACTATTCTTTTTATCCATGAGTAATTGGAATGACTGAGAAATTGTATTAATTATTAATTGGAAAGATGGAGGCAAAGCATCTGTTGTATATTCTTTAATCATTTAACAGAGTAGATTTTCCTGCAGCAGAAAGGGCTGTGTACTAGGATGGACACTTTCATTTTCTTGTCATGTTCAAATGTTCATTATGAATTACTGACCTTTGGAGGAGTCGTGACAGCAAGATCTGTTGTACTTTTGAGTACTTCACCTTTGTTAGATGCTCTAGGGCATATCTTAAAAAATTAAATTAAAGTGATAATAGTACATATCTGTAAATTGCTATAAGGTTTGCATAAAGCTTTGCACAAATTATCTCATTTGATCCTCACAATAACTCGGTGTGGAAGATTCTTCAGACATTATTACTTTGATTTCAAAGACAAGGAAATTGAAGGACAGAGTGGTTAAGGAGCTTGCACAGGACTGAAGCAATAATATGGGCTAGCAAGATTCAGACTCAAGTCTCCTGACAATAAATATAATAAAATATTTTTTCACCACACCAGTAGCCTCAACCATTCTTTGTGCTTATGAAAATTGTATCAATTCCTCAAAACCCAGTTCAGTTCTTGTGTTTCTAGGAAGATGTTTTCTGCCTGACCTAATGTGAAATAATCACTCTTCTGGTCACTCATGGCTCTCCACTCCCTTTCCCAACACTTATTTACTCAATTATATATTTCACTGAATTGTTAGTTTTTTTTTTTTTATTGTGTCGATGCCACATCTCCATAAATTCCGTAGAGCACCATCTCCTCCACACTCACAGCTGAACACCCTCATCTCAAATTTTAGGGGAAAAATTTAGACCATTTGCCTTGACTTTCCTCTTTTCCTCTTTTCTTCCTCTTATAACCCTTTGATACCCAAATAGAGTGACAAAGAGCCAGACACGACAGAAACAACTCAACAACAACACTTCTCATCTACTACTACTTTACTCAAATTTCTGATGAAACTTGTTCAGTAATTCACCAATTTCATTTTCTCTATATATTCCCTTGATTCCCCCCTTTCCCATCTTCCTTATCAGATTGACAAAAGATTCCCCTTCCAATCTTTAATTCCTCTCTTCCCAATCCTTCCCTGTGATGCCTATAATCCTGCCTCTGCTATATATACATATATGTATATAATATATATGTGCATAAGTATATATGGGTGTGTTCATGTGTGTTACTAGACCCTACCATTATCCCAAATAATTATCTTATATCATCTTATTTTTCGGCCAAACTCTTCAAAAGAGATGTCTATGCTAATTTTGACTTTTTCTCATCTAAATTCTTATTAATGTGGCATCAGTCAACAGCATCTATTCTCACCAAATCAGTCCACAGTACTTAAGCATTTACTAATAGTCCGCATTTATATGGATTGTTAAGGTTTACAAAGCACTTTAGATGTTATCCCATTTGATCGTAACAATAATGATATTTGCTAACATTTATAGAGTTCTTATTTACTATGTACCAGATGCTTTTCTAAGCGCTATTATCATCCCTATTTTAAAGATGAAGAAACTAAGACAAACAGAGGTTGTGACTTGTCCAGGGTCACACAACTAGTAAGTGTTAGATTTTAATTCAGATTTTCCTGACTCCAGGCTTGGTGCTTTACCTAATGTGACACCTCGCTGTCCTGTAATAATAATAACCCTTAGTATTCTCCCCATTTAACAGAGATCTGAGGCTAGGATTCGTTAAGTGACCCAAGTCACACAGTTAGTAAATGTCTGAAGCAGGACTGGAACACAGGTCTTCTTGACTCCAATGCCTGTAACTCTACCCACTCCTCCACCTAGGTTACTATGGGCTATATACTGGGGATGGAAAGAAAGGCAGAAGCACTGTCTCCCTGCCCTCAAGGAACTCATATGCGGTGCATAACATGATAAAATATTGCACATATAAGATATAGAGAGTTTAGATGAGAGGTAATACAGTTCCTAACTCATATTTGCCATTCAAATGTTTACCTTCCTTCAGGGATCAGCTCAGATTTCACATCTTGCATGATCCCTCCTAGCTGAAAAGTGCTGTTACCTCTCAAATTTTCCTACCATACTTTATCTGATCTTTTTTAATGCTTTTTCATGACAAATTTTGTCTTATATTTCATATATGTAATAACCCAAGAGTAGAGTGTAAGCATGCTTTGGCTCTTTGTCCCTATCTCTCTGTCTCTCCTCTCTTTCTCCTTTCTTCTTTTCCCATCCCCTCTTTCCTCCTCTGTCTTTCCCTCCCTTCCTCTGTCCTCCTCTCCCTTTTCTCTTTCTGTATCTGTAACCATATTATCTGCATTTATATCCACAATGCCTAACCAGCAAGGCCTTAACAAACATTTTTTGACTTGTTGAAATGATATAACTGTAGTCACCATAGCACATTGCAAAGCCAAGGCTGGGAACGACCATCCTGTAGATGGGCAAACAAACAAGAAAATATACGAGAAAGAGAGCTGAGATCATACTCTGTGCATCCAGTAAAGATGAATTTAGTGAAAATATCTATTTGCTTTTCATGATAATTTTTTGTTTACAAGTTAGATCTTGAAGTTGTCATGAATAGGTGAAATGTTTCTGCTTATACGGTCTTTTATTCTTGCCAAAAATACACAAATACACACAAAATTAGAACTGCTCTGATTTATTTAGTTGGCCACTGTAACTATTGTTTCCAGGTTTTCCGAAGAAGTTGTTTCTCTACATTTTAGAACTTTTTTGTCTTTTCAGACAAATCCTCTAGAAAGATCAGTGAAGTCACACAGGCAATAGCTTCTAATATATAATTCTTCTGATGACAGAACATCTAAGAAATTGATATACTGTCCTCTGCTATTCAATAGCCCAAATCAGCAAGGACCTTTTCCTAATTTCAAGGGGAAGGTGATAACAGAGACTTTAGTAAAACCAAGAGCTTAAAAAAAGAGCAGGAAATTCTTGTAATTAAAAGCAGTCCAGTCTATGACCAAAAGATGGTAATTTAGATATGCCAGTGATAAAGGAAGATTGATACCAACAAACAAAGGACTGAAATAAAAAGATAATGGTGAACCTAGTTAGAAAAAGAAAGCAAAAACATGATGCCTGAACAGAAATAGACAAATTTCTCAGTATCTTTCAGTACACCAACTTTCAAACTTCAATTGCATCCATTTTACTGGTGTCATCTATTTTAAACTGCACTGGTTGAGGAAATTATAAAGATTTCTTAAACTGAGGTTAGGGATATTAGCTTCAATGGATCATGAACCTATTCACACAAGTAAATGAGAAAACGTTATACGTTCATGTGGCTAATGTCAGCATAAACTACATTCACTACATTATTTACTTAGTACATTTAGGGATTCCTCTTTTTAGCGAGTTAGTATTAGAATTCAGAAAAAAATAATCACTCTCCACTACCATCTTGATATTTAACCACTTTGGTTAATGACAAGATTAGCTAACTAATATCAACATTATTTTTTTTTATTTTATATATCTTATACTGTACCACTATGACCTATATTCATACAGTCATACAATGAAATTCTAAAGCCAACAGATCTAAACAATAAACCAGCCATAATGATTTTGATACACTTGACCCATAGGAATGAGAAATGGTAGGAATTATGGATTTGTAATGAGAGGATCTGGGTTCGAATCTTGACTCTATTGTCTACCACCAGTATGACCTTGGACAAATCACTTCTCATGTTCTCAGTTTCTCATCTGGAAAATAAAAGGGTTTTTATTAGGTAGACTTTCTTATCCCTTTTATCTCTAAATTTATGAAATTATCATCATACTGTAAGATCCAACTTTTGGGACTGATCTCAAAATAACATCTTCAGTAAAATCTATATCTAAATATAAATATACATTCTATATATACATATACATACACAGATTCATATATACTGAAGCTGGAATTTATATATATATGTGATGGAATTATACATGTCATATATGTGTTTATATAACATGTGTATAAACAAACATATACACATATGTCTGTGTATATACACACATGCACAGATTTATATATGTGTGTGTGTGTGTGTATCCCAGTATATAGATATATATCGCTTGTACACACACACACACACACACACACACACACACACACACACACACACACACACACACACACACACACTGGATTAGTATAGGTTTGATCCAATATTCTTCATCTTATAAACTGCTGAGCTTTTCTTTAAAGGGGATTTTTTGCCAGTGATTTAGGGGACTTGATGGCTAAATGCCACTTGCCAAAGGAAAAAATTCAAAATACATTAGCCCTTGAACAATCTGATTTATCTCTTATAATCTGTAAACTCAAATGGATAAAATAATGCTGAAGAGCTGATGAATTCCAAAGATCAAATCAAATGTTCTGAACAGCAATTATCACAAAATGCATTGCAGCCAAATTTGATACTTGTCTCTTTACAATTCTGAATTCTATGTGATTAGCTAATGTGGTCCCAAAGTCAATGCACCTTGAATGTGTAGGAAACATTTTGGCCAAACAATAAAGTACAGCTGAGAATAAGCTTGCTTTGTCCAGATTACCTAGAATTCAAATATGAACTTCCTGGTGTTTTAGCTTCTTCTTATTCTTTTTTCAATTTAAAGTCTACTTTAAGGAGAACACAAAGAATGTTAACATTTATGAGTTTTGGTGAAATATGGGGAAAGTGATGTTAATAGGAGTAAGTTCATTAAAAATGAGGTAACCTGAATATTATGTGATTTAGACTTTCCAGTGGTCAGAAAGCAGAGGAAAACAAAGTGGAAAGGCAGATAAAACATCAGGAGATCTGTATAATTAATCAGCAATCCCACAAAGTATGCCATAAATTAGGGCTACAATTATATCACTGTGCTTGAAAAATAGGCAATTGGACTCTTTTCTATAACCATTCATATTTATTTCTTAATATCTATCTCCAGCGTAATGCAAAATGCACTTTAAGAAATACTGCTAAGAGAGTCATGCTTTCATCTTTGGTATTTACAACATCATTTGCAATTTTTTATAGCATCTCAGTCATCACACAGAGGCTGCAGCTAAATGCAAGAAGGGAATACCCTGCCATTTTTCAAACTCCAGTTAAGCAAGTGAACTTTAAATGGTGCTAGAATATGAAACGAAGTTTGTTCCAGAAGCTAAGATAGATTATAAATAGAATTTCAAAAAATATATAAAATTTCACTTTAAAGGTATACTTTTATAATTTTCAACAGAAAATCTGAGGAGATGGACTGTCCTTTGCCTCTTTTTATATGCCCTGCACTTAGCATAGGGTCTGGTACATTGTTGGTACTCAATAAATGTTTGTTTGATTGAGCAGTTCTTTTTATACGTGTGTGTATGTATACATATATGTGTATATGTGTGTAAGTATATACACTTAGTGGTGTTAAATTGTTAATCTGAAATAGACGAAATGCCAGTGATCTCTCTTACAAAGACTTCAAGGATCTGGATCGATCAGAAAAGTCGAGTTCTGTTAAATTTAAGCTACATAACCTCACAGTTTAAAGTATTTCCACATTTAAGTTGGGAATCTTTAGAATATACATTGAGTCATTTAGATAATTGACTGTCAACTTTCTATTGATAACGCAACTTAGAAAACTTATCTCGGAAGCTGTACTTTCCATGCTAGGAGATTGACTTGCTAACCTTGTTTTCATGCACTTGACCATCTATAGCAGGCCTGTACAACCTGCTGCCTGAAAGTTGTAAACAGCCTGCAGGCCATAGTCTGTGCCGGCCTGATCTATAGTGTTCATGCATGATCTTAAGAGAGACTTTCAGATTACCACACTCCCTCACCCCAAATTATGGTCTTTCAGAACTATTTGTCCAGCCTTTTTTCCCCCCTGAAATTTACCACAGAGACTAAAAGAAGTACAGTGAAAATTCTTTGCTGTCTCATAGCTCTAAATTTTGGCTGTCCCATCAGACAATGAGTGTAAATCAACAGATTTAAATTGAACACTTTCAATGTAGGAGGCTCTTTGGGAATAAGAGACAGTCACTGCCTCAAAGTGCTCAGAATTCACTTGAGGGGAAATTGTAGACACATATACAAAAGGCTAGTAACAGCATTAAGTAGTTTGTTTAAACACCACCAAAAAGCATAAATTAAATGCTTCCTATGTGCAGGGTACTTTATTGGATGCTGGTGATATAAAGGTGTAAAATAACAGTTTTTTTTACTTCAAGAAGCTTGTAGATTAAGAGTGTGCTCAGACATGAAAATGAATGACAACAAAACAAAGTGTTGTAATGACAGGAGAAAATCAGAGTAGATGCTAGAGGGAAATTTGTACAGGAAGAATGTCCTTTCAACAGAGAGAATCAGGGATTTCATGGAAGGGGAGGTATTTGAATTTGTCCTTGATGGAAGAGAAGTACTTCTACAGGTGGGAATGAGAATGGATTTCAATCGAGGGGTAGGGAATGACCTCCAAGAATGGGCATAGGTAGAAGAAAGCATGCCAGATCTGGTAAATGTTGCTTGGAATGTAAAGTTCATGGAACAAGAATAATGGAAAATAAACTTTCAAATATATACTAGAGTAAGATTAATGATTTTCTATTTCAGGTAGGTGGATGCCATTGAAGTATTTTTTTGCATGGCAGTTTTGTGGTCATCAGGCTGTACTCTTGCATTATAGAGATTTTTGTGGCAGCTTCATAGAGAATGGACTGCAATGGAGATAGAATGGATTGAGGGAGACTAGTTAGGAGGCTACTATACAGTTAGAAAAGAGATGATGGAGCTCTACCTTTGGGTGGTTGGTAGTTTGAGTGGAGAAGGAAGGAAAGATTACAGAAGATATTGGTCAAGATTGGCAACTCATTGGATATAGGATTAAGTGGTACAGGTAGTAAGTGCTATATCAGTTCAGAGAAGGGTGTGGTTGCGATAGATTGATCCAGTTTTTATGATTTTTATGGGACTTGAGCTGAGCTTTGGAGAATAGTGAGATTAAGAAAAAACAGAGAAGCAAGAGGGAGTGTAAAGGCAAGGAAGGGAAGATGGGAGCAAAGGCAGAGAGGTGAGAATATTCATGGGGTACTAGTCCTGTGAAAAACATTTGCAAGGTTTCCACTGAGATTTTCTAAATAAATACAAGGTTTTCTATGGTTTAGCACTTTAATAATGATTCAAAAATGGGCAATACTTATGAAATCAAAAGAGATTTGAGAAATCCTTTAATTAATTCAGATATGCTGTACAGATAATTTTCACTCAATAATTAACTTAGTGTTTTTAAGAAATCAAATGAGATAATGGATGTAAAATACTTCACAAACTTTAAAATGCTATATAAATGTTAGCTATTATTATTGGTACATGTAAATATGGGAGAATCTGTGATTTCAGCAACATAAGGGAACTCTGGTGTGAGAACTCCTATCAGTTTGCTGCCTACTTATGACTTGGTAGACAAACCCTAGAAAGTTCTCCGAGACATAAAAATCAAGTGACTTGTGCAGAGTCACACAATTAGTAAGCTTCAGAGGCAGGATTTTAATTCAGGGTTCCCAGAGAGCACTCAACCCAATATGTCTGGCTTAAATACGTGTGTGTGTTTGTGTGTGTGTGGTGTGGTGTGTGTGTTGCCTCGATTGTTTTGTTTGTCTGACAACGCTGACAAAATCTACCAGATAATTGTTCAGTTCTCTCTTCCATTTCATCTGGATAGTGGCAGAGATGAGTGTATGATCTGTGGGTCTTATAAATCACATACATTCCATTAAAACGAAACTTCTCCATCTCTTCACAATTTCTATATACATTCATAGCTAATATTTAGGAATCAACCTGAAACATGCCATGATCAGTTCTGATTAGTATCTTGTTTCTGAAGAAAGAAAACATTGAAATCAACTCACAGGAAACTTGGAAAAGAAAGTGATTTCCTTGTGAGGAGAAATATGTACATGCATTCAGGTTTTCTATGTGAATCAGCTGCTGACACAATCCATTTTTGGAATCATTCTTGAGATTAGTACAGAAACAGTGAATGCATTCTCAGCTTATTTTTTCCAGCTGATACCATCTGAGCAGAAGCCCACAGGCGCAGTCTTTCAAAGATAAGGCATTCTCGTCTTAGTTTAAACCCCAAAATGCTCACATTATGAAGACGGATCACTTATTCCACTTCAAAATGACATACAGGGATCATAAAAATCTAAGATTACCTGGTAACATATTTTAGGTTAATTCTTATCAAAATAGCTACAATAGTTCCTATAAAGGCTTAGAAAAGGTCTTTAGAAAAACCTTTCCTCTCTTAGATTTACAGCTTTTTTGAGGGGCTTTGTCTATGAACAATCAGTTCAGTTGTTTTGAATAAAATGACCACTAGCCAACTGGATGACAAATTATTTCAACTGGGCAAATTATTTCACCTATTCAGGCCTCAGCCTCATATGTCTAGAGATGACCTACATTTAGATTTGGCCTCAGACACTGTGACCCTGGGCAAGTCACTTAGCCCTATTTGCCTCAGTTTCCTCTTCTGTAAATTCTATAAAGTGAGCTGGAGAAGGAGATGGGAAATCATTCCAGTATCTTTGTCAAGAAAACTCTAGTGGGGTCACCAAGAGTAGGACTGACAAGGAACTGAACAACAACAAAAAAAACCCCCTCTAATTCCAGTGCTCTATCATGTTGCTTTCCTTCTGCTCATCTTTAAAATGAGAAAGCTAGCTTTTGTGATCTTGGAATAAGATAGTTTCTAAAATTTTGTCATTCAATGGTTATTCAGTTCAAACAAAAATTCATTTAAAAGCATAAAGAAGAAAGCAATCGTATAGTTTGAATTGGACGGTCTTGTGAAGGCTTGATTACAATGTCATTACTACAAATGCCCTTATTACTTTAAGTTCAAGTTCCAGGCTAGAACTTTCCCTACCTAACATTTATGGTACTTTGTATGAACTAGGTCAGATGGCAACAAGAAGGAATTAGCAAAGTAAGTTGGACCTCCAGTCACTATGTTTGAAGTTATCTAAAAGTTGAGCTTAGAATGTGTTCATTTTAATTACCCAGACAGCTATATCTGAAGTTCTCAAACACACCCACAGTTGGTGGTTGGGATTCCAGATATTTGCTGTCTCAGAGGTGTAGATTCCATAAATTCACCAGTACTAGAATTTGACCTTTAAGCGTTGGGGAAGTACTGCACATAGTCATAACACATAGATACTATGGGGTAGGGGGGAGCAGAAAAATCCTAGGATCATAAACATAGAGCTGAAAGGGATCTCAGATGCCATCTCATCCACATCTAGTCAAATAGAAATGGGCCCTAAACCATACATAAAGATCCCTGAGGACTCATGATGAAAAATACTATCCACCTCCAGAAAAAGAGCTGATGGGAGTCTGAGTACAGACCAACACATACTGTTTCTCACTCTCCTTCCTTCCTTTCTTCCATCTTTCTTTCCTTCCTTCCTTCCTGAATGCTTTTTTTCTTCATTTCTTCCCTTCTTTCTTGTTTGAGTTTTCTTCCACAAAATGACTAATATGGAAATGTTTTACATGAAATTTTTATTTAATTTTTAATTTATGAAATAAAACAAGCATTTCTAGAACATAGTAGAACAAAAAAGATGATTAAACATAAAACTGCAAAACTATTATGTACAACTTATTTCTTTTAAATAGATAATAAATTTATCACATAAATTTCTTTTTTTCCTTTCTCCCCCCCCCCCCTAGAGATAGCTACTACTGGGCACAAATATGTGTGTGTTTATACATACAACCCCCCCATATATATATGTATATATATATACATATATATATGTAAAATCATTCCATAGATACTTTTATTTTTCAGTTCTTTCTCTGGATGTAGATAGTATCTTCCATCATTGGTCCCTTGTAGTTAATTTGGATATTTATAATAGTCATTGCACATGTATAACCTATATGAGATTGCTTACCATAGGGGGGAAGAAATGGGAGGAAGAAAATTTGAAACTCAAAATAAAAAAATGAAATGTTAAAAAATTTTTATATGTAATTGGGGAAAATGCTATTTTCAAAAGGATCTCTGAGGGTCACATGTTGACTTAGTTCTAAAGTGTAAAGTTATCTGTATTTTATGGAGTTTTTATTTACTTTGCTAAATATTTTCCAATTACATTTGAATCTGGTTCAGGCCATATTTAGGAATATTGGGGCTTCATGTGGGCCACATGTTTGACACCTCTGATCTAGTCCAACCTTCTCACTTTAAAGGACTTAGTAGAAGTCATGCAGATGGGGAGAGATATAAATAACTCCCCTGGTTCTTCTAGTGTTTCACGGGTCAGTAATCTGGAATAGACCTGCAGAAATATGGCCATTGGGAACTCACCTAAAAAGTCTCCTGGTTGATCCAGCTAATGCAGCTGTACTCATACTATGTCCTAGAGGCTTGCCTGGGTCCTGTCTGATCTCAGCAAATGGCCAAATATGCCAACATTTCCTCAGAAACAGCCATTCTAATGACTCCTGGCAATTGGAGTCCTTCTATGCTTACTTGCTGTAATGTAAAGATCTTGCCCCTCCCCCCTCCCCCATTAATAGGCCTCAGGTGGAGCCTATTAAGGGAAGCTTGATTAGGGGAGGCTTGTTTTGCAGGAAGGCTCACATCTTTTATTAATTTGTAATGAGACACTGGGTCAAGGGGGTTGTAATGCCCTCTGGCTCTAAAAAGTATATATATATTCTAAGATAAGGTTTTGCTTTTGGGCTTACTCTTGGAAGAAGGTTTCTGTGGAAGATGAGATTCTAGGTAACTGCACCTCCACACCCTTTGAAAACCCAGATGTTGGGGCTTCTCTCTCTGGTAACTATGTATGTATGTAATGGTCAGACAGTTGGATCTGTCTGTGGATGTGTGTGTGTGTGTGTGTGTGTGTGCTCGTGTGTGAATTGCTTATGGTCAGACAGAAACCCTGTCTGTTGGTCTTTGTTTTTCTGCTTGTATTTTCTCTGTGTGTATATGTGATTAAAGAAGATTGTTGACCCCTCAAAAGTTACTTTCCTTTTAGAAAAGCAGATCTAAGAATCTGTGCTAGCCGGCCATCCTGGATGTGTCAGGGTGCTTACTGTTACACTTGCACGACATCTTTGCATGACCTTAATGGTGTCACGATGCCAGTCAGCTATAGCTGGCATCTCTGCTCACCCCAACTCACTGCTACCAATTTCTCTATCCATGCTGCTGCTGCACATAAGATTTCATTGATCCAGATTTGCATTATATCAGTGCCCAAGAGACTTTCATGATCATTGAATCATAGCTGCAGAGCTGGAAGGGACCTCAGAAACTATCTAGTCAAATTTCTTTATGTTACAGATGAGGAAACTGGGGTCTCAAAAGGTGAAACAAATTTTCCCATGGCCATACGGGTAATAATTATACATGAAAATAATGTAAACCAAAGTCTTAGAGTTTGAGGGATTAAAGGCTTTAGAAAATATTGTGGGTGAGCCTCTCATTTAAAAAATAGAATCCTGAAGTCCATATAGAATAAGTGAATTACCTTGCCTAGTATCAAAGCATAGTACTAAAATCTCAGGACATTCAATCCTGTACTTTTTTTTTAAATGTAGAAAACTAGTCTCATAGGCTTAAAAGGAAGAAACACAATGGAAAGACAAAATAAATGTGATTTAAGGAATTATTTCTCTACCACTTACTATTTGTACGATGGTAAACAACTCACTAAAACTCTTTGGATCTCAGTTTCATCATCTTTAAAAATAAAAGAGATAATATGAAAGGTCCCTCCCAGCTCAAAAGATATGTTCTTGTGATCAACTTATCCAGACTCACTTCTCACACTAACTAAATTAACTAGACTGATGTTTCCCAAACATGGCCCTTTGGGGCTGGGACATAACTCCAAGGGAAAATGTAAATTGATCCTAAAGTGCAGGTAATCAACCAGTCAGAAGATTCACCATCTCTCCCACAGCCAATTTTGATTCTATTTTCAATATATTTACAACAATTTCTTTGACACTTTTATACTCATCCCTCTTTGCAGGCTGGCTTTTTATAGCTGTATGGGTCAGGAACCCTTCAGATTAGATAAAGCATGACCTGACCAGAATCTCCCTGAATCTTTAAGACCCTAGCCCTAGATCTCACTGGCTTGAGATTTTCCCCACACTCATTAATCCATCCACATAGCTGCCAAAGTTGTTTTCCTAAAACTCATTTCTTACCATGTTACCTTGCTCTAAAAACTAAAGTGGTTTCTTATTGACTCTAGAATCAAATATACTTTACCTTTCATCTCCCTTTAAAATTTCTGCTATGATGTACATAATTCATAGCAAATATATGGGGACAGGGATTGGACCTATAATTTAATTGGTCTATGGAAATCCTAGATGAAGAAACTTCTGCCAATACAGGTTGGTACCTACCTTCTTTACAATTCAAAGTCTTAGAGAGTTGCCTAAAACACTGAAATTAATCAGCTTCCTCAGGGTCACTTAGCTGTTATCTATCATATGTGGGACTTGAACCCAAGACTTCTTGGCAGAGAGGTCATTTCTCAATCTACTATGCCAAGCTGCCTCAATAGCACAATGTACGCATAAACCAATAGACAAATCTTAGGATCAAGTAGACAAACATTTTATACCGACAGAGATCCACGAAAAATGTTTCTAGAGACCAACACACTAGAAATTTATTCAAGTTCTCATTTTACTTTGGCCATGAAGATGTTGCCTTCCAAAAATTTAAGAAATCTTTCCCTAATTTCAGATTTATGGAGCATCTTCTATCTAACATGGTATGACCATTTATGATGAGTCCATATTGTTTTATGTACACTATAAGCAGTGGCTTAGTCTAAACCTAAGGCTACAGTAAAAACACAGACATGATAAGTATTCCAAATTTCAACAGGATTTAAAGGGAAATCTCAGGTTGTTTAGAACGTCACCACTTTTAAAGGTTTTTTTTTTTTTTGTAAGTGAGAATGAATGTGAGTGCATGTGCATGCATGCATGTATGTGGGTGTTCATATGTGTGTGGGAGTATGTCCCCAAAAGATGGTTTCCTGGGCTAATCTCTAAACCAAGTAATTACATTTTACTTCTTCCATGCCTCTGGCACTTTAAAGAGCTATCATCGTCTTGGTTTTCGCAGGTGTTGAAAAGAGTTTCTATGCATCGCTGGAGAGATGGCTTGTTTCCATCCCCAAGGTGACTTTGAGTCAAAATAGAATAATCCCTCATTGAAAGTTAGTAACTTTTTGAAAAGTGGTCAATAATCCTTCTTTGAAGTATTTGTTGATGGGCCAAACTTGCTAACTACCATTCTTGTAGGCATGGGGCCATGTCAGTGGCTCCTGCAACCCTGCAGCTGCTGATAAATAGGAGAGAGATCAGAGAAGTTTTATTATATAAAATTACATATTTACACACTTAAGTATTGTATGATCAAACTTGCAATTTATATACATTTTTACATTGTCATGTTGAAATAATAGCTCTCCTTCCATTTGTACTGTACTCTATAAAATACTTTACATAAATTATCTCATTTGAATATCACAACATTGAAAATGTGTACATATTATATATTTCTTTTTTATGAGTGAGGAAACTAAGTCTCAGAGAGGGAAGTAAATTATCCTCGGCCCGATAGCTAGGGAATGGTATCACAAGGAATTTAATCCAGATCTTTCCACTATCCCATAATTTTCTTGGCCATTCAGATTCATTTCTTTAGAACTTATAACAAGGAGTCCATGGGTTCTCTGAATACAACTGAAAACAGAAGTTTATCTGGACATTTTCTTGGCATTTATCATCTTCTAGTTCTTAACATATTTTCATTCAGAAGCTAATTTCCCTGGTCCTAAAAATACTTTTCCAGATCATAAACTTCTCTCCATGTCTGCATATTGGTCTAGCTTCCAGTAATGAGATTTAGACCTGTTCATGAGGAAATGACTTACAGGCCTCCTCAGGTGTCTTACCTTTTTAGCCTACATAGTCTACCAGAATGGACCCTGGAATTGAAGTCAGCAATGTTGGGACTTACTTCTGGTCCCAACAATAAGCTATACAAACCTCAGAATAATCTTTTTGTGTCTATACAACTTGCAAACAATTGGTCAATTCATGGGGGGAAAGATCCATCAAAACAGTGTTGTCATGCTTAGGCAGGTAGATGTAAGACATGGTTTATGATATCTGTTTTTACAGATGATAAAAGTGAGGTTTAGACAATCAATCTCCTTGCCACAATAGCTAACATAAAAGTGAAAACATCCATTTGTTAGCCAGCTGTTTTGCAAAAACATGGCAGACTACCCCTATGTGGTTTAACATTCACTTTTATGCTCTATAAAAATGGATAAAATACACCTCAAATCTACATAATATAGAGACTGTGAAGACACAATGGGGAACAAAGGATTATATGCACTGTTTAGCAAATCTTTCAGATTTTGTTACTTAGCACTTACTGTATTTAAGGATTTGCATTACAGAAAATTCAATTTCTCTTTACTTTTCAGGAAAGGAAAAAACATACACACAAACTCTTTAAAATATATGTTTCACTACTTCTCCTGCTACAGGAAGAGTTTGGGGCCAACATTCTGTGAGTTCAATAACAAAAGCTCTTTATTAATGAGTACATTACTGTGTAAATTAGTGTCAGAATTAGAACTGTGTAGTCTCTACAAGTGACAGTCCTGTTTTACACACTAGCATTTGCAGAACCCTGATTATTTCTGGGGACCAGAACATGCGCCTGGCTTTTGGTTATCCTAGCTGGGAAACATATTTAAAATCGAGGAAAAGGGATTTTTAAAAAAAATTTTCTTAGGGTCAATATCCATTATATCCAAAGTTACTAATGATCTCCTGGGTTGCCAAATTCAATGGCCTTTTCTTCAGCCTCATTTTCTTTGTCCTTTTTGCAGCCTTTGACAGCTGATCACTCTTTTCCTTGAAACTCTCTCTCTCTCTCTCTCTCTCTCTCTCTCTCTCTCTCTCTCTCTCTCTCTGTCTCGGTTTTCCTCCTACCTATCTGACCTCTCCTTCTCTAACTTCTTCACTGGATCCTCCCCCAGATTCCATCTCCTACATTTATATGTTCCTCAGGGTTCTGGAAGTTTGAGACCCTCTTCTCTTCTCCTACTTCACTTGGAATTCTCATCAAATCTCATCAAAATCCATGGATTTAAATACCATCTCTAGGTTGATGATTTTCAAATCTACCTTTCCTGGTCTAGTCTCTCTGCTGACCTCCAATCTTGCATCTCCAACTACCTTTCAGATATCTATGACTGAATGTCCAGTAGACATCTAAAACTTAGTATATCCAAAATATAGCTGATTGTCTTTTCCCCTAAAGCCTTCCCTATTTCTATAGCAGGCAACACCAGTCTCCTCAGTCTTATAACCTAGACATCTTCCTAGATTCCTCACTTTCTCACATCCCTCATATTCAAGCTGTTGCCAAAGCCTATTTCACTTTTGCAATATCTGTTGGATACCAACTCCCCTTCTCTCATTGGACACTGCCACCACTCTAATGCAGGCCTTCATCATCTCACTCCTATATTATTGCAATAACCTGCTGATGAGTCTGCCTGCCTCCACTCTTTTCACTTTAATCCATCCTCCATTCAGGTGCTAAAGTGATTTTTTCAAACACTCTGATCAGGTCATGTCACTTTTCTCCTCAATAAACTCCAGGGGCTTCCTACTGCTTTTAGGATCAAATACAAAATGCCGTATTTAGCATTAAAAGTCTTTCATAATCTAGGCCCCTCCTTCCTCTTCAGTCTCCTTTACTCCCTGATACATACTCTTTGATCCACTGACACTAGCGTCTTGGTAGTTCCATGAACAAGACACTTCTTCTGTTGTTTCTGGTCATTCTCTCTGGCTATCTCCATGCCTAGAATGTTCTCTCTCCTCCACTCTCCTACTGATTCCTCTGTCTTCCTTTAAGGCCCAGTTAAATTCCCATGTTCTATAGGAAGGCTTCCCCAGTCCTTCTGAATCTCAGTGACTTCCCTCTTAATTGTTTCCTACTTATGCGGTACATAGCTGGCGTAATTTGTTTGCATAATTTCTCCCCCATTAGATTCTCTTCTCCATAAGCTCCTTGGGGGTAGGGCCTGTCTTTTTCCTCTTTTTGTATCCCCAGTACTTAATATGGTGCATAGAAAACTGTAGGTATTTATTACAAATTTATTGATAGATCTTTGCATATGGACTCAAGATCAGAGCTTGGTTGAATCAGTTGAAGGAATTACAGGTTTTCATCCCAGAGAAAAGATGATTTGGGGGAATTTGATCGTTATTTTCAAGTACAAGTATTGTCCTGCAGAACATGGAGTAAATCTGTTATATTGGACCCCAGAGGGCAGCACTAGAAATGATGGAGGGAAGTTGCAGAAAAGGTAGATAGATTTTGGCAAAATAAAGCACAACGTCCTACCAATTAGAACTATCCAAAAGTGAATGTAATGCCTAGAGAGACAGTGGCTCTTTGTCATTAGAGGTCTTTAAGCAAGAGGACTCTTTCTGGGGGATGTTGAGGAATTAACTCCTCATCTGACATGGATTGGACTAGATGGGCTTGAGGTACTATAGGTCTGTTATTCTGGGACTCTATGCAGAAGTAGCCCCATATATTTTATTTTTTAGCTATTGAAATACCATTCCCACTCCGAATACCCTTAGGTGGTTAGGTGAGATAATGGACAGAGTTCTGGACTTGGCATCACAAAGACCTGGAATAAGAACAGGCTTCCCTAGGCCATCCCTACCAGGTAAACAATCCACTCAGCTTTGGAATTCTATTGAAGGACTGAGTTATCTTTATTTTTGAGACAGTGCACATTTACCTAATCCACCATATGTAGATGGCAATACCCCCCCCCTCTCTCTCTGTCTCTCTCTCCCCCCCTTTCTGTCTCTCTCTCTCTCTCTCTCTGTCTATCTCTCCCCCCCTTTCTGTCTCTCTCTCTCTCTCCCTCCCTCCCTCTCTCTCTGTCTCTCTCTCTCCCTCTGTCTCTCTCTCTTCCTCTCTCCCTCCCCCTTCCTCCCCCCCCATCATTTCTTTACATCTGTCCTGCTACTATGAACACATGCTACCTTTCTTCCCCCATGCCGACTTTTCACCCTTTCCTCTGCAAACTGTTACTTTTGGAAAGAACGTGCCAATCCATTCACCATTTTTGTGATTTACTAGATTAAAACTGCCTTCTCTGGTCACCATGCCTTAGACATATGGTCTTTAGTTATTTAAAAACTCTTTGAAAGGAGGGAAGGGGAGGGAGAAAACAAGCAAATTGATATGGCCTACTATATCAAATCTTATTTCTTCCCTCTCTACTCTGAAGGAGCTCACCTAAGGAGTAACTTACTTTGTTATCTGGATCCCACTCCTCCCCTACCAATTCCCCAAACCTCCCATGCAATGAGCAGAGCTGCTCTTGAATTCTCTATATGGATTCTTCCATGGGAAGGTCTACTACCAGATATTGTCTAGTCTCAGATGCTCATTGCTAGACTAGAGGAAGAAAGGCTTGGGTAATCCACAACAGATTATTTTTTGAAGTGTCTTTAGTTCTTGGAAAATTGTGACTTTTCACAGTAGATGTTCTCTGCTAATGAATTTGGCTTTCGTGAATGCTAAAATGATATTGTATTCCCTGAGTGTGTATAACCAATGGGCAGTTGTAGTAAGTCACTCAAAAGTATGCCAGGTGGCAGAGGGAAGCAAGCCTGTGGTTCAACACTGGTTATGGGTTTGCTACTTTTGTGACAAATACACAGACAATTTAGCATGGATAGTAGGAATGTCTAAAGGGAAGAAGAAACAATAATAAAAGAAACCAGTTTTCATAGCCCAAACAAAACAGATTAAGCCTGCTAATGCTTAGCCTTAATAATAAATGTTAAGAGCAAGCAAACTCTCTCTCTCTCTCTCTCTCTCTCTGTCTGTCTTTTTGTCTCTCTCTCCCTCCCTCTCTCTCTCCCCCTCTCTCTCTTTTTCCCTCTCTATTTCTCCCTCTTCTCCTCCCCGCCCCCTGTACACACTGGGGGTATTTTCCATATGGCATTGCAGAACTATTTTATATCATTCTAAAAGTTTCCAGATTTCATACCTATTGGGTTATTAAACTGACAGGATTAAATGTACCAGCTATAGTTCTTTGCCCTCTAGAACAGACAAAAAGCTATTGCTAATAAATGAACAATTCTTCCATACGGTGAAATAGAGTGAACCAGGCTGGCATATAAGTCTTTGTTGGCTAGATTGATCTAGACAACACATACTCTCAGAATCACCTAGAGCCATTCTCTGTAGACCTGATGAGATCAACGGTCAGAGGAAAAAATGGGGTAAATATAATTGCAATTTCTCTGCAGCACCTTATTGGCTGACAAGACATCTGACATTGTGACTATTTAATATATGGGAAGGGGGAGAATGACTAGACCTTCTGTCCACTCGCAGTAATTGATCTTCCTCAAAATTCCCAATGGCTTTGGTGGACACTCCTGGCAAATCACTTTCTGGTGTCTCCCAGAGGGAGAAGGTGAAAGACCTTGCTTATCCTGGAGAAGTTTTCTTTCTTTTCCCTCTCTCTCAGGTGACAAAAATGACACCAGGTAGAGGCTTCAGAGAATGTTCAATCAAGACGGGACTGGTGAATACAGATTTCATCTGCCTAAGGTCAGACTTACACAGTTACAATTACCTACATACAACAAACATATTTTTTTTGGTAGGTGAGAGAATCCTGGCTTTATATACAATTGTAAAAATACCTGTGATAAGAGTGGGATTTTAAAGAGAGTAATTCAGCAAATTGTTTAAGACTTCTCTAGACAATGAACCAATGACTCTAAAGGGAGTTCTTCAAGTTATTGTGCTAATTTGGAACTAATCCAACTGATTGGCTCCCAGGAGCACTGACTCTCAGGGATAGTACCTCAAATGCCATCTAGTCCAATTCACAAATAGACAGGCAAGCATTTCTTTTACAATATTATTGACAGAGGTCATCCTCCCTGTGAGGAGAAACCCACTCCTTCCAGAGACTTATTCCACTTCTTAGTAGCTCTAATTTTTTAGGAAATTTCCTCTCGTTTACCCAGAGCCTGCCTCTCTTTTAACTTCTACTTTGTCTTCTCAATCTACATTCTGGGGTGAAGTAGAACAAATTTTATCCCCTCTCCGCTATGACATATCTTCAAATATTTTAAGACACTCTCATGGCCTTCTGACTTCTCGCCTTTAGGGAAAAATCCTTCAGTTCCTTTAACTGATCTTTACATGGCATGAACTCGAGGCCTGTCATCATATTGGTTACCTTCTTTTGGACTGTTTAGATTTATTAATATCTTTCCCAAAATAGTATAAAAATATCTTGAGATCTGTGACTTTCTTCCTTCTATCTTTTTCTTTCTCCTCTCTTCCTTTCTCTCTTTACTCCTTCTTTTCTTCCTTTCTTTTCCATTTTTTTCCTTCTCATGGACTAAGTATCATTCATAAGATGCTTGATTTTAAATCAGTAGACTTATATTCCAATTTATCTTTGCTGCTTACAAACCACAGGAAAGGGAACAGACATTTATTAAGTGATTATCATGAGCCAAGCTTTATATTAAACACTTAAGAAGTGTTAGTTAATTTGATCCTCACAACAATCCAGGGAAGTAGGTACTGTTATTACCCCCATTTTACAGTGGAGGAAACTAGGGCAAAGAGAGGTTAGATGACTTGCCCAGGGCCACACAGCCACTAAGTGTGTCTTAAGCTGGATTTCAACTCAGGATCTTCCTGACTTCGGGTCAGAGCTCTATCCACTACCCCACCTGAGCACCATGGGACCAGGGTAAATTATTTAAACCATGAGACTCAATGTCCTCAAATCTAAAAAGTCAAATAATAATACTTGAGTGGAGGATACCATGGGATGATGGATAGAGATCTGGCTTTGGAGGCAGGAACACCTAGGTTCGTATCCTCCATCTGATCCTGGGAAAATCAGTTAATATCTCAGAACTCCCAGAGAACACTCTACAACTAGTATGTTGCAGAGAAGGTCCTGCCTGTATCAGCAGAGAAGGTTTCTTTATGGAGAGTTTTTATAACAATGAAATCCCAGATCCAATTCTTTTCCCTATTAACCAACCTACATTTATATAATATTTGAGGGTTAACAAATGTTTTCCACTGGTTATTTTTCCTTAAAATAACCCTTTGAAATAGGTAGTATAATTCCTCTGTTCTCCATTTTACACATGAGAAAAATACGATGGTGAAGAATGAACTGATTTACCTATTGGAGCAGACTTCCTATTTCATCTCCCAATTCTGTGCTTTTCTACAAGCCACACTCAGGCTGAGAATTTACTCTTTCTTTCTTTCTGCCTCTCCAAATGATTGTCTTCCTTCAGGATCCAGCTTAAGTATCACTTCTCTCATGAACAAGCCTTCCTTGATCCCCTTACCCAAATGGATTTTCCTCTCTCCTCTTCAGTTTTGCTTACGCTAACTTGCATAGATATTCTATCACTCCTCCCCTTCCCCCTAATTTTTGCTTTTATAACTCAAGTATCCAGCACAATACTTTCCAGAAAGTGGCTGCTTATTAAAAGTTGGATTGAATTGATATGACTGAAGTTTTATGTAGGGCTCCTGGGTCTGAACTGGCTGACTTGTCTTCACTCTCTGTTACAGCTTTGACCTGTGAAGGACCAGGAAGTTCTGCCTTAGGCCCAAAACTTGTTTCTTATTTAAGTTACAAAGAAAATCTTTGGATTCAAGCCTGAAGTCCACATATTTATAACTGGTTAACAGCAAGAAGGTCTGAGAGGCAAGCAAATAAATTTAATTTCCAAGTGATAAATGTCAGATTAAACCCATTTGCTCTTTTGAGTAGAGTCTGGGGTAATAAATTTAAAGCTTTCTCCTGGTACCATTCCATTTGGGAGCCATGTGACTTCCTGTAGTCCCAAGAACTTCCTTTTAATTTATGCAGGGCTTTGGTTTACCTCCAGAATTGAAGATTCCTACGACCCATGTAATTGGGGTTAGAGGTGTGTAGGGGCCTTTGTGACTCAGAGAAGTCAAATTAAAAAAAAGTACACCATTTCTAACTACTGCAGCTTCTTTTCTCTTTCCTAACTTTTGGGACTCTGTTAAGCAACTAAGAATTAAGCAGAGATCCTGTTAGAAAAGCAGTAGAATTCTGGGCTAATGTATTCGAAGGTACTTAAATAATATAGATAGAAAGGAAAGTTCAAAACCCAGAGAACTTAATCTGGGGTTCATGAACTTTTTTTTTTTCAAAATTCATATTAGCAGTTCAATATAATTGGTTTTCTTTGTAATCCTATGTGTTTTATTTTGTGAATTTAGAAATGTTCTAAGAAAGGATCCATAGGCTTTACTAGATTTCAAGAGCGATCTGTAACACAGAAAAAGTTAAGAATTCTTGGCGTAAATGGTCTCAAAAGTCCTTTCTAGTTTCAAAATTCTGTGACATTAACCAAGAGACTCCCCTGATCACCCTTTCTTTTGATCATGACTAAATTTCTGAACTGTCCTGCCTAGGATGGGTAGCTCTGGAAAAGGTGACCCTGTGGCCCATCACAATCCAACTGCTGAGCTTAATATGCTCACAAAGCAAACTTCCAAAGGGATAGGAGGTTGCGAGGCTCATTCTGTTGACTCACCTTGTCTTCAAAGAGGACCAATGGGGCATAACAGAACAATGAGCCTACCCAGGAGGTCAATGATGCCAAGTGATCTGAGGCTGCACAAAGGCAGTCAAGATATTTCAGGGAAGAAATTCGTGCAAGAAAAGACATATATTAGATCCAGAAAGATAAGCACAAGGATAACCATCAGGATATTCTAACACTCTCAAAAAAATAAAAGTTTTTGAGAACTAACCTGGAATAATGAATAGAGGACAGGACTCAGACTTAGGAAGGACTGGGTTTCAGTTCTATTTCATGTGCTTATTAGCTGTGAAAACCTTGGGTAAGAAACTGATCCTCAGTTTTATCATCCATAAAATGGGGATAATAGTAATTGTAGCACTTATATAGTTATTGAGAGGATCATATGTGATCGTGTATATAAATCATTTTGTAAATTTTAAAGTACTCTATGAAACATCTTTTTTTTTTGTTTGTTTTTGCTCTGGACTTGTCATTTCCTATAAGGAAAATGCTTCTACCAGTGCATATCTGCAACTGTGCTGTAATTTCTAGTTTTAGATAATTAACTGTGTCAGTGAGAGGGTCAGTGACTTGCCCAGGGTGAGAGAGTCAGGATCACTGAGAAGAAGTCCTGACCTGGTGAAAACAAACAAACAAACACACAATAGCCAAAAACTTTCCAGCTCCTCCAGCAAGGCCATAAAAGAGGAGAAGGAGAAGAGGGGAGGGAAAGAGGGGAGAGGGGAGGAGATGAGTGGGGGAAGAGGAGAGGTGGAGGGAGAAGGAGAGGGAGAAGAGGAGAGGGGGAGAGAGAGGAGGATGGCCTCCAGCCATCAGAAAATTTTCACCCATTTCTACTAATGTGCGAAACCCCTCAGATGTACCCTGCCTTGTGTGCAATTTAAATGTGGAATAGGAAAAGAAAATACGCAAAAAATAAAAATGTAAAGCATATATGAAAATCTAAATCACACAGATCAAATTATTAGTTTACACTGCAATCAATACAAAATACAGCTTCATATTTTGTTACAGTTACCTAATGCGACATGTTTAGGATCATCTATTTGAAAAATATAAATACCTTTTGTTTTTCATTGTATGTTAAATTTTTATAATTTTAACCTGATTCAATTGATTTGAAAACTCAGAGAAAATGAAGTTAGAAAACTTTTAAAAATAAATTGCTTTTTAAAAAATATGCATGCTGGCCACTTAAACTTGTATAACTGAAGAATAACTAAAATTTTAAAATATATACTCATCATGATCAAATAAAATTTTACTCCTCATAGCAACTTTCTTCTTAGAAAGAGACATTTTTCAAACAGTTCAGGAGATCTGTAATTACACGTAAGTCAAGATGTCATTGTCATAATGTCAAAGTGCAGAAGGGAATACTTCTGGGGAGTCAGAAATACTTGGAGTTGCTCAGTTTTGCCACATATTTGCAAGCCGTTACTCAGAATTGTGCATTCATTAAACCCAAATATATATATACACACATATATATAGTGTTAAAATTATATTAAATTTAATTATATTCTCAACACATAATTAGTAGTTTGGTTGAATAGAGCCTATATTGTCTGACAACTGGTAGAATTTTGCATATCATTATTTTCCTTGAAACTCATTGATTTTACAATAGATGCAAAAAATAATCTACAATCATACTGCAGAGTCAAAAAGATAGTGCATACAATAGTTGCACCATGGGCCCCCTTTCTGGGCCCATGAATCTGGTGATTTTCTTCTGCATCAGCCCTATAGACAATATGTGTCCAAGGTAGTAATTTAAACCCAAGTCTTCCTCAATCAGAAGCTGTCTCTCTATCCACTCTAGCACACCACCCACATGTTACTTAGCAGTATTATTAGGGCTGGGCTGGGGAATCTGCTATTTTAATTCAAGTGCTCATGAAGCTCTAAACTTTCAAGTCTACTTTCCATCAGACCACTTAATCAGGTAAGAGACCAGTCAAAATAAACCTGCGTTAAAAGTGAGCTGTTTGAAATATACCAGCAGTGAATGCATTTTCAGATGTTCAGATGAGATAAACATTCTGATACCAAAATGTCACTTCAAAAGAAGCTATTTACAAGGTTGCTTTCCACTTTTCTCAAGCAGGCGGTACTGACAAACCATTATGTTACTGATGATTCATCCGTGTGATGTGTTGACAATAGGTTCTTTGTTTAAAAAGCGAGTCAATCCAATTGATATAACACAGCCATTTTAAGATTCTTTGGAGTTTCTCCAGGAGATTGTTAAGCATACGTAAATCACACCCAAATTTACTGTTATCTCTTAAGATAGATCTCTAGAAATTATGATCTTTCCCACCAGTTGGTGTTAGAACAGTATGAGTAGTCCATCTTGATATATAGTTGCTGTCTCCTGCTATAACAACTGCTGAACTGCTACCAAAGAGACCTCCAAGTGTAAGCTTGTAAAGACCCAACTTTTCCCTAGAGTATTATGTTTCCTTTGAAATACTATTCAATTTCAATTCAAAATAGTTTTAAATACAGAATTTTCTTCTTAGGATATTTTAAACTTTTTCATCATTATGTACTTTTACAAGGAAGAAAGGTGAATGGATAGAAACCAACCGATAAAAGGACAGTACTTTCAGAATGAAGAGGTCAACGGCCCCATTGTACTCTGCCCTTGTTGGACCCCATATGGACTATTGTATTCATCTGTGGATGTTATATTTTAGAAAGGACATTCAGGAAGTGGAAGAAATCCAAAGGAAGGTGATCTGCATGGTGAAAGGATTGGAGGTGTCACATAGAGAAAGGTTGAAAGAGCTTGGGATGTTTACTGTGAAATAGAGAATATTAGGCATCTTTAAATATCCAAAGGGAAATCATATAGAAGGGGTTTGGACTCTTTTGCTTGGCCTCAGAGAGTATAAATAGGAGCAATGGGTTTCCAGGATAAAGCCTAAAAGAACTACAGAAGTTTCAGCAAGCTCCAAAGCTATGGAGAAGCATATCTAGAAACACTTCTTAAAGTTCTAAAATCTAGGTGTTCAAAAGTGGAGTTGGTTACTTGTTTTTCTTTTAATTTTTCTTGGCTATTGAGTTTCTCCTCAGAAAGATCTGGATTTGAATGTCACACTTACTAGCTTACTATTTGTGTGACCCTGGGTAAATCACCGAACCTTTCAGCCTCAATTTCCCCATTTGTAAAATGGGGAAAATAACGTCACGTACCTCCCTGAGATAACATGTAAACTGGTTTGTTAGCCTTAAAGTTCTAAACTGATATTAGTTAGTTTTTAAAATTGTTTTTAATATTATTTTTATTATTCATGGGCACGTTGGGTGAAGCTTTATGATGGATATTATAAAGAGGGTCCTTTTTCAAGTATAGATTGGATTCGGGATCTCTGAGATCGTTTTCACCTTCAAGATGTTATGTGCTTCTGAAATTCTCTTTCCCAGGCAACACCCTATTCAGGCACAATGAAGTGAACCAGGCAACACACAGAGGAAGAAATAGTCATATTTTGCCTCATACAGTTTTTAATTTATTTTGTTTTCAGTTTTCACTCTGAACTTCAACATTTCCTACCTTTGGGCTATGGGAGAGTGTGTTTCTGAGCATGTGTGTATTCATATATCACACAGTATGTCAGGTTAGTAGGATAATGGGACCAACTGGGAAAAAAAATCTCACAAAGGGAGCAAGCCTGCCTATAGTTTCTAGGTCAGAACCTGCTCTAACGAAGTAAGCTGTGAAGGGCCCTTTATTTTGTTACTTGTTTAATTAAGATAACAGATGTTACTATTATATAAGTTCTAGTGAGTGGCTGTTTAATAGGCCACTCTTTCATATGGTTTGTGACTGGTGAAAACCAGCTCAAACAACCATTTCCTTTGTAGGAAATTCTCCTACAATTAAATTGAATAAACAATGCACCCAGTGCCCATTCATACAAAGGAGACAGCTTTAATGGGGCAAGAGTGTAATAGCAGCAGGAATGTTCCAACAGAAGAATTTCCTAGTTTAAAAGGCCATTTTAATTCTCTGTTTTATCTGTCAGGCCCTAAGTTGACCTGACAATCGGACACATTGGGAAAATATTTCAAGATGGTTAGAAGCTCAGTGTTACATTGGAAGGAGGTGGGGTGGGTGTGTCTGCTCTTTCTTTGCATTTATTTTAATAAAAACTGAGGAAAAGGTTCATTGACAGCTCCCCTGGAAGCCTAGTAGGTATGGAAGAGAGGGAGAAAAGACATAGGAGTAAATTTGATATATTTCCAGGGCACACAAAACAAAGAGCTTTGGTTTGATTCATTTTGATTTTATTTTATTAATTCTTTTGGTGAAATGGAGAAATAAAGCATACTAGATTAGCAGGTGGACTGATGTCCAACTTGTCTTCTAATTGTGAACTCCTTTAGATGTATTTCTTCATCATTCAAATTAAGGAGTTGGTCCAAAGAAAGGGTTCTTAGCATGGGTCACATAAACTTGAAAGAGATTTTGATAACTATGTGAATGAAATTAGTTCCATTTGCAATCCCATGTATTTTATTTTATTTCAAAAATATGACTTTCAGAAGGTATCCCTACGTTTTGTGAGATGTCCATGAAGCAAAAGAAGTTAAGAGCTTCTGCACTAGATCACCTCCAACCTTCTCTTTGAGCTGCAATTTCTATTCTTATTTTGGAAGAAGAATAAATACAAACACAACTTGGCCATTTTGTTTATCTATCTATATCTATCTATCTATCTATCTATCTATCTATCTATCTATCTATCTATCTGTCTGTCTGTCTGTCTGTCTGTCTGTCTGTCTGTCTGTCTGTCTGTCTGTCTATCTATCCATCCATCCATCCATCCATCTATCATTTATTTACCTATCTGCTTTTCTGTCAGTTTTTCTGTCCATTCATTCACTCATTTATTCCTTCCTTCCTCCCCTTCTCTCTTCTTCCCTCTCTTTCTTTATACCCTTCTTCCTCTCTCCTCTCCTTCCTTCTCCTTCCTCTCTTTCTTTCTCTCTCTCTTTCTCCTATCTTGTTTCCTTCTTTCTATTTCTCTCTGGTTGTCTCCTTTTCCTCCCTTCCTCCACCCTCCCTCCCTTCCTGTCTTCCTTCCTTCCTTTCTCTCTCTTCTTTCTTTCTTTCTTTCTTTTTCTTCCTTCCTTCCTTCCTTCCTTCCTTCCTTCCTTCCTTCCTTCCTTCCTTCCTTCCTTCCTTCCTTTCTTCCTTCCTTCCTTTCTTCCTTCCTTCTTTCCTTCCTTCCTTCATTTCTTTCTTTTCCTTCTTTTTTTCTTCCTATAGTAAACTGACAGCACTTGTGGGGTTGAATGACTCAACAAGCTGCCTTTTTTAAAGAGACCATACCATTTTTAACTCCAACCAAATTAGGTCACATTCAATGAAACCATTTAAGTCATGGTTATACATTAAAAATAGATTTTTTTTCCACAGCTGGATCTGCACAGAGGCAGCAGAATTGGACATGTCCCAAGGTCTGTGGGGATTTGGCTGGCTACAGCAAGTAAAGATTAGTGTGGAGGAGGAGTGCTATAAGAAGATCCCTGTTAGCTCTGAGTCAAATGGAATAACCATGACAAACTGGACCCCTAATGGTGTGACTCAAATGTTACCCTGATTCATCTATCTTATATGTCCTCGACTAATGTCCCATTTGGTTGGCCCTTCATGGCAGGATGGTGCATCCTGTTTAAAGGTATGACAGAACACACACTCAGACAGTCTCTACCAACCTGGAAAGCTTCTCTATGCCTGGCACTTAGGAAGCATTTAATGACTGCTTTATCCAATCTACCTGCCATCTAAGCACCAAGGCCCTTAAGTTTGAAGCAGTCCATCATCAGCTTGGTTGTAGAGTAATGCATTTTGCAGCATTTCCTGAGAAAAGCAATAGAATACAGTGAGAAGAGCACTCAGTTTAGAATCAGGGGATCAAGCTTCAGATCTTGGCTATGCTACTTGCTCCCTAAATCATTTCATGGTTTTGGTCCTTGGTTTCTTCATCTATAAACTGAGAGGGTTGAATTCATGGGCTTAAAGATTTAGAGCTAGAAGTACAGTACCCTTTGAGAATACAGGAGTTCTTAACCTAGATCTATGAAGTTTATGTACACACATGAGAGATAATTGCATTCTAAAATGATTGATTTCCTTTGCAATCCTATATAATTTATTTTATGCATTTAAAACATTATTTTGAAGAGAGATCCACAGGCTGTGGGATCCAGATTTCCAAAGACTGTTACATACACACACACACACACACACACACACACACACACACACACACACACACACACACACACACAGGCCAAGAGGTCCTGATGTAACCTAACCTCCTAATTTTACATGTGAGTAAACTGAGGCTCAGGGAGGTTGCGACTTGCCCTAAGTTATAGATGTAGCAAGCAGAAAGATTTGAACCAAAGCTCTCAAACTCTTAAGCCAGTTCTCTTTTTCTTACACCACACCTTTCAAGTCCAAGTCATTGATTTCTAATATCTTAATCCAGGTTGAATTCTTATATCTCATGTTTTAAAGCATTTGGAAAGACATGAAATGTTTTTACATTTGCAAGGCAATAGGAGGAAATATTCTTCATCTGTCCTGTTCCTATTACCACTATTAAAACATGCTTATATGTTATAAAATAGAAATGGGAGACTCAGCCTTCTGATTGGCCAAAGGTTCTTCCTTAATTCTTAATAAGGCATAATCAAGAGGTGTTCAGGGGCAGCGAGGTGCCACAGTGGATAGCTTGCTGAGCCTGGAATCAGGAAGACTCAGCTTCCTGAGTTCAAATCTGGCCTCAGATACTGAACTAATTATGTGACCTTGGGCAAGTCACTTCATCCTGTTGGTTTGTAAAATAAGTTCCAGGAGGAAATGGCAAACCACTATAGTATCTTTACCAAAGAAACCCCAAATGGGGTCTTGAAGAATCAGACATAACTGAAACAATTGAACAAAACAAGAGGTTTTCAGATGAGCTCAGTGCTCAACTAAATGCATCTTTCCCATGTAACAATTTGGCACAAAAGAGGGCTGCTTTTAGATTCTTTGGCTTATTCTGTGATACTATTGTTGGGGTTAAACAATTTATCCCCAAATTACAGACAATTTGTTTACTTTTAATTATCTCACAACCCCACCTCTGAGCTGAGTTGTAAAGCAGTATTTCCCCTTCTGGAAACAGGCTGGAGGAGGTGTTACCTACGTAAAGTGAAACCACACCACAACTTTCCAAATAGAGGCTTTTACCAACCACCTGGAATTCTCATCAGGCAATGTCTAATTTCACTCTATGCTCCCTCCAGGTACCATATGCTGTAATTATATGGCAAGCCAAGTACTGCTCTGATTAGATCATTTGGCAAAAGGGATTTAGAAATACCAGGATAGATATTTACCAGCATCGATCTCATTAACATTGGCATGTTATCTGTGAGTGAAATATGAAGGTAAGATGTCCCCCAAATACAGGGGTCACAGATTCCATGCTATCTTGGATGGGGCAGTCTGCTTCTGCATATCAGAGAAAGGACTGATGAGCAGTATAATTACCAGGGATGTCATGGCACCAGGTGAAGGATCCTAAGGATCTGGCTGGCTTCTGCTAAGCCAGCGGGTGATCTCAAGGGCACAAAGGTGTGTTTACCTGGTTCAAATATCCAGCCATAAGCAGGAAGTTCTCATTGCACTAGCTTGGCTGTGGTTATGACCACTTAAGATCTCTTGATGGCATATGGCTGCTTTTTTTTCAGAACAGACTCTGATGAGATATTTCCAAATTTTAGTGGCTTTTTCCTGAGTTGTACATAGAGCTCTTCACTAAGAGAACCGCAATTTTGTCCTACCTGATCTCTTCCTCATTCTACAGTGTACTTATAAGATTCAAGAATCCTCTTTCAACAATGTTTTCAGCAAGTTCATCCCCTGCTCAAAGACCAACAGTTGTCCTTACTGACCAATATTATCAATTTCAAATTCTTTGGACACTATTTCAAACAAACCCAACATTTCCTTGACACTTTTGAATTTTGTTATTTTCCTATTAGAAAGCCTTGCTCCAATAATTCCAGTAAATGTAGGCTAAGTCTTTCCTGCACTTTGGACTTACAAATATGTAGGAATAAGTAAGTACAAAGCACACAGGCAGATAGATATATCTGTATGCATATGGATCTATCTATCTGGGCAGCTGGGTGGCACAGTGGATAGAGTGCTAGCCCTGGAGTCAGGAGAACTTGAGTTCAAATCTGACCTCCAATATTTACTAGCCATATGACCCTGGGCAAGTCATTTAACCTTGTTTGCCTCAGTTTCTCAGCTGTAAAAATAAACTGGAGAAGGAAATGGCCAAGAAAACTGGAGAGTCAGACATGATGAATAATGACAACAAAACGACATACATACATGTATACAAGTAAGTAAATATATGTAAAGAAATAAAAATATAAACATGATTATACCACATATATGAGATGTAATGCGGGTTATTGTATAGAGAAGAAAGAATATTGGAGTTCAAGTCATGTCTTTGAAATACACTGTTTGTATGACCTTGGTTAAGTCACTCGCAATGTTCTAGGCAATTCTCTCAGAATCTAAATCACAGAGAAGGTGCTTACTGGCATTGCTAGAAGGACATTCCTCACCTAGTAATTCTCTATATATGAATGAAATCACAGGTCTAGTCTATCCCTTAGAGTAGAGCTTGAGAAAGCATTAACAAAGATGGGGGGGGGGGGGGCGGTGAGGTGTGGGAAGGGAATCAGGAAAGGTCTCATGTAAGATGTGACCCCTGAACTGTACTTTGGAGAAAGATGCAGATCCTAAGAGGTGGCAAGGAGAAAAAAGATACTCGGGGAGTACTTAGACTTCTGTACTGATTTATATACATACCCATGCGTGACTTTACAAGTGGTCATTTCCCGTTTATGCTTTTGGTCACAGCCACTAGATTATAAATTCCTAGAGGCCAGCCCTGCATCCTTTACTCACTTGGAATGTTCTCTTTCTCTTTCTTCTCCCCCTTCACTTATGGTCTGCATATATAAGTGCCTCATAAAGGACTGATTCATTCAATAATTCAGTAAACATTTACTAAGTGCCACCTACATACAGAGCATAGCAGTAGGTGCTGGGGGAAGTGCAAAGTTGAGATAAGATGAAGCCTTACTCTGAATGAGTCTATTCATAGGACAAGACACGCATACACATACACATGTGTATACACACATATGTACATATGTGTGTATACACATATAAACATATATATAATTTAACTGTTATACAGAATAATATATATTACATATGTTACTTAGGAATAAAATTAGGGTTAGGGAATGGCACATTATTCCTGAAAGGGGCTTCAGGGAAGGGTTCGTAGAATTGTTGGCATTTGATTTGGGCTTCAGAGAATGGGCAGGAAACTCCAGTCAAGAGGAGAGGTGGACGTTATAGGCATGAGGAATGAAATGATCAAAGTCACAAAGGTGAGAAGGTATCAAGGCCAGTTGGGGAACAGAATAAATTAAATTTGTTGGGATCATACTGTGAATCAACAGAATTTCAAGCTGAAAGGATCTCAGAAGCCATCTAGTTTAAAGATGAGGGACCTGAGGCCCAGAAAGGTTAAAAGACTTGCTTCAGTTTACAAAGGTAGTGTCAGAGATGGGATTTGAACATAAGACCTCCATTGTCTTTTTCCTCTGTGTCTGATGGGAATATATGGTGAATGCTAGACAAAGGTGTTTGAGTTTTACTTGGTAGGGGATGGGGAGCCATTTGAGATTTTTAAATGGGAGGATAGCATGCTACATATAAGGGAATTAGTCTGGCAGTGGTATGATGGATGGATTAAAGTGGGAGCATTGTTCAGGGAAGCTTCAAATAATAATAGGAGGCTAAGTTATTTTCTTAGATCCTCACAGCAAACTCATGACATTGGATGATGTACTACTTCCCCCTTTTCACAGAGATGGGGACTGGGGCTCAGAGAATTCATGTCTGTTTTTAAATTTGAAAACCTGGTAAGTACTAGAACCAAGTTTAGAATTTAGGCTTTCTGACTTCAGATCTAGGACTCTTTTCATTTTATAAACTCAATGTTTTATAGTGCAGAGGATATTAGAATTTGAATCAGGAAGACCTGGGTTCAAATCCTTCCTCACACTCTAGAAGTATGACCCTGGACAAGTCACTTACCCTCTTAGTCTCTCAATTTTTTCATCCATAAAATGAAGTGGTCAGATACATTAGTATTAAGGTCAGTTCTAGCTCTAATCTATGATCCTATGAAATGGAGATGTGAAAATTGACCACTTAATTTAATTTATGGGAAACAGAGATGGTCAACCAATAGATAGGACCCACCAAGAGATCCCAGATAGCTGGGAGATGTCCAAGACTTGTTGCCATCCCCACCACGTTCCACTCCGACCCTTCTTCCGAATTTTGAGAAGTAAAAGATTACAGATTGCCTCCCATAGTCTACATTGCCAGATCCACTTTCCCAGCTTCAAACCCTCCCTTCTAACACTCAGCATCAGCTGGGCCCTGCAGATGTGATGAGAGAACACAGGCAGAGGGAAACACACTCTCCAAGCAATGAAGGAATGAAATAGGGTCTCTGTAAAAGAAAAGAGGAAAACTGAGCAAGGGGAAAATCTGACTTCAAGATGCAAAGAAGGCGGTTCAGCCAACCTTGTTTCCAGAAACTTGTCAGAACTTAGACTAATTGTAGATATTCATTTGACAGGAGAGAGAAATTTGGCTGCCGTTATGTACACTGTTTTAGGTCTCTGCCAGGGAGTACAGGGTTTGCTACTGGTGTGTTTTATATTTCCCTAAAGAGCCCAGATGCTGAGGTGATGGGTGCTTATGTAGATTTCTTGTACATAAACATAAATATTCTGAGAAGGAATGAATAGTCCAGGGATGACTTGTGAGAGAAGAACGCCTTTGTTTTCTGGAGATTCTAGTTAAAGCATGTGTCCTTCCTTCTAACAAGTGGTCCAGCATCATTAGAGTATAGGATTCCTTTGGGAGTTGGGGGGATAAAGCTGGAAAGGCAGGTTTGGGTCAACTCATGGAGGTCAGCTTAGCAGCTCTGCTTTATTTGCTATGTAGTACAGAGTTACTGAAAATCTTTGAATGGAAATGCAACACTGTGGAGATATATTTTAGGAAAATGAACATGGTAGAAAACTTAAATTGAGAAGATGTGCAGTTAAGGGTTAAAGACAGTGATTAGAAAACTATTGGGCCACTAAGTGGTGTAGTATATAGAATTCGGGGTCTGGATTCAGGTCAGGACTCATCTTCCAGAGTTCAAATCTGGCCTCAGACACTTCCTAGTTATATGACCCTGGGCAAGTCACTTAACCCTGGTTGCCTCAGTTCCTCATCTGTAAAATGAGCTGGAGAAGGAAATGGCAGACAACTCTAGTATCTTTGCCAAGAATTCCCCAACTGGAGTCCCGAAGAGTTGACATGGCTGAAATGACAAAACAACCACAAGGTCGCTTCTAGATCTGAACTTAAAACCCCATGTTCTTTCCTAGATCTTTCACGGATGATCCAGCACCAGAACCAAAGAATTCTAAGTAGCACTGCCTCTAGGGTAAGTCTGAGTTCTGGCTATCTTCCTTCTCCTCCTTCTCAGCACTTTAAGGATATTTACACAGTATGTCCCAAAACCCTTAATGAAGTTTTAAGCTTCAATAAGGACCCAGTAATTCAGGGGTGGGGAATCGAGGTCACAAGTTCCCCACCCCTGCTCTGAATAGTACCTTTTGTAAAGTACTTTATACCTATTATTGAATGTGAACCTCACAAAACCCCTCTGAGATAGATATTACACACAGTATTTTGCCTGTTTTATAGATAAGGAGGAAATTAAGGCTCAGATCATTTAAATGATGTGTCCAGCATTGTACAGAAGGTAAGCACCAGGGACAGGACTAGAAAACAGTCTACTCTATATAAATAAGTCCTAACTCCAAGTCCAATTCTTTATCGGCCACCACAGAATGTACAAATGAGAGAGGGCAAGCTCGAAAGTTGCAGGTGCAGTGTTAGAAGGCTCCTGTGAGTGCTGTCTTTCCCCCCAGTGCTGAACATGGAAACTTAAAATGATAGAGCACTACCAATATACAGGGTAACAGATTTATATCCAGAGCAGCGAGACTAGCATTTCCTTGATGTTGCTTTGCCTCCCAGGCAGGATTTCCATTATTATGGAGATGAACTGCCTCTAATTATTGCAATAACATAATTGTTCCCCAGGGCAGAATTCCTAATAAAATCCTTGTACAGCTCTCCAGCAATAGCAAGAGATATCCTGAGGGCAAGTTTCTCATTAAGCTTCCCATCCAGAGCCACCCTGCCTCAGGAAGAAAAGCAGAGGGGGCCTGGAGCAACGAACCCTCCTTTCACCCCAGGATGGGCCTGCTGGGCATCACGTTTCCATTGCCTCCCAGACCACAGCTGTTTCCAGCCCAGAATTCTATGTAATGCAGGTCTTGGCAGCCCCAGTGCCCAGATTCACCTCTCTACTCCACAAACACTTTGAACTAAAAGCTTTGGAAAGAGATTCCAATTAGCGACATGATACAGTTGCATCTCCAAAGCAAAACTCTCTGCATCCCAGACAACTGACACATGAATGTGATTTTTATTCCCCTTTGAGTTGAAATGATCTCCTCATGGTGTGTCAGTTGAAATCTGATTATGCTGTTGATGGTGTCAGGCAAACCTCAAAAAACATAGATTTCAGTTTGGTCACAAAGTCCTAAGACTAAGAATGCTTTTTTAAAATGTGGGTTCAAAATTAATCCTATGCCCTGAAACTTGATCTATGTTTCTTAGTCTGAGAGGGTTGGGAAATATAATTATATTGAAATCTCCTCCAAATTAAATGCTATTTATAGGTCTGACTTTCTTTTCAGAAACAGGAAATGGCTAAATTTAGCTTCTGTTAATAAATTACAGTTACATTAGGATGTTATCCCTTAATCCTGCTTCCAGTTTCTCCCCTCTCTGATCTATCCTTTATGTGTGTGCCAAAATAATCTTCTTAAAGCAAAGGTCTAACCATGTCATTCCCCTGCTTGAAAATCTTCAGTGAATAAAATACAGACTCCTTAGCTTGAGATATAAAGCCCTTTGCTGTCTGGCTCCAAAGTGCTTTTCTAGACTGATTTCACTTTGCTCTTCACATGTTCTATGACACAGCCAAGCTGACCTCACTCACTATGTCCCAGACTCAGCATCCTTCTCATCTTTCTGCTTCCCTCCTCATTCCACCTCCTACTCTCCTTACCTTCCTTCAAAGCTCAGCTAAAACATTAGCTCTGTCAGGAAGCTTGTCCTGAATCTGCTAGCTAGTTAGGTCCTGTCCTCTTTTCAAATTATCTTATAAGTATTCATATGTGTAAATATTGTATGATCCCTCTCCCCATATAGCACTTCCTTGAAGGGAAGGTATATATTCTTCATTTCTTTTTAATCCCCAGTACCTAATGTAATGCCTTATATAAATGAGCTCACTAAATACTTTTTGAATGAATACCAGCCTAACATCTGTCTCACAGAAGACTAAAGGAGATATGTGAAAATGCCATCAATTTTACATTGCTGTTCAGTCATTTTTCGGTCATGTCCACCCTCTGTGACCCCATTTAGGGATTTCCTGGCAAAGATACTGTGGTGGCATGCCATTTTCTTCTTTGCCTCATTTTATGGGTGAGGAAACTGAGACAAACAATATTAAGTGACTTGCCCAGGGCCACATAGCTAGTAAGTGAGTAAGTGATTTCAGGCCTAGTCCTTTATCCATTGTACTACCTAGCTGCCATTAGGGTTTGGAAAAATTCGAAATAAATCTGTAGCTATACCAAATCAAGTAGCATAAACTTTTATTCATTTCTCCAGCATGATTGACCAATAATGAAAATTGCCTAAACATAGTTTTTTTCAGTTTATTATATTTATCTGTAACTAATAATCTTAGAGAGTTACTTCAGACCCAGAGAAGTTCATTAACTCACCTATGATCAATCAGTCAGTCATCAAGCAAGCATTTATTAAGCTTTTACTTTATTTCAGGAAGTCTTCTGAGTTCTAGGGTTACAAAGGAGGCAAGAACAATCCTTGTGCTGAAGATAATTATATTTGAATGAGAAGACAATATTTCAATAACCATATATATGCATATGTACGTATATATATGTGTGCATACATAATCTATACACTCATATACACATATACATATAACACATACACACATAGATATACATACATGCATATATGGAATGCAGCTTTGCTGGAAGGTAACTTGAGAGGAGAAATCACTAGGTGGGAAAGGCCTCCTAATGAAATCAGGATTTGACTAAAGTCTTGAAGGAAGCCAGAGAAACTAAAGGAGGAGATGAAGGCGCAGAGTGTTATAGGTTAGCACAGTCTATGAAAAAGCTTGGAGACAGGAGAGACGAAGGGTTGTATTGGAGAAACAGCAAATATGCCAGTATAAGGTAAGGGATGAACAATTTATCAAGAAGATAGCCTCATCCGTGCTTCTAAGACACTCTTATCAAGGGCAAGAATCCTATGGTAACAAGTTCACAGAAAATGACTTGCTCATGGTCACACAACCGGTATATGTTGGAGGAAGGACTTAGAGCCAGATGTTCCTAACTCTAAACCTAGCATGTTATCCACTATGCCACATTGCTTATCCTTGTGTCTCATGCTTAGAGTAGGATTATGCCACTAAAATAGTCATGACTAGTTACCCCTATGATAAATGGGATATAAGAATATCATATTTAGTTCTGGGTAACATGTTTTAAGAAGGCTATTAGCAAAGTAGAGCATATCCAGAGAATTCCAAAACATCATTTTTTTCTTCTTTAAGATCAATTTCAAAGGCATAAGGAAAAATGCAGAATATTTAACCTTATATAGATATTTTATGTTTCAGGGATACTAAAAATATGAAGAGATATCAATATAAAAGTATAAAAACTTTTGTATTTTGAAATAGCCTATAACTCTCAACAGCTGACATGGCTACCCATTATTTGTTTTAGAGGCAAGTAGTGTAGGGGATAGAGTGTTGGACATGGAGTCAGGAAGACCAGAGTTCAAATCCAGCCTCAGATACTTATTAGTTGTATGACCCTGGGCAAGTCACTTACCCTCTGTCTGCTTTAGTTTCCTCATCTGTAAAATGGAGAATAATAAAAGTGGTTAACTCTCAGGGTTGTTATGAGGCTTAAATAATACAGCATTTATAAATTTGTTTTGCAAAACATAATGAGCTATATAAATACTAGCTTAGCATGTCATCATCACTATCATTATTTAGGAGGATTTTTGTAAATGCCTTGACTCAAATTTGCCATCATTTTTCCTAAAAAAGGTGGAAAGATTTCCATTTCCCAGAAGTCAAAGATAATGACAATGACAGCAATGACGATAGCTTACATCCTTCCTATTGTCTCATCTATTTCACCCCTGTTCTGGTCTACCTAAGAATGGTCTGCCTATTTAAGGTTCTTTTGTTTAGAAGGGAAGAGAGTTGCTGGCTGAGATGCTGTGTTGTCAAGAACAAGCTACTAACATAGGGAGGAATGGGTCTAATGATGTTGAAGATGGAGTTGATAAATGGTAGGAAGTATGGTGGCAATGGCAAGTTATTCCAGTTTTGCAACATTACTAGCGTTTGCAAATGTTGCAATAACACTAGGAATTTTGTTATCAAGATGCTAAGTGGAAACATTTCACTTTCTACTCTCTATATACATATACATATACATATAGACATATACATATACATATATACAGAGAGAGAGAGAGAGAGAGAGAGAGAGAGACTCGTTATAGTTCATTAGTAGATATAATCCCCTCCTACCTAACCCATATACCTTATACCATTTTTACGTATGAATTGTAATTTTTTTTGTCTTTGTTTTAGTTTTTATCATTGTAGGGAACTTTCAACAGGAAAAAAGCTTCCTCTGTTAATCCAAGTTTGCAACTATTCTTCAATGGATAATATTTGAGTTGACTGAGACACTGAGATTAAGTGACCTACTTGCCCAGGGTCACACAGTCAATAGGGATCAGAGGTGGGACTTGAACCTATGACTTCCTGACAGACTCCACTACCCTACACTACCCTAATAGACTCTTACTAATTAGAGCACTTTAGGAAGTTAAACTGACATAGCAACCAATTAGATTCACACAAATATTTATCCCATGGAATTAATATAGGGTATTTCAAAGAGTAATTAGTGATCATGGTATAGGAATTAATTTCTATTATGGTTTGAAATTGAATTCAGAAACTGCAATATAATGTGGGTACCCAAGCCCCCCAAGTTTGACTGAGACTTTGATTAGACCATCCCAAGTTCATTAAATTATATGGCTCCTCTCATCCAGCAGAAATCAAGGACTACATTCTGAATTTAATATATGTATGAACACACCAACTATAAACTATGTCAGATTTGTTTGCAGAAACCATTAATAAGGACAACAAAATTACAGGCAATTATCCAATTTGCATATGCAAATCCAAGCATTGCAGGTATAAAGGGTATGTATACATTTTTACAGGCTTCCCCATTGCATCCTTGAGTAGTTGACCTTTTGTATCTATTAAAAATCATTATGTTTCCAGATGGTAAGTGCTGTCTTACTTGTGACAAATACAGACACACAAATAATTGCCATTTTCAGACAGACTAATTGAGTAGTTTGGAAAAAGAGGGTACGGGATAATTTGCAGGGATGACAGCCAAAGAAAAGATTCTACAAATATCTGCCACTTGGTTCCATCCATACCCATTATAACATTTACGTTATATGTTACACATAGTTATACTCAAATTCTAAGTGTAATCTACAAAGAGAAAGATAAGTGTGGAAAATATGTTATATTATAACAATTTTGTATGAGAAAGAAAATATACTACATTTGCTCACATATATTTAGGACATAGAACTACATCCCTTGGAGATATGGGGGTGGCAGTGGAGAGAGAGAGAAAGAGACAGTGAAATAGATAGAGAGACAGACAGAGAGATGGAGAGACAGAGAGACAGAGACAGACAGACAGACAAAGATAGAGATAGACAGAGAGAGAAAGAGAGAGAGAGAAATTTTATTATTCTGGTAGATTGCCAATGGACCATTCTAGATTTTCACCATCTACAAAAGTTTTGCCCAAAGCCATTATTTCTTAAAATGCAAAACCTTCAAAGTAATAAGAACTCATCTTCCTAAAAAAACAAAAAACTGATGCATTTTCCTTTTCCAGAAATTCCCTTTCTTCTCTTACCTGCCTCCTTTCTTTTTCTCAGTCCTCACCTGCCTCCTGAGCTGTGCTTTGCCTGTGGTTCAGTGAGGACCCTCTCTATGACAGAGTATTTGGATAGTGCTCAAGGCTATTTGGGTTGGAAAACACTGAGTTTTAAGCTCAGTGTTTTCCAACCCAACCTTCATTTTACAGATGAGGAGACTAAAGCTGATAGATCAATGATTGATGCTGAATGAGTTTCCCAAGGTCACAGGAATTCAACAGAGCTGGGATTCCATACCACCTTCTCTGAACCCAAATCTTGCATTCTTTCCACTGTATCTAGCCTCATTCTACAGCAGTGATGCTTCACAGTGAGTTGTGACCCCATATGGGGTTGTGTAACTGAATGTGGGGGGTGTGAAAAATCTGACAACAGTAAAAGGTTTCTGAACATGTAACAACCAAAAATCAATTAAAAAATCAAACATACAATGAATCTGGGATGTTTCTCACAGTCCTTACCCTTGTTGCATTGTGCGACTTCATTACAGCCTTGGTTCTGAACACACAACATGCACACTTTGCATTGTGCATGCCATCACACCATGCAATGCCAACCAACGTTGACAGAAACACCTGGGCTCAGATTCGAGACTATTGTATATCATGAATTACAGTGTTTTTACTGCACATACAAAGTTTTCTGCTCTTACAGAAACATAATAGTTTAATTATGGAAAATAAAGACCTTTAATTTTTCCTACCAAAAAAATTGATAAGTACATCTATCCATTAATATGCAAATTTGCTAACATTTTTAATAAGTAGTAAAATTATATGTATACCAAAGAATTGTTTTAAAATAATTTCTTCATGATTTACTGTCAATAAATGTTTGATTTGTATACTTATTTTATATACCTATTTTTCCTGGGGTCATGTAAAAATTTCTCAGGTGTAAAGGGGTCACAAATAGGAAAAACTTAAAAAGCCCTGCTCTAGAGTAGATGCTATCAACCCAGGGTCTGGAGACCCTCAATGGATCTATGGAGAGATTTTAGGGTCTCTGTGAACTTGAATGGAAAAAACCCAATTCATCAGTATTGCCTTTGTATAATTTATTTCCTTTGTAAATACTATGTATTTTATTTGATAAATTTATACACATTATTCTGAGAATGAGTTCTTAGGCTTGGCCAGACTTCCAAAAAATACTAAAAACCTTGCTTTCAAGTCAGTTTTACCAATGTGCTCTTCTGTTTCAAACATCTGTTACTACAGTTGGTGGCTTCATTTGAACCAGAAAGCGATTCATTTTCACCTAAGCTTTTGTTTTCAAAGCATATAAAAGGAAGAGTAACTTTTGGACATTACCGTTCATTTTCTCTTACGATCTCCTTCCCTTTTTTCCATGTGTAGACAGGCCGCGGGGAAGCCTTTGGTTTACACTCAATGACAACTTCACCCCCCACTTTAACAAGGGTCATTCTTTTCAAGAGGGTTCTGGAGAAGTCTGGACCCAGAGCTGAAAGAGAATATAGCAACTCAATTGAGGTGACAAAATAGACAACAAAGGAAGATGAACTTTGACTTACATATATATATATGTATATATCTTTCATTGCCTTGACTATTAAAAGGAGTTGGGCACATTCATCATAGATGGGCATCAGGGCTTTGATTTCAAGAAAAGAAAAAAAATGACCATGCCTTTAGAATGGGTTGTATTGGAAAAAAAATGTTTGGATGATTGACTCACTTATTTTTTTCTGGAAGACTCATGTCATGCAAGCACTGATAGTGTTAGAAAGATGGCTTGGCGTTGCAGATGACTGTCACAGAGTCATAGAAAGAGAGCTGGAAAGGATCTCAGGGACAATGTGGTTGAACTGCTTCATTTTATAGTGAAGGACCTACACCCAGGGAAACCAAGTGACTGACCACAGATGCATAAGTCAGCATTAAAGACAGACTTAGAACCCAAGTCCTCTGACTCCAGGGGCAGTACTTTTCCCCTTGTATCATGGGACAGAGTGGGTAGTTTTAAATTCAGGAATATCTAGGTTCCAATTCTGCCTCTGACACCCACTGGCTGAGTCACTTAATTGTTTAATGTTCTAGGCAACTCTCTAAGACAGGAAATTGTAGCAGAGTCATTGACCTGTTATCAGTAGAGGCCATGCTGGCACTGGGAGTTCCTTACATTTTTAAAAGTATTGTCTCATACCAAAACAAACTAACAGATTGTTTTATATTCTAGTAAGAATTGCCTGAAGTATATTAAGTTGGGTGAGCATGGGATTGAATGGCAGACAGCTTTCTAATTTGAATTAAGGCTAAAAGTGACTAAAATGTACATAACCTTTGATATAGGAATCCTACATCTGGGTCTAAATCCCAGATAGGTCAAGGATACAAAGAAAGACCATGTACACCAAAATATTCATTCATTACAACACTGTTTTTTGGATGTAGTATAAAAGAACCTGGTGACAAAGTTATCATCGTAACAGCCAGCATTTATATCACTCTTTAAAAAGGTTTTCAAAGTACTTTAACATTTGCTTCTCACAACAGCACTGAGAAAGAAGTGTTAGCAAAAGTAACTGGGGTTAAGTGACTTGCCCAGAGCATCTTAGCTAGTAAGTATGTGAACTTAAATCCATAGTTCTATTTACCATGCCACCTAGCTAGCTGGCTATTGGATTGGAAAATAGCTAAATTTCACAGAAAAAATCCCCTTAAAAAATGGATTTGTTCTGGAAAACTTGAATTCAGTCAAAGGGCCACACTTGAGGACCTAGAGGACCATATGTGGTCTCAAGGCCACAGGTTTCCCACCCCTGTACTAAACCAACTGAGGGCATGAATTTAATGGAATATTATTGCCATAAGAAATGAAAAGAAAAAGAAAAATTCAGTCACTTGGGAAGAAATGTGAATTGATACAGCATAAAGTGAGCAAGCCTCAGAAATAATCTATACAACAATTATAACAACGTAAGATAAAAGAAAATAAAATGAAATTGAATACTGTGTAATCATAATTACCCAGGTTAACCTTGGAGGAGAGATGGGAAAAATATATCTTTTAAACTTCCTAGGAGAAGTGGGGGACAGATTGGCAGAATTCCAATTAGGAGATACCTCCAGGGCTATCTAAAATTCAGCCCCTACATCAAAGAGATCCTCATTATACCATGCTGAACAAGTGGGCATCCAATCTTTGCTTCAAGACCTCCAAGGAGAGTGATCTCACCGTCCCTCAAGGTGCTCATTCTTCTTTTGGACATTTCTACTGAACTCAAACTTAAATTTTCTTTGAAAGTTTCCCCTATTACTTTGGGTTATGCTTTCTGAGGATAAACATAAAAAGTCTAAATCCTCTTCATATAGTTGAACACAGATATTATATGCCTCTTGAGTTTTTTCCTCTTGAAGGCTGCTTCAACCAGTGCTCATATGACATGGCCTTCTTCTGGACATTCTCTAAATGATCAATACCCTTGTTGAATCTCAACACAGTATTCCAGATGAGTTCTGAGAACAGGGCACAATAGACCAGCACCTCCATTTTCCTAGAAGTGATGCTTCTCTGTACACCAAGACTGTATTAGCTGTTTGGCCTGTCACATGACAGAGTTTATTAAAAGTCCCAGATTTTTTCAGAATAACTAAAATTTAACTATGCCTCCTCTATATGACACTTGTAAAAAACTGATTTTTCTTTTTTTGTAGTCAAATATAAAACTTAAACTTTATCACTATTAAATTTCATCTTATTAGATTCAACCCCATACTCTACACTTATCAAATTCAGGATACTGCCTCTAACGTCTGAAGCGTTAGTTATTCCTTTCAGTTTTTGTGTCATATGCAAATATTTGTTAAGTGTGACATCTCTACCTTTATCCAAGTCATTTACAAAAAATGTTAAACAGCTCAGGGTCAGGAACAGGTCCCTGGGGTACTCTACTGGAGACCTGCTGCCATGGTGACCTTGAACCATTAATTGCTACTGTTTGAGTCTAATCATCTAACCAGTTAAGAAGCATGTAAGTTAGATATTCTCATTCTGGAGGATATGGACCTCCAAAGAATCCATGAATAAATTTCTGGGTACTTGAGAACTTGGAATGGGAAAAAGTTCTATCATTCTTAACTATTAGGACATTATTAGCACTATTAGCATTTCCTTCAATCATGAACATGGGCAACAGAAAATCATTCTGAGAAGGGTCCATTGTCTTCACCCGACTGCCAAAGAGGTCTGGGACACAAAAAGGTTAAGAATCTTTCATCTCATCTAATTACTGTGTCTTCATTCCCACCCCATCCCCCAAAATAGGATAAGTTACTTTCTCAAAAGTTATGCTAGACTGGATGATAGATGGAGGAACAAAAGGAGAGAAGAGAGAGCCCCCAGCTCTAATCCCAACCCACTCCACCTTCATCCACCATCCCCACCTCCCCCTTTCCTCCCCTCTAGAAATTAAGCACCAAGAATCACTCTGGGTTTGCCTAGGTGAGCTTTGATCTTATTTTTCTTGGACCTAGGTCTCTTCTTAACTTCATCAAGTTAAGTTAACAAGCATTTATTAAGCTTCTACCACGTGCTAGGCCCTGTGTTAAGTGCCCCAAACCATGCAGGGTCAAATAGCTTACTCCTCCATCCTGCTTCGAAGCTCCTCATTAGAATGAGCTCAGGGGGCTGTTTTGATTGCATTTGTAACTTCAATGCTTAACATAGTGCTTGACACAAAGTAAGTGTTTCTGGGATCTTTTCTCTCTCTCTCTCTCTCTGTCTGTCTGTCTGTCTTCCTCCCTCCATACACACACACACACACACACACACACACACATACACACACGCACACACACATATTCCCTTGTCTGTCTGTATAGTTATGGATCTATTTTTTATCTATTATCAAGTTGCTTCTTATGGAAACATATCCTTGTGCTCTTTGTTTATTTTTTTAAATCAAATAGTAATTTAGTGGTTGGAGGCTCAGAGGATAGAAGCTCCAGTCTGAAGTCAGGGAGATCCAAGTTCAAAGGTGACCTTACACATTCATTTGCTGTGTGACCTTTGGCAAGTCACTTAACCTGTTTGCCCATTCCACTGGAGAGGGAAATGTCAAATCACTCCAGTATCTTTACTAAGAAAACTTCATTCAGAGTCATGAAGAATCAGACACAACTGAACAATTTGGGGCCATACCGTAATTACTTGGTCATCTCTAACCTTGTGACTAGTTTGAGGTCTTCAAAAACATGAAGGATATCCCAGTTCCTTGGCAAAATATACTTATACCATCCTGCCTCCCCACCCCCATCCCAGGATGGTCCTTTCTGTTCTTTTTCCCTCTCTTTTACTTTTACTGCTTAGTTGGCCTGAGGCTTTGAGGCATTTCCTTGGACTTGGGTATCTGCCCACTGAGACATATCTCTTTATATTTTTGATATATAAATGGATTTTGAAGATTTCTGTATTAGCATTTAATTCCCCAAGCAAGAATGGTATTTTGTTTGATTGCCTTTGAGCTAAAATTTCCCCAAAGTAGTCAACACATACTGTATTTTAATCCTCTGTGCTTGATAAATATACTCCGTTTCCAAGAAGAAGTTTCTGTGTATAATATATTCAAGTGTAATTTACCAAAGCCCACTGCTCTCAATATCTTAAAGATTCCTGAGTTTACAAGACTAATTCCATGGGAAAATTGGAGAAGTCTTGTTAATAATTTCAGTAGAAAATTAAGAACTAGAATAGCGTTCAAAGAGATTGACAATCAAGGGCCTTTTGCGGGAAAAAGATTCTGGAATGGATGAACCACTCTCTTAGTGGATCCATATGATATCTCTAGAGTTCATTTTCTTGTATTTCAAAACTATAAATTTTGGCAGTTTGTCCCAGTACACTTCAAAGATTGGAGACTCCTTTGAACGTGAATAAAAGAAAAATACACATTGTAGTAGTCTAGAATTTTAAAAAATAATTTCTTACATCTGTTGAAAACAAACACAGACAGTAGAAAATGACTTCACTAGATGTGATTTAAGTCTTTATAGACTTCCTTTACCATGACCCTTTTGTGCATCAGTTTCTTGTATCTGTAAAAATGAGGTTAGATAATATCTCAGGTCTCATTAATAGTTAGCATTTAATAATAATAGCTAGCATTTATGTTGCAAAGTGTTTTATTATCTCATTTTATCCTCACAACAACTCTGGGAGAAAGGGATTGTTAATATCCTCATTTTACAGATGAGGAAACCAAATCAAATAGAGGTTAGGGACCCAGAGTTATGCAGCTAGCGTCTAAGGCCAAATGTGAATTCACATCTTTCTGGATCCAGGTGTAGTATTTAATCAATTATGCCACAAACTGCTCCTTTCTGCTCTAAATTTATGAAAGACTCCCTGTTAAACCTGTATAACAATAGTCAACATATATGTAATGTGAAGGTTTGCAAAGGACTTTATATACTCATAAACACAACCCTGGTGAAGAAAGTGCATTATCCCCATTTTGCAAATGAGAAGCTCAAGTCAAAGAATTTAAGTGACTTGTTCATGGCCACACAGTTAATAAGTGTGGGCAGCAGGATCCCTGATGGTAGGATCATAAATTTCAAGTCAAAGGGACCTACGAGACTATCTAGTGAATATTCTCATTGTTCAGATGAGGAAATTGAGGGCTGGGGAGATTAGATAACTTTCCCAAAGTCACCTAGGTAGTAAGTGGCAGAGTTGGCATTTGAACCCAGATCTTCTGAGTCTAAATCTCATGGTTTTTCTTTCCCCATTACACCACGCTGCCTTCCAGCAATGAGTTTCTTGGAGACAGAAGACAGGAAGCTCATCATTTCTTGAGTAAGAAACTTCATAACTGGATGAACCACACCCCATATAGAACTTGTTCATATGAGCAATGGGCATTTGACAAATTAACCCGGCAGGCACTAGAGGACTCAGTCTGTACGCCCTTCAGACCTTCATGCCTGAGCTTCATGATGGGAAACCCCAGCTGAATGGACTGTAAAGTAACTTGGTGATGAGCAACCACAATTATGTTCTGGAGACAAATTTCCAACTCAGGCAAAGTTAATCCAATGAAGAATAAAAAGGAGGAGGAGGAGGAGGAGGAGGAGGAGAAGGAGAAGGAGGAGGAGGAGGAGGAGGAGAAGGAGGAGGAGGAGGAGGAGGAGGAGGAGAAGGAGGAGGAGGAGGAGGAGGAGGAGGAGGAGAAGGAGAAGGAGAAGGAGGAGGAGGAGGAGGAGGAGGAGGAGGAGGAGGAGGAGGAGATGAGGAATAGCTAGTGTCTTCAGAACTAAGATATTAACAAAATAACTAATAATTATATAGTTAAAATATAATCAGAATTTATAAAAAAACTTTTAAAAATAGACAAAGAAGTCAACCAACCAAGGATCCTGTAAAACCCCCATTTAATCTACATGGAGAAACCCTCATATTTATGTGGCCATCCACTGTCTTTTCTATAGCTGTTTTTGTTGAAATTTCAGAGTGGTCGTTTCTCTAGTGTTCAGGGCCCAGGATAGTTCTGGCAGAGCTCAATCAGTTACTTGCATGGTCTAATTCTGAGACAGGCTGGTACTAGAAAAGTCTGGCCAAAGTTCCCAAGAAAAGACTCATGAAGAACAAATCATTCAAGTCTAGTAACTCAACATGTGCACGTGTATGTTCAAGTGCACATACACACATGCATGAGGACATTCACACAAATGATCCCAAGGCAGTGACTTCTGTAGGATCCTGAATTTGAAAATGAACAATAATTCTAAAAGACCTTCATTTACAGTCCAGAAGTTCCAACCACTAGCTTATTCAGTTTAAATGTAGTTAATGGGGGAAAGAGAATTAATCAATCAACAAGCCTGTATTAAGCACCTCCCAGGTAGTAAGTAGGGCATCACTTCACCAACAGAGTAATGAGTTACAGCCTGCTGAACTGCATAATAAGCATGTCAACAAACTACCAATATCTCATTGATACTTCAGTGGAATTGAGATCTTACTGATAGAAGCATGCTGTTGGGTGGTTCAAATCTAGAGCTATCTACACCTCTCCATCTTTTAGGTCTATTGATCATGTTATGCAAAAATCCAACATGCTGGGACTTTCCCCTCTAGATTCTTATGTTGCATGAATACCAGCGGAGCCAAAGGGTTGCTCTCAGTTATCCCTTATTTTCACTACATTTAGGGGCAACAGGATAGGGAAGGTGAAGAGAATGGCATTTATAGAGTCCACTATGTGCCAGGCTCTATGCTGTGTTTTTTACAGATATTATCCCATTTAATCTTCACAGGAACCTGAGAGGTAGGTACTATTATTATCACCATTTGACAGTTAAGAAAACTGAGGCAAACAGAGGTTTAGTAACTTGCCCAGGGTTACAAAGCTATTAAGAGTCTGAGACCAGATATAAAACTGTTGACTCCAGGTCCAGAGGTCCAGAACTCTATCCACTATATCACCTGCTATATCACTTTATCACCAGTTATCTCATTGTATGACAATAAGCACCAAATTTTGAAATTGAGGCAAGCATTTGTTGTGGACACTGGTAGAGGGAACACAGAGCATCATTTCAGTAAAGGGAGAAAGAGACCATGAAAAACACCAGAAGTCTCCTGAATAAAGCAGGGTATAGGAAGAGAAAGAAGACATATACTTCATAGCTTCATATTTAAATCAATTATTCTTACTAATTGGGAGCTAAACTCAGCTGTTTTGAAATACAAGTATTGTTTACACCCTCTAAATTTCCACACCCTAGGATAAAGCTCCAGTTGTTCTCCCTTAGGTACAATTCTGGCTATATGACTGACCTGCCTCCTCCTTATCATACATTTCACCAAGGATATCTTTTACTATATTTTTCTCATTCAATTCTTTGTGGTAACATGTTGCAGTTTACATTCATTACAATGATCAGAAGCAGTGATATGAGAAAAGCTTTTAATGCAGTCCTCAAGCACTTATTTTTATTTAATTAAACCATGCTATATAAACTAAGCTACGCTTCACCACACTTTGATGTAATAATTAACTAAGTGGCCAACAGGGGGACTCTTGAAGAGAAGTGTTCCGTGAATCAGCAAAGATTTCCATGAAGCATAAGACTTTACCAATAGTTAACTCCTAAGCCTAATCTAGAAATGTAGTCCTAACTGGGGAGCTTACAAGTATAGGACATTTGAGTCTAGTTATTAACAACAGGTTAGTTATCACACAAATCACTCCACCCCTCTGGACATCAGTGTCTGCTCTCTAAAATGAGATGCTTAGACTGAATGACCTTGAAAGTCTCTTACAGCTCCAAATCTGTGGTCCTATTCTAGTCTATAGAAACATCACTGAGGAAGACGGTTGATAGTTATTGTGTAGAATGGCCTTTTAAAAGTTCAGTATTTCATACTGAAATTTCATACAGGCTATTATCTCACATTTTATCTCATTATACAATAAAAATAAAACCTATAGTGCATTCATTCAAAACTTTTCTCCGTCACTGAGATGATGTTAGCATAGGTATAATAGGTATATAGAACTAGACGCATTTCTTGACTCATTGTGCATGCAACTAGTTAGATGGGCACCGTGTATGAGTTTCTTCATATATAGTTACAGCTCATTGAAAGAGATGGCCCATTTGTTATTTGTGATAATATGTATGAGTTTGGACTGAAGTTCACCTTTACACAAGATCGCTCTCAGCAAAACCACTAAGAAGTAGCTGAAATTTGTCCTTGGTAAGTTTCCATCTCCCTTTTTAATATTCTTTACTTCCTTCCCAGTGCCTGCCTTCCCATTGGGCCTCCCTTCCAGCTAGCTGCCATCATTGCCTCTAACATGTTTCTGTGTCTTCTGAGCTATATTTGGATCATCTTCAAAGGGAACTTTTATTTTTAAAATTTTTCAAAGTTGTAATGGTACTTCTTCCCCTAGCATTGAATCCTCTCTTAAAACAGTCCAGCAACACTCTGCCTCTATGCCCCCCGCCTCTACCAAGAAGAAGGAATATTTCATTCTGTGTTCTAATATTGATCACTACAGATACTCAGAATTCAGTTTCCTTACTGGTCTTTTCATTTGCATTGTTAGAGTCACTGTAAATTATTCTTCTGTGTGTGATTACCTCACTATTTCAGTTCTTATAAATCCTGCTTATAGTCTCTGAATCCCTTATATTCATTATTTTTTCCTTCATGCATCATATTGATATATTATAGCTTGTCCAGCCATTCCTCCAATCAATGGGTACACCAACATAGCCAGTTCTTTGCTATCACAAAAAAATTCTCTCAATATTTTGGTCCTTTCTGTCCATCTTTTACCTCCTCAGGGGTGTGTGTTCCATACTGAGACTGCTGGGTTTGTAGTAGGTTAACTTTAAGGACCTCAAGTAATAAATATCTAATGGTGGAATTTCAGTTAGCATGTAATCAAGAAAATGTTGTGGGCTTTCTTAACACCCTGCCAATACCATCAGATTAACCTCTTTTTGTGCCTGTGAAAAAGGGATCAGTTGCAAAGATTTACCCTTTTCTATCTTTTACAAAGAAATCTCAAGGAAATGAAATATCTCAGTGGAGCTAGGTACTTGAGAGAGAAAGAGAATTCTCATATGTGCAAAAGCTTCCTTCACCTCCAGGAACAAATAATAGTACTTGGAGCAGTAGACACGAGCAAACTGCACATATTCTCATACATATGATCCAAAAGAGTTCTTGAGTCCCAATGTTCTGGATAAAGGAAAAGAGAATTTCTGAGTAATATTAGACTCTTGGAGAGAAAAAAATGATCCCAGAACCCCAACTTTTAAAGAATAAAGGGTAGCTGGGTAGCACTGGCATTAGGATTATTTCTTGAATTTGCCTGTTTGATAATTTGGTTACATAGCTATCCAGAGAGAGAGAAGAATTCGCAGGCAATACTGTGTTCTTGAAGCACAATTTCCTTATAGCAAATATGGCTTTCTTATCTGTTTATTATGATTAGGGAGAAGAGGAAGGAAGGAAGCCACATGGTCTATTAAAGAAGCCAAAGAACTAGGGGAAAGTGGTAATGGTGAAAATGATAATGATGACAAGAGCATTCTATGTTTCGGGATAACTGGCCTAAAAGTTAACTGGGACTGTTGGTGGGTTCCATTTTCAAGACCACATGGTATGACAAACACAGTTATAAAAACCCTTAGTAGAGGTTTTTTATCACCCGAGAGTCCCTTCCTCCACAGCTACCAAGCAGTTGGGGCTCTATCCATCTTCAGGTATACTTACCTAAAGATTTGGTGACAACACTGATCGCTGTCGATCAAAGCCTAAGAGTTCAGGTTTGCCCATTCTTTTAGTTCTTCAACATAATTGGAATCTCCTGGTGTGACAGTTCTATAATTCCCAGTTTCTAATTTAAAGCCTACTTGAATTTAGCCTCCAACATTTTCTAGTAATGTGAGCACTTAACCGGAAGGCTTCTAGAGGCTAGGGAACGCAAGTTGCCCTCTTGCTGGAGGCTGACCACACTTCAGATGATTTGAATTTTTCATAATCTAGCTCCACTGGGTAGTACAAAAAAAATCAACCTCCCTTGTAGATAAGCACTTAATGAAGTTTGCATGAAATAGCTTTGAGTTCTATCTGAATGCTTTTGTAACTTGGAAACCAATCAACTAGATTAATGCCAAACTAACCAGATAATTGTTCCAGTTTGCACCTCATTTTAATTACATCATCCATTACTTTATGATATTTTGAATGTCTACTCCAGGGTCAGATGACCTCTACAAAACTGCCTGGTAATTCCCATTATGACAGACCATTAAGCAGGGCTTCTTGGGGGTGAGAACAGTAGATACTATTGTCTTCATATCTCCTTTGGACACACCAAGGCACCTTATAAACTCATACTATGGGCTAATACCTAACTGTTCTCTAGGCTCCCTTGAACCTCACTGCAATCAGGATTCCTCTGTATTTAACTAGTGAATTAATAAGTTAGGTATTAATCCAGGTCCAGTAAGCAATGCAAGGATACCCCTTTTAAGGTTATGCTTCAGTCTCTCTCTTTTATGCATTTACAGTACTTTGATTGTATGAATTAGGCCCAAAATTAGGCAAGGAAAGGAAAATGGGTTATCATTGGGAAATTATGCAGTTCTTATAATGACCACCAATATTCTTCCTGTGACAATATATTATGACAAGTTGTGGACTCTTGAAGAACAGAAATTTAAGAACACTCAATGGATACTGGAGAGGGGCATGGGAGGGGTGAGTGTGTTGCAACACATTAAAAACAAATAATTATATAGGGGAAGTGGTTTAAAGGCTACGACTGGCAATAAAGACGGGCTTTACACTTGGTAAGAACAAGGGATAACTAAGAGACAGTGTCTATGCTCCATTGGTATCTACTCAATGTCAAGAGAACAAGAGGAAGGTCTTTAGCCCAACAGGTAGAACTCTTTCCTTTTCCAACCCCCACATACTTCCATAAGATTAATAGGAAAATATGGATGACAGTTGAACAAAATGCTCAGATATGGATGGGCTGCTCTCTGTATTACTGGAGGGTATACCCTTAATCTCTGTTCAAAATTAAGCCACTCGTCAGTAAGATAATCATCAGTCACTGGCTTCACCTCTAACTATCATATTATATTGACTTTTATGCTCTGAAAAATCACATACACAATAGATACACGCAAAAGCAGATAAAATTACACTATAGACCTATCCAAGTGGATTGATCTCTCTTCTGGACTATTTGAGCACTGGGTGGATACACAGCATATCCTTTATGTGTAGATCAGTATGAGGAGAGTCAAGAGCACTTGACCTCCAGTCAGTAGAGTATTCTATCTCAGGCATTCACTGGTCATGTGTCCTCGGGCAAATCATTTCATCTCATTAGGTCACAGTATCCTTGATCCACGGAATAACAATTATGTGTGGTACTTATCTAACTGGGCTATTTTGAGAATCAAATGAGATAATGAATACCAATCTTTTTGGAACGCTTAAAACACTGTAGATGGGATGATGGTGAGGATGATGAAATATATATGTCTAATCAGTAGCTTTCAGACTTGTTGGTTCAGGCAATATTTAGCAGAACTACTACTGCTCATAGAAATTCCAATTATTACTAACCACCAGAGCTGTGACTAAGGTTTGCATATGTATCTAAAGGAGAAAAATAAACAATCAATTCTCCAACCTCAGTTACAACCAACAAAGGGTCACTGATTTCTACCCTTTTTACTAAAGTGCAAGCCTGATCTAAATTACTGACAGAAAGGTGAAAATATCTGCATTCCATTTGCCGATCTAATTCAGTCTAGCATCCGGGTTAATTATTTAGCAGGTAAGCAGTTGCAATCCATCAAACATGAATATGTCACATGCACATTAAATACCTAGACTGAATGCATAAAACACGATTAAGGTAAAAGCTTATCAAATTTATGCATTCTAATCAGTGCACTTCTTATTCATGACTTTGGGGATTCCTCCCCACCCTCAGAATTAGAGGAAATTTTCTTTGTGGCTCTGGAGGATCCAGAAGCATGATCAATGTCAGAGGCCAACATTACCTTTTGAAACATTAAATTTTTTTTTTCCTTTGGTCAATATGAAAGTTGCCTCATTCGTGACTCACACAGGTAATTGCCACTTACTGACTTCACCTGGGAGAATTAGACCATCCCGACTTTTACTCCTTGGAAAACACTAGCAGGGAGAATTTATATACATGTGACATCGAATACAATTACACTATAAGCCTATCCAGACAAAGCCAATATTTGTGAACTTTCTCAAAGTTAAATGGTGTACTTGTTCATATTTTGAGGGATTACATATTATGATTTTAGATATTCAAATATTCCTTTTAATTTCCTAATGCTTTTGCTATTTGAGAGAGGGGACTCAGAATTAAAACAGAATATTATGCCAAATCCCTTATTCTTACTCTGGCATGTGAAACATTCTTTGCATTCCAGAATCTAGCTCCAAAGCTCATTTTCCAATTTTATGTTCCACCCTTCACTCCAGTTAGGGTAATTTATTCATTACCCACTAATTAACATCTGATTTTATATTTAGCCACTAGCTCTTGAAGGATTATTATTTGTGAGGTAATGAACTTGACATTCTAACCAGAGTGTCTTCAGTCTTTTTCTCTTATTCTACCCATTTTTCAAGGCCTCTCCTCCCTTCTACAAAGTCCTCCTTCACCACCATAGTGCACATTGATCTCTGTCTCTTAGGATTCCTGTACCACTTCTTAATATTCCTTTGCCACTCAGCACATTGCCTTTTGCTGTTTGCTGCCTTCTCAGTGGACAAATTTAGTGAATGCTGATGTTATTCAAGGCACTGTATTAAGTGTATTAAGGGATAAAAAAAACGAATCATAGCCTCATAGAATTTAGAAATGCAGTGGAATTTAGAGATCATGCAAGACCAATCCCCACTTTTTAAAAAGGAGCCAATTGGAGCCAAGGAATGTTAAGCAACTTGCTCAATGTCACACAAGTGATAAATATCACAACTCATGTACTGCATCCAATAAAAGAGAAGAAAGAGGAAGCAGAGAAACAAAAGTAAAATGGTTTTGTATCTGACTTCAAGTGCCTCACGATCTAAAAGGATCAAACAGAATGGTAAGAAGTTGACAGTCTTTATGAAACCTACGTAAATCCTGTCTCTCCAATTAGATTGTAAGCTCCTGGAAGACAAGGGCCATGTCTTTATAACACTTTATATCTCCCCCTGCTCCTCTGGTGTCTAGCATGTTCCCTTTAAACATTATAAGTATATATTTGTTTGTTCAGTTGAAATCTGAAAAGTACCTGGGTTAAATCTGCTCCAGAGAGTCAAAGTTTTGCTAGACCATCAAAGCTACCTGTGTATTTTGATGCTGTGGGTATTATATTGGAGACTAAGTTGGGAGACATAGTTAGGGATTACAAAAAACAGAGCAAGTCATAATTCACAATGTTCTCCTTTCCACTGCAGGGTTTCTCAGCAATTCCCCTAAGAATTCAGTTCATCTTTTTCTACAGTTTATGGGGAATGTTATATGGGGTCTATGTATTGATAATGCATTTTTGCTTATTGTTAATATAATTTGGCTTCTTAACGGGAAGATCTTCCCCACCCATTAATAGGTCTGGGAAGATTTGTGGGAAGGTCCAAACATTTTGTTCATTTTCTAATAAGGCACTGGTTCTCAAGGGTTGTGATGCCCTCTGCCTCTGAACAATGTATAAGTATTCTGAGACTAGGTTTTACTTTGGGGCTTACTGACTGGAAGTGTTTGTTTGGCCAGTTGAGACTCTGGGAAGCTTACATGGATGAAATCATGGGTCTGGGGGCAGGGGAAATGGGGGGTAGGAAACTAACAAAAATGTGCCAGACACCAGAGTAACAATGCTGGGCTTCAAAGAATTTATATTCTACTGAGGGGTAAAAATAGATTGGTAAGTTAGCATAAAATACATGTTATACTAACTTACCTGTCTGTTCACTAATCTAGGAATTCTGGTATTAGGAATTTCTGCTATCCCTGTAGATCAGCACTTTTTCTGTATTTTATAGTTTTGGAGAGTTATCAGGGGCTCTAAGAGGTAAAGTTACTTGTTCAAGGTCAGCCTTTGCCAGGGCAGACCTTCAGCTGAGCTATTCATGTCTTCAGGGCTAGTATTCTCACTCAACACTATGCCTCACTCCCTCTTACATAGTACATACTTACCAAAGCTTATTGAATTGAATTAAATTAACTTTAAGACAGAAACTTGAGGTGCCAGAACGACTCACTTGTGAATGATCAGCAGGACTCTAGAGCTTCTCAAATTGTCAATATCTGGGTAAAATATCTCCAGTATGTTGACCATTATGCTAATGTTTTTTGCACTTATCACAGACTCTTATCTGCACCAATAAAGGGCTACAGATACACAGAAATCTGAAGAAACAGTGAAATCATTTAGATGTGAATTCATGCGTTGACACAGACTCTCCCCCTAGTGAATTTCTCTACCTTATTATATTTGGCCTTGGCACATACTAAAATAAACTTATATTAAAATGGACACTTTGTCAAAAGATGATGAGAAACTAGGCCAGGGTACTAAACAAACCCATGGCTAAAATACAGGATAGATAATGCATGTAGAAGGTTTTCAGAGTTGCCTGTGCCAATTAAACTGATGTAGTAAAGAATGAGTAGACTTTGCTTGCCTCCATGTTACAGATTTATTTGGTAGAGTCTAATCCAAATCCAATCATCTTTTTTCACATTTTTTTCTTCTACGCTGAAGTTACAGGAGAGTTACATCATAGTATCATGGATTTAAAGTTGGCAGGGGCCTCAGAGATCATTTCCCCTAAGTCCTTTCATTTTACATATCATGAAATGGTGACCAAGACAGCAGAAATGATTTCCTGAGATCACATTGGTAGGAACAGTGCCAACATTTGAACTTAGGTCTTTTGAGTTCAATTGGTTGAGGTCAACTTAGGCATTAAAAAAAGGAGCAGTAAATTCTCTGTGTTCCCAACAGAAATCATTGGGGGGGAAGTGCTATGGGAAGGAGGCTCTATTAAAAAAAATGGGTCTGTCCACTTCGCTTGAAGACTATATGGAGCATTTTTCAAGCAATCTATCTTCTGCCTGAAGAATTTCTTTGTATCATCTCTTGGCTTGAACACTTAAGCTTGGCAAATGATATGTTTGGTAAGGGGACATATTTTAAAAACAAATTAAATTAAATTTCTTTCTTCATAAAAAAAAATTACTCACCAATAACACTGAGCTCTGCACTAGCAAAAATAATTCCATGTCTGTTTTCAGCTACACACTGATACATGCCTGCATCAGAGAGGTTCACGGTGGTTATGTTCAATGTCCCAAGCTCGATTTGAATTCTGTCCTGTAAAAACACCAAGAAGTAAAAATATAATCCTCTACAACTCTGGCCTTGAAACCACTATACTCTATATTATATCGAGGGGCACAAAACAAGAAGAAAATGGCAGTCATACAAGCAATTTACATCTCATGATCTATTTGTCTGTCAACTGAATTTGTGTCAGGTCAGATGCTAAATGGAATCACTAGTACATCAGCTGGTAAATGGAATTTAAATTGTAGTACTCTCCTGAGTTCTCATTGATTTAATACTGAAACCATTCAGATTAATATCCCCTCCAAGTAGATGAACGTGAAATTTAAAATGCCTTTCTATTCTCAGGTTCTGGACGAGTTTGGAAAAAATGCAGCCAACTCTACCGTCTAGGGCATTTAAAACACTCAAATTATTGGAGGGCATGACTTAGAAGGTTAATAGGAATGTAATCATCTCAGATGGTGTAGAGAAACATTTAATATGGGCTGAAGTTTACCAAAAAAAGTCTGTGTTAATAATTTAATGGTCCCTTACTTTATTTCTGCCACTAACATGATTTAAGTTTGGGACCATCTGCTGGTGGCCAACACAAAGCATGTAAAATTAGTGTGTGGAACAAAAGACTCAAGTCTCATTTATCAGCCCAAGGATGCGTGATATGTGTTATTCATTTTCATAAGTGCAAAAAAGTAGTCCTCCCTCCCCTTCCCTAGAGAGCTGCCATTTAAAAAATAAATAAATAACATGAAGAAAACATTGGATTTTGCTTTGCTGTAGGGGGGCAATTTAGTGCAGGTGGACACTTATTAGGTTTTGATCAAATCTAGGCATCCATGTTCCCTCACATTAAGCAAAGGGAGAAAAATGCCATTACCTTCATACCTTCACAGCAGCCATTTGTTTTCGTTTGGCTTTATAATTGAGAGAATCGTGGGACTGACAGGATCCCCTCTGGTGAAAGGAAGGGAGTGGGGGGGGCGGCAATGAAAGGCAAAACAATTCTTTCTCTTTTCTTTCTTTTGTGTAGCATTAATCTTTAGACTGTTCCCCATGCCAGTGCTTAGAGCTGAGCCCTTTCCCTGGGTGGCCTACATGGGAAAAAATTCCAACGTGAAAAATTGGCTCACTCCTCAAGACCCAAGGAAATGTCAAATTTCCTTTAACTTTTGAAGTTCAGTTAGAAAATATAGCATAGGAAATTAAATCGGGACAATCGTTCTTCACCCTAAGGCTCCCTGATTTCATTTGGGATCTTTCATTGGGGCCTCCTTAAATTTCGATTTCCATTCTAAATGTTATCACACCAATTTTTCTTTGCCTAGAAAGTGACATGTGCTATAGTCAAATGAAAAAGAACTCAAATTCTTCTTTCTGGACACCCTTATATTCATACAAAACTTTGTCTTCAACTACCTGTTTATGTGGTTTTTTTCCCTTTTAAACAAGTACTTATTAAGTACCTACTTTGTGCCTGCCATTGTGTTAAGTGCTATACCAATATTATCTCATCCAACAACACTGAGAGGTATGTTCTATTGTTATCTCCATTGTACAGATGAAGAAACAGAGGCAGACGGTTTAAGGGACTTGCCCAAGGTCACACAGCTAGTGAGTATCTGAGGTCAGATTTGAACTTAGGTCCTTTCGATCCAGGCTCAGCACTCTAATTTGCTACCTACCTGCCATCAAATTGTATCATGAAAAAAAAGTAAGCCTCTTGAGGCCATGGATTATTCTCCAATTTTGATTTGTTTCCTCTGCCCAGAACAATGTTTTGCTTAGGGGATATGCAAACCAATGCGATTTCATTGATATGGGGAACTCTCAGTATGGAATCTTTCTTCATCAATGTAGACTGACAACCCTTCTCTAACTTATATACTTAGAGATTTGTCTAGGGTACTTCTCAGTGGCATACTCATGATTACAGTTAATAGGTCTAAGAGACAGGACTTGAACCGGGATGTCCTCACTCTAAGGCCAGCTCTCCATCACGTTGCTTCTCACTTTGCAACCTTTATAAAGTCAGTCAGTTAATATTAAGCACCTACTATGTGTCAGACTCTTTAGGAGTATCATTCACTTTCTTTGTTGGCATCATGTCATATCAAGTCATGTCATATCATGTCAATCAGTTGTGGACATTGGGAATGCCATGTGATTCCTCCATTATTATAAAAGTATGGTAGTACTAAATGTTAAAGTTGCCCTCCACACAACCATTGTCATCAGTGTTCTCACCTGAGTTAGTAATGGTTCACCGTTTTTTAGCCACCTGTACGTAGGCTTTGGTCTCCCATTTGCTTTGCACTCCCAAAAGATACTTTCTTCAATGGCCACATGGATATCATTGATTTTTTGGATCCAGTTAGGCTGAGCTACAGCAATTAAAAAAATAAAAAGAAGTAAAAAAACTCATGAGAAGAAGTCAGTTACAGCCTTATTCAATCTTTTTCATTATCTGTAGTCTCTTGGATGATCTTTCATAGAATGATGTTCAAGGTTACTTGAACATTCATTCAGGGATCCATTTTCCAGCTTCCAAAGATAAACGGTACACATGGCTCTTAGCCCAGGCCCCATGTGCCTGGGCAATGGCTCATTGTGGCATCAATTAGGTGAGGAGATAGTTGCACTAGCTCCTGTTAAGAAACAACAACCCTGAGCCATATATGTACGTGTATGAGTGTTTATGTATGTATTCTCATGTTCAGCCTGGAAAAATCATTATCATGAACCTCCCCAAAATTCATGGAGCTATCATGTATGTGCATATGCTTAAGTATCTATATGTATCTATAAATACACTATTATGCACATAATACATACATGCATATACACACATACACATATATTCTTATACGTACAGGTATATACTAATAAATACAGTCTGGAAAATTCACCTTCATTCCAAAAATAAGATACATGTTGCTGACCCTGCCACTTCCATATAACCCATACATTGTATTCTGGCAACATGATACAGAGGAAAGAGACAGCCCTAGATTTGGGGTCAGAGATCCTAAATTTAAATTCTAGCCCTCATTCCCCTTCAGGCTGCCTTCAGGATTTCCTCTACCATGCATCAGAAACCTCTTCATCCTGGAGCTTACACTCCAACCCTGGAATTCCCAGGTTACAAGTCCCTCCTGGCCCTAAGGCCTCCTCTTCTCGTAGGATGGCTCCTCTTAGAACCTCCTTTCCATGGGGGTGCCCAGGCCAGCCATATTTCATTTCTCTCCAGGCTGCGCTTTGGAATTTCTCTACCATGCCCTCTCAGTGGGGATGTTTGCCTCCTTCTACCCTTCTTTCTGCTTCTTTTTCTGTATCTTCTTCCTCCCATGAGAATGGCCTTCATAATGGCAAGGGCTGTCTTTCTATATTCTTAGGGCTTAGCACATAGTAAACCTTTGATAAGTGATTGTTGACGGACTGACCAGTTCTGCTCCTAACTTCCCATGGGACCCTGGGCAGGTTATTTTACTTCTAGACCTCAGTTTCATCATCTGTCAAATGAAAGACTTGGTTGAAATGATTTTTAGGTTTCCTTCGAGCTCTAAAGCTATGAACTGACCTGATTCAAATTTTCATTCAACCTATTACCCAGGTGATTGTTTACCTGGGTTTGAAACACTGCCCAGGCACAACCTTGCATCCTGCTACCTTCTAGGGACTGACTTAGAGGCTTCCTTCACATGACAGTTGACTTAGAATCCTCCTTCACCTGTTGGTGTTTTCAGACCCAGGCCTCTCATGGTAACCTTAGTGTTAGTCTTGAGTCCTCTTCCTTCACGTATCCAATCAACAGCAAAATCTTCTTAATTCTTTCTCCACATTTCCTACATATGGCCCCTCCTTTTCACTCATACAACCAACATTCAGGGTTGACCCTTGGGTAGTTCCTGGAAGTTGACTAAGAATGCTGATCTTAGAACTGTCCTATCATTTCATATTTAAAAAAATAACCAACATTATCATGAGCTTCCATTTTTCTTAAAGCCTCTTTTCTGGGGAAAACAGAGATCATGAGCTTAAGAAATTCATTTCCTTTGTGGTTTTTCATTTCTCTCCATGGATGATATGGTACAGTAGAGGCAGAATGGGGTAGTAGATGAAACCTTCCACTTGGAGTCAAGAAGACTTAGCTTCATATCCCCTCTGAGACACTTGTAGTTCTAGGGAAACCTAACCTTCCAGCCTCAGTTTCCTCATCTGTAAAATGGGAAATCTAACAGCACTTATAGCACAAGGTGGGAGGCTCCAATGAGATAATGTATTTAAAGTCCTGCACACTTTCAAACATAACATTAATATCAGCTATTAGTAGCAGGAGGCAGTAGCAGCAGCCTCCAGGGCACCGGAAAAGCTAGATTCAAGTCCCAATTCTGCCCTTAATTGCTTGTATGTCCTTGAGTATATCAATTTTGCTCCCTGACCCAGTTTTCTAATTTGCAAAATAAGGGGTTTCATTGAACAAGAGTTTTTTAACCTGAGGTACATAGATTTCAGAGTGTTTGCAAAGTTGGATAAGAAAAAAAATTCCCTCTTATTCCAGTATAAATTAATTCCTTTGTAATTTTATATATTTTATGTTTTATGTGATTAAAAAAACATTATTCTGATCAGGGGTCCTTGGGTTTCACCAGACTGCCAGAAGGATCCAGGATACATTAAAAAAGGTTAAGAATGCCTGAATCTAACAAAAGCCTTTATTCAATTGTTCTAAGTAAAGAGGGGTTGTCAATTCCAGGTTCCATATAATAACTTTGTATATTTGAAGGCAGCTACATCATTAACCAACACATGATTTCCTCTGCCACGGCTAGTGGACTGATCAGATATTCTTGAGGAGTAGCTTTTGAGGTCACAGACAATGGAGAATAATGTTGGGAATTATCAGAATCATGGTTGCTATTTTGGGAACATTAATTGCTCACAGCATTCCAGTAGCATAACACCTACCAGTGCACACCTATTAGTTAGCAATTAGAGCTTAGTATTACTTGGGAAAAACTCATCAGGCTTTATTTCAGAGTGTTTGTGAACAAGGATGGGAAAAATTTCCCATTTTTCCAATATAATTTGTTTCCTTTGGAATCCTATGTTTTATGAGTTTAAAAACAGAATTCTGAGAATAATTTAACAGATTTGTAAGTGTTTTGGCTTCTCCATTTTTATGTAACATGGTTTCAGATATGCATGTCCACAGTTTAGTTCAAAGGGAAAAAAGCCAGTACTGGAATGGAATTGAGATAACTTCCTTTTTTTGATAATACTCAAGCATGGAAATAATTTAACAAATAACATTGCCAGTAGAGGTCTCCAGGATTCGCATAATATTGCTTTAGCCTTTTCCCTTTATAATCAGATAAGAACATTTCATGTTTTGCAAAAAGCCAAAACAGAATTTTATAAATCCCGTTTAGATTGGGTTGATGTGTAGTTGAAGATGAGAGAAGGTTGAAAGGATAGGTTTAGAGAAACAAAAAACAAAGAGCATTGATAAATATTAGCTTGAATGGGGGAGAGAGGGTTTATAGCCATTAGCCTGAAACATGTCCAAATCTGTCACTGTTCTCTCTCATTCCTACTGCTAATCCAAGGGGAGTTCACAAGGTAGATACCTTTTTTGTGCTCTGTTTGGGGAATTTGATGCATAACCCTGTTGTGGCTGATGGCAGATATCCGCCTAATTTTGCATGCAACCCACTGAATATTTACCCCCTGCAGAGTCTGTAAAAAACAAGGCAAACAAGAAAAGCTGCAAAAGTTTGAATAGAATACTAAACACTGAGTCAAACTTTTCAAAGGTTCTTAGAAAACAGAAGGGCGAATGGAACAGTGGAAGCAAAGTCAAACTGCAATTCAAAGGGAAACATCAATACACCAAAGAGGCAGGGATGGGTTTTAATGGCATAGATTGCCTGTAACATTTGGACTCGCTCATTGTTTGCTTTCAAAATGTGGAAAATCGGAAGTAAAAAACCTTGAGATATCAAATGAGGGAAGAAGCTGGAGAGGGTATTGAAAAGACCTTGCATAATTCCACCTGATTAAATGCCTACAACAATGCACTCCCTTTCATCCAACATGGTTAGAGAGTTCAAGATCCTCTCAAGGATGCACAATGGCTGCCCTGCATGTTGTTGGCCAAGATAACATCAGTATCCTCATCCCTTGGGAGACTCTTGTAAAACGCTTTCAGAAATTACAAACTTCCAAAACAAGAGTCATAGTTAAAATGACAATAGACAGTATCCTAACAATGGGCAGAGAGCGATGAATTCAGAATAATGAATTTGTACACAATTAGGAGTTTACTGTCACCGGTGTTTACTACTCCTGTGCCCTTGGATAAGTAAGTTACTGAAACTTTATATAGCTGTAAAATGAGAAGGTTCGACTTTGACCTCTGAGCTCTCCTCCAGCTATAAGACTGTAATCCAGTGAGATAATTATTTTCCTCCATTCCCTCATAATGGCATGGAGGTGATCCTGGATTCTCAAAGGCTTAGCACAATGTCTAGCACATTAAAAAACCTCAACAGAATAAATGTTCTAGCTAGCTTCCATCCATCTACCTTTGCACCGACATCCAATAGCCTGTCTGTCTGTTTCTTTACACCAATAGAATACAGGACAACTGGGAATAACCCTATGATTTCAAAAATGGAAAATTGTTTGTGCGGTGGGTGCTGTACACATGATCAAGTGATAGAAAAAGGTGTAGAGGGAACGACAAGTTGTGTTTCGGACCAAGACTGAAGTACTTGGTAGACACATAAGTAGAGATGTCCTATAATCCACAAACACATGTGTATATGTACATATGTGTATATACATATTTACAAAATCAGAGGTGCGAGTTTATCAGTGCACAGAGCTACTGGTGAGGAATTTACTTCAGCAACTGGCAATTTCTCAATAATATATTACTAGAGAATTGCCAGAGAATACAGGGTAGTTAAATGAGTAGCCTAGTCACAGGGCCAGTATGTGTAAGAAGGTTACTTAAACTTCAGTATTCTTGACATCAAGGCCAATTATCCATCAGTTTTACTGCATTGCTTCTTTATATTATAAATTATAATATTGTAAACCTTAAAGTTCTCTATATTATCATATTACAGGAGTTAATTATTAATTAAGAATGATTATTTATAATTATTTTGTAATTAATGGCAATAAAATGGTTTAATTATAATAGTTATAACATTTTTCTAACAATAATGATTAATTTACATATGGATTTAGGTATAGATAGATGATAGATGGACAGATGGATAGTGCGTTAAGGTTTATAATAATATTATTATAGAACAAAAAGACAACGTGGTGAAATGGATAGAAAGCTAGCCTTGGAGACAAGAAGACCTGAGTTCAAGTATTCTAACTGACATATATTGTCTTAACACAATATGTTATTATTATTCATTCATATGTATATAATACCTCAAAATTTATTTAACACTTTCCTCACTTCAATATTGATATCAGAGAGGCTACTGCTTGCCCATGGTCACACAGTAAGTGTTGGAGCCAGGACTTGAATATGGGTCTTGTGTTTAGTGTCCCACGCAGTATGTGATGTTCCCTCTCTATGTCATTGAGCTTGGTTATAAGGATATGCTTTGACCTCAGAGAGAATGGTTTGAATATCATGCTGGGAACAGGAGTCCAATTCCATGGGGCTAAGTAGAATATGTAGAGGCATCAGGTATAGACAAGCTTTCAAGAACCTTAACAATGAAATCATCAAAGTCCTTCTCTGAAGCATTACCATGTCATGGAGATGACTGTTCTACTGAAGGCTATGGCACTGGAGCACATTCTGGTATATCCCACCAAACTAGAAAACCTTTTGAGTGTTAGATCATTATGTCATTTGCAAACCAGTTGAGTAAAGTTTTTAGAGGACCACTATCATGTTGATCATAAACATGACAACCCACAAAGCCCATTTACAAAGGTATACAAATATTGTAGTCTGCTCTGGTAGAAGGGATGAACAGATTGAAAGGAGTCAGAGAGGCTGGCTGAAAGAAAAGGGTAAGAATGAAGGTGTGTGACAAAGGGAAAATCTGCTGGGCAAGGTCTTCCAGGACATGGAAGGGGATAGGATGAAAGATGAACGTAGAGGAGTTAGCTTTTGCAAGGAGTAAAGCTATTGACTTGAATTATGAAAAGAAGCATGGATAACATAGCCATGTCATTCCTTTACTATTATTTCAGAGGCAGGTTACATGGGTCTTTTCATTGATTTTTCTTAAGTTATACATTTCAAATTGTAGCTTAAGTAATTGTGCTATCCTGTGAACTTGTGACATGGCAGGGCCCTAGATAGATGCATTGGCCATTCATTTTCATCTTTTGTTTGATCACTACAAAATACAGGTCTGCCACACAACATCCAAGTTCGTCCATTCTGCTCACTTGAACTGGCTAAGCTTTTTATCCTCTAACAATTTATGCTTTAGACAGAGTGTAAGCTTAGTGGGTCAAACGGAAACCAATGTTTCAAAGTGGCCTGGTTTTCTAAAGGACAAATTCCTAGCATCAAGTAACTTCATGTACAAATTAGCCCTGATTCATTTATAGGCCCTGGACCTGTAAGACATGGGATAGGAAGCACTTACTCTTACTGAAAGGTGGGCTTCACTATATATGTGACCTTTTTTATTCCATGAAGAATTGTTCTAGGCTTTTCTTTGCTGCTTGGTTGCATTTTCGCTCTGGATTTATGATTTCAGCAAAGTAGATAATTGTCAATTTAGATCAATTTGTAAACTCCTTTTCTTAATGCAGATCAGCAACTCGTGAACCATTTATATTTTAGGGAGCTGCCTGAGGCACTGAGGGAGTAAGTGACTGGCTGGTGGTCACACAGCTAGCATGTGTTAGAAGCCCAACTTTTGAATTCCAAGGCCAGTCCCTTTACGTATGACACCATACTGCTTCTCATATACAGGATCATAAATTTGGAGCTAGAAGAGACCTCAGATATCATTTAGCAACACCTTCATTTTACAGATAAGGAGACTGATGCCCAGAAAGGTTCAATGACTTGCCCTGTGTTATTGTAATCAATAGCAGAGCTGAGATTTAAACTGAAGCCTTCAGGTCCTGTGACTCCAACTTATCCATCTTTCTAGCACCCCATGCTATCTCCACATACAATTATAAGGTTGAAAAGAAATTTAGGGATCCACATCTCTGGGTTTTTTTTGAGGCAATTGGGATTAAGTGGCTTGCCCAGGGTCACATTGCCACTAAGGATGTGAGGTTGGATTTGAACCAGGTCCTCCTGACTCTAGGGCTGGAGTCCACTGCACCACCTAGCTGCTCCTCACACTTCCGCTTTTCAATGGGATTATAATCAGAGCCATTGTCGCAGTTTTTGTGTTCATCTTCAATCTGACCCTCTTATTCTAGCTATTTGCACCCCTAAATTCCCAGCTCTCTAAACTTAAAATATTAAGTCATCACCTATTCTTGTCTTTCCTTCAAACCAACACCCAAGTCAGACTCCTTCTTCTTATGAAACATTTTATGATGAAGCCCTTCCTTTCTATCCCCAGAGCCATCATTCTGAACAGCTAAATCCCTTGCTCTCAATTACTCCACACGCAACAGCAAGAATTGTTCTTAGGCATCATGTCACTTTCTTTCCTCAGCACCTTCCAAATGTCTCCTCAATCACTAAATTGTGGGTTTGTCCTTCTGCTACCAGTTTCCCCCTTTTACTTAAATGCTTTTCTTTTCTGCTACATCCTACTTCATCCTCACATGCAGGTATTGAACATGGCAGTTTCATTAGCTAACCTCCTCCCACCACTGAGCTGCCAGTGTCCCTATCCACCTAACCCATCTCAAGCACTACTCAAGAGAAACTTGCTGCACTGGTCCATAGCCACAGCCCTGGTCAGGTTACACTAATACTGCTACTACCACTACTGCTGCCGCTGCTGCCACTTGCAATATTTAAGTATGATCATTGTTCTAAATGACTATGTATACATCTTTGTTTTTCTGTTCTAAGTATATCAATAATTAAGACAAATACATACCTGCCTAATTCTCTGTCTTCAACCAGGAAGTCAATTATCTTGTCCCAATGTACCCTCCTGACCTTATGTTTGACTAATCCCTGTCCTTAAACGTGCTGCTACCATCATAATATTAATGCCACAACCACTATCATTTTACATACACGCACATATATACATGTGTGTATATACATTATATATGTATATAGACATATGTGTATATATACACATTCATGCATGTATATATAAAGATATCTATATCCCACTTCAAACACCTTTTATACATTATATCATTTGGGTGTTATAGCAGCTCTATGATGTAAGAACTACAGGGATGCCCAGATGGCCAAGTGGATAAAGTGCTAGCCTTATAGTCACCCAGGGAACTCAGGAAATCTCAGTTCAAATTTTGCCTCACACAATAGTTCTGTGGTATTGGACAAATTGCTTAATTTCTCCCAGCCTCAGTTTCCTGATCTGTAAAATGTATCTATAATAACTACCTTTTGGGGTTGTTATGAGAAACAAGTAAATCAATGAGACGTGATTTGCCCTCTAAACTAACTTTTTGATCTGTAAAATTGTAAAATAGTACTTATACCATTAACCTAACAAAGTAGCAAGGAAAGTCCTTCACTTAGAAGGGATATATGTGTGCATATGTGTACACATACATGCATACACACATACACACTGTATATCTACACACATATCTATACATGCCTATACATATAGCTGCATACATACATGGACAGACATATCAGATAGGTGGTACAGTGGTTAGAGTGCCAAGTTTGGAGTCCAGAACATCTGAGTTCAAACACACACACACATGCTAAGTGGCACAGTAGATAGAGCCAAACCTGGAGTCAGAAACATCTTCCTGAGTTCAAATCTAGCCTCAGACACTTACTATCTGAGTGACCCTTGATAAGTCACTTAACTCTGCTTGCCTCAGTTTCCTCATCTGTAAAATGACCTAGAGAAAGAAATGGTGAACCACCCCAGTATTTTTGCCAGGAAAACCTGAAGTGCGGTCATAAAGAATTGGACATAATTGAAATACTGAACAACAACAACAGATTCACATATGAGCTGCTGCTGCTGCTACTACTACTGCTTCTACTACTACTACTACTACTACTACTACTACTACTACTACTACTACTACTACTACTACTACTACTGCTGCTGCTACTGCTGCTACTGCTGCTACTGCTGCTACTGCTGCTACTGCTGCTACTGCTGCTACTACTGCTACTACTGCTACTACTACTATTACTCCTATTATGATTGCTACTCCTACAACTCCTATTTTTGGATGATTTCATGTAGCTTTTTCATTTGGTTTCTTTCGTTAGAGAGTTGGTTAGTGTACAGACCTTCCTAGATCAACAGAGATGGTGCTCCTGCCTCTCTTGGGTAGAAGATTCCCTGAGACTCTCTTTTCACCCATCAACTCAGCTACTACCTAGAGCTTAAATCCCAATTTCCATCTTTCCCTTCCTGTTCCTCAAGGCTAGAGCCCTTTATTTTGTCGTAAAACAAAACAAAACCCTAAGATTTTTCTCCTGCTGGGTTTAACTTTGTATTTTTATTTAAAAACAAACAAACCCTAAAAAGCAATCTACAAAACATCATCAGACACTATGGAGCACCATAGGGAGTCCAAGAAGGCTTCTAAACATGTAGATCAAGGCACTCAGATCTAGGCAAAGCCCTGTAAATGTGAATTTAAGACAGTATATAACAAATTTGTTTCCTGATATATAAATTCAGTCACAGTAAAATTCTGCATTTGGGGTCACAGCATAATGATGGATACCAGCATGTGTGTGTGGATCAATTTCCATTTATATATCTCCTACATTCTTCAGGATATTTCTACTAAAATCCTCCTCTGAAACCTCTTTGTGGTGTATTGGTGACCCCAGGAGCACAGGTATCGAGTGCAGACTTGGTACTGTAACTGTCTGTTTTCTGAGGACCAGCTTAGCCAAGTTTGAAAAAGCTCATCACTATGTTGGCCACAAGGTGCTGCATTTTTGGGGTTACAGCAGCCTTTGAACTGGTACTTAATAGGAGTTTAACAAATGTTTGCTGAGGGACTGATTGATTGATTGATCTTCTAAGTCACAGAAGGTCTACAATTCTGCATCCATAGAGGAACTACCCATACCCATTAGGTTATATATCCATGACATATTGAAATGTATCTTCCTTCACCCCAAGAGGATGAGAAGCTCCATTATGTCTTCGTCCTCCTTTGATACTTTCCGTTGGCCCTCTGCCATACTGCTATAGCTTTCCAGGTCAAATTGAACAGAAAAGAGAAACAAAGAAATGTCTTCTGAACTTGCCTTAAGTGATATACACAAGGGAAAGTCATGCAGTCTATATATCCATTTAGTGTGGAACAATTGGACAGACTGTTACTCTACTTTAAAGGACCATTGGCATTGTTCCTTCCTGGCCATTCTGTTTCCCCAAGGTATTGGCCAATCATCACAAATCTGTATCATAGCCCAGAGGGAATTAGCTATTGGGATTGTCTTCTGTCATTCTCTTACTGATGAACCTAGAGAATCTGCAATACTGTCTGCTTCCAACTTTTGCCTTTGGAACCAAAACATGGACCACATTGGATAACATCTGTACACCTTCTTCCTAACAACTTTCAACTTAACAGAAGAAGTCTGGGGAAAGGTTTCAGTGATTTACATATTATAAGAGGATAGTGATTACTCAAAGAGATTGTGGAGGTCATCTAAACCAACCCCCTCATTTTAAATATGAGGAAATTGATAGTCAGAGAGGTTGTGAGTAGAAACAGCTTGCTAGGTGGAGCAATAGCTATAGCCCTGGAATGAGGAAAATCTGCATTCAAATACAGCTTCAGACACTGTGTGACTCTGGGCAAGTCACTTAACCTCTTTTTGCCTCTGTTTTCACAACTGTATAATGTGGATAATAATAGCACCTACCTCCCAGGTTTATTATAAGTATCAAATGAGAGAGTATTTGTATTTATCAGGGTATCTGTCTTATAGCAGATGCTTAATAAGTGCTTGTTTCCATCTTTTTTCTTTCTTTCCTTCTTTCTTCTTTTCTACTTTTTTCTTTCTTCCCTCCCTCCTTTTCTCCTTTCCTTTCCTTCCTTCCTTCCTTCCTACAACTTTTATTCATTTCTTCCTACCTTCTCCCCCTTTCCTTCTTTCCTTCCTTCCTTGTCCAGAAACATACAGTAGAAAAAATAGCTCTGGAGTCTAAGGACTTGGTTTTAAATCCTACCTCAGATTTGTGCTACTCGTGTGACCTTGGACAAGTCAATTTACATTTTGTGGGCCTTCATTTCATTACCATTAAAATGAGGGGTTAGATTAGATGATTTCTGAGGTCTCTGCCAGTTCTAGATCAACAGCCATATGGATATGGATAAATAAGTAACAGAGATGAGACTCAAACCCAAGGCCTCCAAATATAACACTTCCTACCACTTCACCATGTAGCTTCTCTAGAAATGTGGAAATAAATGTTATTATGGATTGAAAAGTTTCTTGGAACCTTATAGATGAACACAGTGATATCTAATCAGTTACCTGATTATATTCTGGAGTTGGATACGATATAGACAAATGTTCTCAGATGATTGAATATGTTTCCCTTCTTTCATCCCATTGTTTTGATGTCATGCAAATACAACCTATTAGCAGAGGGAACATTCAATTCCTTTTCCCCCTCTGATCAAATGGAAGCTCTATCCAATCAAAACTTTTTAGTGAGAAGACATTTCACAAAATATATTTAATACATTCTAATTCAAATGTTATTCTTCCATATGTCAAGTAATCTTATTACTATTATTTGTGTAAGAAAGTTGCGTTTATGCAGACAAACTGAAATGGAAAGATGAGCAATTATCTGGTGAAGTAAATCAATTTTGAACAGTTATGGTGGATAATTCAAGAGTCAGTCCCCTTCTTTTCCTAGAAGTTGGATATCTGAGCTTTCTTACTATATTTTGCCTGAGTATAGTGGCATATATGACAGTAAAATAATATCCTTCCTAAAACACAGTTGTACTATTTCAGCAAATTGATGAATTTTTGTCTTTACTAGAGCAGAATTCTAGTTTTAAATAATATTTTACTTATTGAAGGGTGGGATGGGTAGGTTGCCATCTTCAAATTAATTAAATTAATTATTAAATGCTTATTGTATTCAAGCACTGAATGAAGCACTAGGAATACAAAGATGAAAAAAATACATAGTTTCTTCCCTCAAGGAACTTGCAACTCAGCTGAGATGCTTACGAGACATTTTTCAGACAACTATGAATATAGGGTCGGAGGTGTCTGGAGATGTTGGAGCCAGAGATGAAAATTAAGTGTGTATCTCTATACAGAAGATAATTGAAGTTATAAGAGGGGATGGAATCAACAAAAGAGAGGGAAGATTAAGAGAAGCGAGCCAAGGACAGAACCATAGGAGGACGATGAAAGTAGAGAGAGAGAGAGAGAGAGAGAGAGAGAGAGAGAGAGAGAGAGAGAGAGAGTTTAATGCTGAGCAACTGGAAAGTTAGAGATGGAATGAAAAAGAGCATTGGGATTGGTAACAAATAGATCATTACCAGTCTTCACAAAATCACAAATCTTTGCGTTGGCATGGGATCTGAGCATATAGCTTATCCTGTATACAAACAGGGAGCTCACTCTACATTAAACCCAACAAGTGAGTGTTCATCTAGTATTTTCTTGAAGAACTCTAGTGAAGAGGAACTGACTATGTCCCAAGATATCCCATTCTGCTTTTGGATGCATCTCAGCTACCAGGGAGACAGCTTAAATTAAGCCAATACTGACTTCTCTGTCTCTCATTTTTCTACACAAGACCAAGAAGAATGAGCATAATCTACTTTCTATATGGCACTTTATAAATAGTTGTGAAGACAGCTGCCATCTTTTATCCCACCAAGACTTCTCTTCTCAAGATTAATCATCCCCATTTTAAAAAATTAATCCTTATTTGGATGGCCTTGATGTCGCTGACCTGGTTGTCCTTCTCTGGATGCTCTCCATCTTGTCAACATCCTTCTTAATGAACATGATACACCAGATATGGACCCTATTCAGATCAACAAGGAAGAATTCATTGTTAGGTTACAAATAAAAGTACCTTTGGGGTGATGTGGGTAAGTGTCCACTCTAAGTTATTCGGGATAGAAAAGAAAAACAAGGCTCAAGGAAGTAGAAGTTAGTCTTGACCAGGTGGTAATCATCTGTGATCAAAGGTAATGAAGAAAGAATAGCAGAGGTGGGGAAGTTTGAGGGAGCTCATATCACATGGTCTCAATCATCTCAGGATGAAAGAAATCAGGTAATAGTTGAGAATTAGGGCAAGAAGTGTAAAGGGAAATCTTAAGGAGAGAAGGGAAGGTTGGGAATAGCCACTGAGGGGAATGTGACAGAGCCAAAAAGATGGGTATAGAAGAAACTCTATAAAGCAATGAGGGCCCTCTTGAGGTTAAATGACCCAAATATGAACTGGACCCAGGCAGCATGGTTTTGTGATTTCTTCTAGCAGGACTTGGCTGATCAGGGCTATAGGAACAGAGAAGACTGACAGTAGGAGTTGCCCAGTAATGGAAAGTTGGCAGCTAACATGTCAGGAATAGAAGGTGGTCAAGCAGATGAAGGTTTTTGAGCCAGTTGATGAAAGCTGGACCACAGACTAAAAGCAAAACGTACAAAATATTGGGTCCAATAGCACATATTCCTTCATAATTTTGTTCAGTTTCGTGAAAGCCCCCAGACCTCAAAGGCACAAGGCAACTTGCTAATATGGCAGCAATATGGATCAGCCATCAAAGGCCTTCCAGCTGAGGTTGGGAGTTAGACGATGAAGGTAATTTTCTCAGCGTCTTAAAGTCAGGAGGGGTGGAAAATGCAAGCAGGCCCTGACTGGCCTATTCAGAAGCCTCATTCATTTCAGTGCTGAAGTGAACAGCTTGCCATTTTATCAAGCCAGAAATAGCTCCTAGCACACCTGTGGTTTTTAAAGTGGAAAGGTGAGGAGGGGATTGCAGTGAGGGTAAAACAAAAGAGAGGCAGAATTCTAGGCTTCTAGCTACAGCCTATAATCCCTGAACTCAAAATACCTGGATGTTGCAAGAGCATCTCTCGTCAACAAAGACAGACTGTTTACAGCTGGGATAAACAACTCAGGTGACTCCCCCTCTCCCTGTGCCAGAAACTTTAATTATAATAACTCTTATGTTTAAACCAGAGAGGTAGGTAGCTAAGTGATGAGGACAAGAACATTTGGAAAACGCAGTGGGAATTATTTCATGTTCCAGAGTCATAATGTGCTGGAAGGAGAATGCTGTATTTGGAGGTAAGTGACCTGGGTTTGACTCCTGGATCACTGATTCTGGGAACCTAAGTTGCTTCTGCAATCTGTCCTTTCTTTCCCCCATTTTTAAAAGAGAGGGTTAGACTAGATTACGTCCAAGGTGACAGGGTCGTACTGATATAAGGAATGTGTACTTTTATAGAAATAACAGTTCAGTAATTTCTGTGTCATCACTGATATACTAGTTGAGAAAAAACAAACCACGAAATCCAAATATCCCAAAGCATCTCAAAGCAACAAGAATCATCAATGTGACAATATTATAACTAGTAAGAGTAGGTAACAATAAAGGCAGAACTGGGTTATCTATGGAAAACAGGCAGATTCCCTTCCTTCTTTTTACCTATTCATAGATATAGATAACTCAGTTTCAAAGAATAACACTATTAAGTTTGATTTTAATCTCTCGGGCAGGTTTTATGATAGAATATTTCACTGAGCAAGGCTGGGAGGTGATGGCAAAGCTGATTTTTCTATATCAAATACTCTGGAGTATCTCTTCCTAAAGCTGGGAACCTCTGACCCAGCCAAATGACTTAAAGAGTCAGGTCAACCTTAATGTTGAGAGTTTTTCATATGCCATTTTACTCTGGTTGTGTATTTCATTTCCAAAGCCACTAAAGGGAGAATATATTCATTCAATTTTAGCTGCTTCCTGGAAGAGAAAGATTCTTTAAATTTGATACCCTAGGCTATATCTGTTGAAAAAGAAATAGAAGCAAATGGAATAAATTTTGACCAATTACTTAGATATCCTTAAAGCACTTCTATTTGAAAGTAATAACATCTGACACTTCTATATTGTTTTACACTATAATGACTGGCATTCTGTAGTTCAGATCTGTGCATTAGGTATTATAGGTATTATTTTCATTTTACAAATGAAAAAAAGCAGAGATAGAAGGGGTAAGTAATTTGCCTTTGGTCACATAGTTCAAGAATTAGAAATCACACGGCTAGAATCCAGATTATCCTGGTTCCAACTCTAGTACTCCATTTCTATCTACTAAATCATTTTCCCCTTCTTCAACAGGAAGAAATTAAAACAACAATATATACAAGTCTGAATTCTCCCCACTGACTGTGGTTGTGAAAACCAATCTGAAATAGATATAAGTTTGCTACTGGCATCTCAGAGGGTTAGTTTATAACCTTCAGGCTTGTGCTTTTCCAATCAATCAGCTGGGAAAACTTTTATTTTTCAATCAATCAAATGAAGTATCGCTTCACAAAGTGCAAGAAGTAACAAAGATAAGACATTAAGTCTGTCATGAAAACCTTTTTCTGAAATTATTCTTGAATAGTGTCAGATATTTTCTATCCTTGAAGAAAGGTATATTATTAAAAAAAAACCTCAAATTAGTAAAAGCACAGAGTAATTTAAGAGTTCTACCTCATTGGTTCATGGAAAGGTAAAGTAATCTCTTTAGGCTTTCAATAAACAAGGATTTTATTTTTTGCTCCTCTCCTTGATTTCTTATCTATGTTATAGATAGAAAGCTGGCCTTGCAGTCAGGAAGGCTTCCCAAATCCTATTCCTAACCTATCCAGAGCTAGTGCTATGTGGCCATGGACAACTTCTCACTGCCCCAAGTAACCATAAGCTGATATAATTTTGGCTATTATAAAATACCCAAATTAACTACAAAGGAAATATGAAGGAAGACACTATCTGCATCCAGATAAAGAACTGATAAATAGGAATATGGAGTGAATGATTTTACGTATATATGTATATATATATACACTCACATCTGTCTAATGGTAGCCATCTCTAGGATGGGAAGGGGATAAGCGAAGAAAGAAAAGGGGGAAAAAAGAAAGTTACACAATAACTTTAATATACATTTACAAGGGATAGCAAGTGGTACATAATAGACTTGCAGTTTTATGTGCAATCAAATTCCCCCCCCATTCTATTATATTATAGAAATGTTTATTTTATTTCTTACGTTAAAAAATGGCTATTATTCAACAGATGGGGTACAAATTTGCTTTGGTGGTGGGAGTTCAAGCACTCGATTAAATCAAAGGTCCTTAAAATATGCGTTGGGTGTGTATAACACACACATCTATATACATACATTCATACAAATATGCACACAGAACTTCCTGAAATTAAAGATTATTTCATTTTTTTGCCTTCATATCCTCAGTGTCTAGCACAATGACTAAGACCAGAAAGAGGAAAAGGGAATGGACCTGTGACTTTACTGAAATAAGGAACTTCTAGATGTGGACATTTTCTAGAACAGTGAAAGTCAGCCTCTGCCACTCTACCATTTATAATTTAGTGCAGGGGCTCTTAAAAGATCCTTGAACCCATACACATTTGTATGCAGTATAATTGGTTTGCTTTGTCATTCTATGCAATTTATGCATCTCAAAGCTTAGATTGAGAAGGGTTTTATAGGCTTTACCAGACTGCCAAAGAGGTCGGAGGAACAAATAAGATTAAGGACCCCCATTTCAAGAGCTTCCTATGGTAAGGAGCAGGTCAATGTCTTGCAAACGGCCATACAACTAGCATCAGATGCAGGCTGTAATCTAGGGCTTCCTGGCTCAGAGACCAGAGCTCTCTTGACTTTACTATTCTGTCTCTTGGTACATTTAATGAATGCTATTTGATAATATAGTTAACTGTTGCTGTTTCCCTGCCAGCCAGTCTTTCTTTTTCTTGCCTCATTAAAGATGCCATGCCCTGACTACTTACTTCTTAAAGAGGCCTATTCAATGAATAGATGTTACCTCACTCTAAGTGAATACTGGGTCATCCTGAGGAATATCAGGTCACTGGATTCAGATGGCTCTGGAGGAGAAGTGAGGCTGGTGACCTGCACAGCCCTCCCTCATTCAAAACAAAGTCAAATGCAAGTCATGTCATCATTTCTCTGATGGCATGGTCTTCTTTCGCAATGAAGGATGGACACAACAACAATTTGATAATATATGTATATATAGAAAAACAATTAATTAAAATTCATGCAATGTGTATGATGCATATGAGTAGTGTTGCAATTCCTACAAGTAATTCACAGATCCAGGTGAAAAATAAATATATGTATTTTCCTCCTATTTGAGTAATAGGATATTTCTGTACTATGATGAACATAATAAAACAAAGCATTTATGTCACTTTGTTGCCCCTATACTCAACAAACTCCAATCACATCCAGGATCAAATACAATATTCTCTTTTTGGCATTCAAGGACCTCCCCTCTCATCCTTTCCCCTTCCCTCCTCTGTCTCTCTCTCTGTCCCCCCCAACACACACACACACACACACACACACACACACACACACACACACACACACACACACACACACCTCTTTGATCAAGTGACACTATCCTGCTTGCTCTGCCACGACCAAGATGCTCCATCTCTCAGCTCTAAGCATTTTCTTTGGCAGTCCCCTATGTCTACCATGTTATCCCTCCTAATTACCCAGGGTTCCTTCAACTCTCAGCTATTATCTTTCAACTTTTACAAGAAGGCTTTATCAATCCCTCAATTCTAGTGCCTTTCCTCTCTTCATTATTTCATACTTATACTATATAAAGCTTATTTTACATACTTCTTTGCTTGGTGTGTCCTCTCTTAGGTTGTCATTTCCTTGAAGGTAGGGACTGTCTTTTGCCTCTTTGTGTATCCCCAGTGTTTAGCACAGTACCTGGCACATAGTAGGTACTTATTGACTGTCTGACATGAAAGGATTTATACAAACTAATGAAAATCAAAGTAAGCAGAGCTGGAAAATATTACATACAGTGATTACAACATACACATGGAAAGGACAAAAGCCACCAAGCAATTAGAACAGAATGTTGCAAAATTATAAAGAATAAGCTTGACTCCAAAGAAGAGATAGGAGGAAAGATCACCTCTTGCTTCCCCAAGGTGGGAAGTCACATTGTCTACCATTGGACATATTGTCAGTTGTTTTTCAAAGTGTGTTCTCTCTTAACAATTCTTTACTGCAATGAATGACTTTCTTGGAGAGGGCAAAGAAAAGAGATAAAGAGGAAAATCTATGTAATACAAAAAAGAAAATGTCAATAACAATCTATTTTAAAAGTTAAAGATCTCATTGTCCAGAAGAAAAGTAGTGATGGTCCCTAGGGCAGCGTAAAACAATGTTTGAGTTTCTGGAACAGATCGAGAAAAGCATAGCCAAAATGAAGCGATAAAATCAAAATAAGCTGTATCAAGACTAGTTGAAGGAAATAAGGGCATTTAGACTGAAAAAGACTAATGTGTATGTGTGTAGGGGGGAGGTGGGGAGGTATGGAGAGAGATAACAGGTCTCCTCAAGTATTTAAAGATTAGTCACATTTAAGAGTGATTAAATGACTTCTTTTGTCCCCTGAGTAGAACTAAGGAAAATGGGAAAAAACTATAGGATGCAGATTTCAAATATGTTTAAGGAAACATTTCCTGAAAATCAGAGGAGTCCCAAAGTGTGTAGGTCTATCTTCAGAAGTGGTAACTTCTTCTTTGCTGGACTTCTTCAAACAGAAGTTGGATGACCAATAGTCGTGAGAGTTGTGGAACCTATTTCTGTTCAACTACAGATTTTATTAGATGATCTCTGCAGTCTTGTTTAACCTTGAGATTCTATGGGACTCTTTGACAAACTTTTGTCTAGAAATCACAAATGCCTAGGCACAGCTGAGAGAAGTGTAGAAAAATAATAATGTAGAGTCAAAATATACGGTTTGGAATGTATGTTAAAACCAGATGATGGAGGACTTTAAAAGCCAGGATAAAGAGATTACATCTTGTTCAGAGCCAATAAGGATCCACTGAATACTTTTTTTAATTCAGAAAGGATGCAATAATATTCCAGTAGGAAGATTATTCAGAAACACAAAGAATGAGTTAGAGAGGGGATAGACAAGGGACAAGAATGGCTATTAAAAGAATCTAGGCTAAGAGTTATGTGAGACTGCCCTAGAAAAGCCTCACTAGGAGTGGAAAAAACAAGAGAGATGTTAAAAATATTTAAGTAGTTAAAATTTACAGGCCTTGACAATTGACTGGATTCGGTAAAACCCTATTGCCTCTTAAGAACTGATGTGGTGCAAGACTTTGTTTTTGTTCTCAATGTGCAGGAACACGTCTTGGTCCAGGGTTTTCCAAGACAGACTAAACGCAAGGTCACATGTTTGAAACTTGATATTGATATTAGCTCTGAATCAATGCTGATGATTTGGTTTGGAACAGGGGCAGCTGCACATAAAAATTCTTCAGGATGAGAAGAATTTGTCATGCTCTGCTTTGGGAAGCACAAAATTTGGACAATTTATGTTTGGAAATATTCACGATACTGCATGAAATCCCTACCAAATAAGAGCAATTATAAGACATCAAAGATAGCTTCTAATGAAAAAAGAAATCGATTGAAGGAGAAACTGGCACCTTTGAAACAAATAAGACTGAAGAAGAAGAAAGCATTGCTTTGATCAAGATGGTAACCTTGTGAACTCATGATAAAATATGTTGCTTTCCCATATGTTTTCCCACCAGTCTATTTTCCTAGACATTTCCAATTAATTTCTTGCATTCTTCCTAGGCTCAGTCAACATACTTTCCCCTCAAGCTTACTCCTTTCAATCCTGTATCACCTAGGGAAAGCTAAAACATGCCACAAGTTGAAGTGATGACAATTATTCTAGGCAGTATTATCTGGAACCTTTCAACAGGTTCCTTTCAACTCTTTGGTGATGTATAATATCAAAGAGTTTGTGAATCACTGTATACATTGAGGGTCATACACTTACCATAAAAAGTCAACTGTCCTCTGGCCACATTTTTTCCTCTTGAATTTTCAGCTACACACTCATATAGACCAGCATCTTCCTGCTGGAAATTTGGAATTTCAAGAATTCCATTAGATTTGTGTCTTCTGGCTTTCCTGGCTATTGGCTTTCCATCAGCTCTTCTCCAGATAATAGTTGGAACTGGACTAATAATAAAAATAAAAATGGGGTGAATCAAATTGGAGAGGATAATGCTTTTTACTTAAAGTTTTGCATCTAAAAGCAAAAGAAAAGTCTTGCCATTCAGTTATTTTTCCTTGTGTAAATCATTCATATATAATACAGGTTGAGAAAGAATGCTTCTTTCTCTGAAATATAAAGGAATACTAGAATACTATATTATACACCTAAATTAAAAATTTTTTTTGTAATCACAATAGTTAATTTGAGTGAATGGGCCATGTGGCTTTTTGACTAAAACAGAAGGAAGGAAATTAAGTTTAGATGACATTTTAGTTCACATGTGTAATTCTTGCAAGGTAACTTACAAGCCAAGCTATATTAACCCAGCACATGTTTCTCTTCCCTTCTGTATTGTTTGTGTATTAGGAGTTTGATAAACTGATAGCAAACAAAGATAGTTTTGTCAGGGAAGGCCCTGAAGAGACTCCCTGTGATGAACTTTGGGAGAACATAGACAAAAATAACACAGGATGGGTATAAGTAGATGAACTGTAATCTTCATTACTGAAGAAAGCATCCAAATTGATGAATTTGCAGATTCATCTGATCTTCTCAAAAATTTCCTTTGGAAACTTTGAGCAAAAAAACGATGGCAGTTAAGGGTTGACATGTGGTGTCCAAACATTTGTTTGCCACCATGTAGCTGCTCTCCACAGCATATATCCTTATCTGCGAACATGTAAACTTAACCAAGTCTGAAAGTTTGCAGGATATTGCATCAACCAATGATATCTTAACTGCAGTTCTAAAGTAGTGGGCTCAATAATTTTCTTTGAGAAATTTACATATCATATTCGGTAGAGACTGAAAACTATTCTGCAAAATCTAAGATCATACTTTAAAAATGAATACAACCAACTTGACCATGCTTTTAGTAAAGGGATTTATGTTCACTAGACACATCCTTGAGTCATCAGGACAACAGAGAGGGCTCCATCAAAGTTCACTGAGCACAATTTTCATATATACATATATATACATGGATGTATGTATATTTGATGCATATATATATTTAATGATGCACACACTCACTAAGGCATTTGAAAATTACTTTCGCTTTGGCATCTTTCTGAGATGCTCTGAAATGGCTGATGATGATGATGATGATGATGATGAGTAGCAGCTGGTTATACAGACATGAATATTTCTGTGTAGATCTGCTAAGCCCATTTTATTTAGTCTTTTGTAGCTTACCAGCACTGGTATCTAGTCAGCAAAAACTCAGTTGAATTCATAGTCTGCTTTGAAATCCAAACATGGAATTGTCTAAGGTATTCTACAAAGACATTGCTTACAGGCTGGAGCTAACCAGGTCTCCTGTTTAGCTACTTGCCTTGGGTTAGTCTCCATATTTATTACTTGAGGCCAGATCATTGAAAGATCCTTTGCACTGAGCTGGTTTGTGTCACCTTTGCCCAAGCCAGAATATGGTACAGACAATATCAATATCTCAGTTGCCTCATCTGCCTTCCAGCTCTAAAATTCTATGTCACTCTGACTAATCCTCTGAAGAGTGCAGCAAGGTCTTGGGGGCATTACATTACTTCACAGGCACAGTGAAAAATAGCATGCTAACAAAACATGATTCAGGACAATGGAAATGACTTACTTTAATATTTCAGTAAGAGCTATGGGGAATGATGTGGATAATTAAAATCCACAGAGGACTCTCAGATCTTTAATTTAGTTGATAGTTAAAACCACCCCACCAAAACTTTTTATTAACACTATGTAGAAAAATTCTGATTTGAATTTAATTGTCCTTATAGGATAAAAAAAATCTGAAAAAAATGGATGATAACTCTGTACTCTTTTGAAAAATAAGATGGTCCAAAGGAAGGTAAATAGAGAGAAAAGAAATGAAATGCAGAGTACAGTAAAATCACAATGAGTTTTAGCATCATAGATTCAGAGTTGAAAGGGATATGAGAAGTAATTTGATCCCCATTTTATAGATGTACAAACAAGTTCAAATGATTTGCCCAATGTGACACAGATGGCAAACAGCAAGTAGCAAAGCCAAGACTTACATCATCAAATTTTGTTAAATTCACAAACCAGGTTAGAAAATATGATATCATCTCCTTCCCTTCTTTCGGGGACTGAGCAAGTATTTTTCATGAATTCTCAGACTGGGATTATATATTTGTTAATTTTACTGAATTACTTTTTCCCTCTATTTTTAATTTTTTGATATAATGGATGACCCTCTTGGTGGAGGATGAAGAGATATATCAGGATATAAGATGTTATAAAAACAAAAGATGTTAATAAAAAAGAAAGCATAGCATCTCTCAGAGAATACATTAATTTTATCATTTATATAGATGGAGTAACTTTATGTTCCTCTGCCTAAAGTGTAGGAGAAAACTAGTTAATTACCTAGAGAGACTACGTAATTCAAATCCAGTTTCAAAAAAAGCATGATGTATCTGTCCTTTGTGCACCAGACCAGCAGTAAAAGTCTGTATTTTCCCAAAGAGTTGACTTAAATGTACCTCAAATGAAGAGCATTGTTTTCATGTCATACCCATTTAGACAGTCTGGCACATTACAAGCCATAATAAGTGAATGAAATACACTTTCAGAATAGCCCCATTCTCTTCTTCTTTCTGGCCACATCAATTGTGACAGCTTAATCTTCCTGGTGCCATTACAGTACTTCTCAGTGAGAAAATAAAACCAAAGATGCATGCTCACAGAATTAAAAAAAAAAAAACCAACTAATTCTTTGTTCCCAAATCTCCTAAAAATCACTGTCAAAACTAGATAGCAAACTCTGAACCTACCAAAGCTTTAAAAAATATTCAAAAAAGGGATAATGAAGGATATTGAAACTTACTTTCCCAAAGCAAAGCATTCCAACTTCACAGTTGCTCCTTTTGCAGTTGGGACTGTCTCTGGGAACTGCACTTCTATTTTTGGCTCATATTCACCCATAACTCCTGAGAACAAATAATAGATATTAAATCTTAGGCTTTAAATTTTTGAAAAAAAAATGATTTTGTGTTAGTTGTCAAGTTCTATACATCATTACAAACACAATGAATACATACAGTTTAAAGAGGTCTAGACTCTAATAGCCATGATTTCAAGCTATTTTCCAGCTGTTGCTAGAAGATCAGAGTTCCATGCCATCTCACTAAGATTAACATTTTCATAACTCTATACTCTCAGAATCTGAAATAACATTCTTTCTTAGGAGCTTGCAAAAAAAAAAAAGAAAAGGGAAAAAGAAAAATACAAGTAAAAAGATATACAAACAGAGGTGCCACTTTTTAGGAAATGTAATGCAGAATAATTATTCAAACTTTTTAATCAAGAACTCAGGGATATTTAAGGGTTCTTTGTATTTTCTTCCCTTCCTCCACATGAACGTTAAATCAAAACTGACCTTGAATATTCATAAACTGATCTACTAATCACTAGATTGCCACAAGATGATGGTTTATTTCACTCCAGCAACTCTTTAAGAAGGTTTACTCAGTAATAGGTATGGTATGATATTCATTGGTAGGAGGAGGATCTTCAATGACAAAGTTTCAGAAACTTGATTGGCTAAGGTATTGGTGAGTACTAAATTAACTACATTGCATCTCAAACAACTCTGTAAAAATTTGTGTCAGTTAAACACAGACAAACACTTTCAGAATTTAACCCATATATTCCTTGACAATTCAGTTCTTAGTTCATTATCCCTCACTCTTTCCTATATCCTGGAAAATAACTTCCACTGTTTTCTCAGCAAGATAATCTAAAAAGCTGCATCAATAACTCCCGATTCAATTCAATTCAATCCTACAAACATTTATTAATCACCTACTGTGTATAGTACTCCTCTTCCTTCAATCTCTTAAATAATCTGTTAGCATTGTTGGGAGCCGGGAAGCTTCAGCACCAAGGCCAGTAGTGATGGTAAAATAATGTGCAATCAAGTCATTTTACTAGAGGGTCACACTGCCTTGTTGAGGGAGGTATTACAGGGCATGTTTAAAGAAGAGGCCTTATAAATAAGCATACCCGGTTTGGGATTTATTTGGCAATGTGGGGCTATTTAAAGAAAAATGAGATATGGGTAAACAACTTTGGCACTGGAATTGTGTGACTGCGTTGTTTATTTTCCAGGAAACTTCTTTCTTATAGGGGATGTTTTTTGTGTCTTTGTCAGGTTGATGGCAAGCAGGAAAGGCCAGAGAGGGCTTGTATATCTATGTATCCCTGCCCTGTATGACTTGAAGTAACGTTTGGAAAGAGACAGGGTTTTTTAAGGGAAGAGGCTATGAAGCAGAGGTCTTCTGGAGACAAATGTGGTGTGGCACTAGGTCTGAGACACTATCTCATCATGCAGAGGATATGTTTTGAGAACCTGGATATAACAATGTATAGGTCTTATTTTAACATTAATTCTTCCTATTCTAATCTCCCTACTATTCTTATACTTTAAATAAATCATGAATTTGTGGAAAGTACACTAAGACAGAATCAGTAGAATTGAGACTTGGATCTTGGCTATTTCACTTTTTACCTAAACAATATCAGGGAAGTCATTTAGTTTTCTAGGTCTGTTTTCCTCTTCTGCAAAATAGCAAAAACACATATACATTCTGCCTCATGGGGTGATTTTGAAGTCTAAATATAATAACAAAGATAAAGGACTTTATAACCATGAAGTGCTACTGTATGATAGCTATCATTAGTACTAAACACATATTATTTACATATCACATTTTAGATTATAACTATCAACATTTCCATATTAATTTTACCCATCTTTCCCTATTCCCAAGATGATTTGCCCTCAGACTTAGGGCACAGAGGTATAATTGTACATGTCACCATATGAGCTTTGCTGTGAAGGTTTGAGAGAGACTTTTTCTCTTCTATAATTAAATGTACCTCCACTTCCCCTGGCTTAAGAAACAGTTGATTGTCCAATACAATATCCAAGAGCAATAAGTTCAAAAATCAGAAATGTTCAAGTCAAATATGCTACTAAAGAGAAATGACATCCTTTGGAAGGCTGAGGAATAGAATTACTTTTATAGCATTTGGAAGGAAGAAAGGTTCAAAATCACTAAAACTTACATACAATCTCTTCACCCTGTAAATTGGAAGGCAAATTCTAATTTGGTTTGTTAGTTATATGTTCAAAAGCACAGACTCAGTGTCCAGCATTGACAGATGCAAAGATGGTGGAAGAAAAAATTTCTATTTTCCCACTATGGATTAAATTCATGGTCCAGTTATCCATTATCTACATGGATATCTATATCTATATCTATCTGATATATCCATGTAGACATGGATACACACATATATCCCTTTCTGTTTTGATTTATATGAGCCAATCTCTTTACTTTCAGTCCCAGAGTATTGCTTGCACTCTCTGAAAAAAAGATCTCATATTAAAGCAGACCTGTGTGTTAAATATATATTCTAGATGTATCATTTAAAATATGTACACAATTTTCTCATATCTTTGTCCTCTTCCCATAAATATGAGACTAGAAAACCAGCTAGCAAGTTAAGTTACATTCCTTTTCAAGAAGGGTGTGCTTACATATTTAGAAAATAGTGCTAATTAAACAAAAAGAATTGTCTTCTGACAAAGCAGTCTTTGTCACCTCCATGCAGGAAATTGGAACAGGTAGAATTTCCAGGCCTCATTTACTGGAAGGAGATGAGATAATGAGGTAATAATGTTGAGCAAAGGATGACTTCAAAGCATAAATGATTCTCACCTGCCTCCATCCAACATTCTCTTTACATAAACACTGCGACAACTGTGTACAGTCATGAAAATTCAGAGTGAGAAATACACTACTGTGTATGACCAAGGGAGTCACATGACCCCTAACCAATTGGACAAGTACTTTCTAAAGCAAGGTTGACTAATATATCATACATATGCAGCAATTCTTGCAATATTCACTAACTGAAATGCCTCTTTTCCTCCCCCTACTGTATCATCTTGAAATATCCCCAGGGTTTCTAGTATGAGTTAGTGACTTAAGATGATCTACTTTACTAAATGGAGTGCTATAGATTACTCATATGGTCACACAGAAAGATTCTGAGTTTGCTGTAGACTGATTTATATGGATGGTTATAAGAATATTAGTGACACAATCGAGTTCAGCAGTGATAGAATTTAGCAAGCCCTATGGTTGTAGATATAACATAAATAATACAGTTATTAGTGGGAAAAAGGCATGTGGTTATCACTGAAGTTTTAAGGATTCTTATTTTAAATAAGACTGTTTTTTTTTTTTTTTGCATTAGTCATAAAAATACCAGGGAGTGATTCTTTTTCTGGATAAATTATGAGCAGTTTCTGTGAACACCTGTGAACTGTTAAGTTTAATTTGGTTACATCTGGTACTGACTAGGTTTTATTCCACTGTATCATCAAGGTTTTTTCTCTCTTCAACTCTTTTCTCTCTTATTTTTTTGGCACCAAAAAGAAAGAGATGTAATATTTTTAAGAAATAAAAACCTCTAAACTGGAGTGCATTTTTCAAGTCGTTCCTCTGACCACCTGTACACTTTTGAACTTAATTGGTCTACAGCTGTTCCTGGTGATTTACAGAATCATCAGCCTACTGAATGAGGACATTGATGGAATTACTCCAAAGTCATTTCACACCTTTTTCATTTTTCTTGAAACGTTTCATAAGGCTAGAGAGAATCAAAACTGTAGCCTGTATCTAGGTAGGAAGTGGAATACTAAACAATTATCCTGAGTAAAAAATTAGGATCATTCAGAAGAACAGTTTTCTTTAAGAGTAGGTATGTTTTTTCTTCTGTGAAATTTATCTAGATAATGGGACATCCATTTTGCTTATAGAGACACAAATCTCACTAATGATTTATGAATAGATGCACATTTAGTATAAATTATTAAGACAATCAGAGCCACAGTACATTTTTGAAAAAGTACTATCATTGTTTTGTATTTCAAAAGTTAACATAACTCTGGCAGTGAATTTTGCCACATCTGACACATCAGAGATGAAAAACTTTGTGACTTTAATGACAGAAATGGTGGCCAGTAGCTCAGAATTGTGGCAGTGTATCCTTTGAGGTGCTAAGGATCTAAGCTGAGGTGGTTGAGCCCACAGGACCTACTTAGATCTGGGTTTTTGACAACATTCACTTCTGTTCATTATTCACAGTTTCTGTCATTGCACAAGGCACATGACTGGGCAAGATCTAATTTTACTGTACTTCTTCTTTCCTCCCTAATACTGACAAAGTCCAACATGCTAGGAGCAAACCAATTCCAAATGACATCAAAGTTGTCTTTTGACAGGCCACCCTTGGTAAGCTGAAGAGGAGGCTTGAGATAATTGTCTAACTCAGGTCCCAGCTCTCCTTGGGGTCAAGGAAGGAAAAGCTTTATTTGAATTACCTCAGCAATTCCCTTATTTCCTTCCTTTATTTCCAATGTATTTATCTAGTTGAAAGAAAAGAAAAGCTTGGAGTAAAATATTTAATCAACTCTCTTTCGTATGTTATATGGTGCCCACCAAGCAATTTGACTTTCTTTAGTATATTTTTCCTCATCAAACTTGCTGAATTAAGTTAGCTATGCGAAAATGTAGCTTAAGCCCCATAAATAACACATATTGTTGAGAAATCTGATTAAAAATGGCCAATTATGGTCATTTTTCTAGCCACTGATTAATATGTAAGTCTCTAAATTTTCAGCTTTGGAGCCTGTCTTTCATTTCTCCTCCTAGCACCTACCACAGTGCTTTGTACACAGTGAAGACTTAACATATGCTTATTAACTAACACACCAAATGGCCATCCAAAGGCTTCTGGTCCCTCACGGGCTTGAACTTCATTTGACAGTGTTAGAGGTCTATACCTGACTGCCAAGTTGCTAAACCTGTCAAACTTTCAGACTATCTTCAGCCATAAGACTATTAAATCAGATTCACAGTGGCATTTTAGCAAAATATCTCCCATTCTTAGTCATTAAATGTTCTGCTCATAAAACATGATTTACACCCACCTATCTTCAACTCTGATTTGTTGAAGAATTTTTTTAGAGAAGAAATTTCGTGACAAAAGCACACATTGCTTGCAATTAGGAGTGAGGATAAAATAAAGCAAAGTGTTTTGGTATAAACTAGAGCTCTAAAGCATTTAAAACCTGATTAAAAGCAGAACAGGTCTTAAATAGCTTTCAGCCATGAATTTTACATAGGAAAAGTCTTTCAGTTGTGCCTACAGGGTTTTTGATTGAAGGTAAAGACCAGGACACTGTATCAGACTATCAAGTATTTGATCTACTTGCTTGCATAAAAAAAGTAAGCTCTGAACAATGGATCAGATTACTTAAAAGCAAATTGATCTTGTCATTGAAATGAATAATTGGAAAGATTTATAAGTAGATCCAATTCAGGGAAAGTTTTCTGTCTTTTTCATATCTCAAAGTGCCTTGTATAGATAAAGTACAAGGAGAATATAGTCTCCTTGGGAACTACATTCTCCACAAGTATGTACTTCATAATGTCACCCCAGCATGGGCATTGGTTGCTTTGTAAAATATATATGGAGAGGAAGGGGAGGGATGGATTCTTGTGAGACCCATGTGCTTTGGTAAGATTCAACCAGGAAGCTAAAAGAGGAAAATGGGTGTGGATTCAGCAAGCTGCTCCATAGCTGTGTTTAATTCATCTCACAGACAACAGGAAGCTTTCCCTCTTCCACCCTGAGAGCCACAGGTGCAGGCATCTGCTGCCTAGAGAAAACTGAGTTGCAAGACAACACTGCTTCACAGATATCATGGTGAGATGTCACACTTTTCACACCCTAGGGCTCTTAAGTAGCATTTGGAATCAAATTTCTAACATTTTAACATTCCTTCAGTTATTGCAATGCCTTTCTATAGTGGTATAGGAAGTAATGAGCGAGTGGTCTTACAGTTCTCTGCCCCCCCCTTTTCTACTAGTTTACAGTATTCAGATATTAAACTGGAATGGGAACTGGAATGAAGAGAACTTGTAATTTACATTCCTTGAAGTTTGGGAGGTTGTAGTTAGGGGAATGAATGTTGAGTATTAACTGCTTGAATCTTATTTCTTATTATAGTCTTTCATTCTCTTTCTCTTTTCTTCCTTCCCTCCGTCCTTGTTCTTCTTCCACCTTCCCTTTCTTCTTTCCTTTCTTTCTCTTTCTTTCTTCCTCCCTCCCTTCCTCCCTCCCTCCCTTCCTTTCTTCCCTTTCTCCCTCCTCCCCCCTCTTTTCTCCTTTCCTCCCTCCCTCCCTCTTTTTTTTCCCCACACCAGTAATTACATCTGATATATTCCATCTTCTCATGCAGATTTGCAAATCACATAGTTATTCCACCTCCTACTCTCCTTACCTTCCTTCAAAGCTCAGCTAAAACAATAGCTCTGTCAGGAAGTTTGCTCTGAATCTACTAGCTAGTCAGGTCCTGATGCCTTTCAAATTATCTTATAAGTATTCATATGTATAAATATTGTATGATCCCTCTCCCTATACAGCACTTCCTTGAGGGGAAGGTATATAGTCTTCATTTCTTTTTAATCCCCAGTATCTAACATAATGCCTTATACAAAAGAGCTTAATAGATACTTGTTGAATGAATATCATTCCAACATGTGTCTCACAGAAGATTGAATGAGATTTGTGAAAATGTCATCTAATTACACTGTTGTTCAGTCATCTTTCAGTCATGTCCACTCTTTGTGACCCCATTTCCTTCACATTTTACAGATGAGAAACTGAGGCAAATGGGATTAAGTGACTTGTCCAGGGTCACCCAGCTAATAAGTATCTGAGGCCAGTTTTGAATTCACAAAGAAGAGTCTTCCTGACTCCAAGCCTGGCCCTCTATCCAGTGTACCACTTAGCTTTCAGATCTCCCAGTAGCTCAGAAAACGATCTATTACAATGTGTTACCTAGTGGTTATAACTGTTTTTTTTTTATATTGCTGTTTCTCATTGATTGACTACTTGCATATTGATGAACAAATATATCTGTGCTATATATGAATGGATAAGAAATCAAGAATGAGTTGAGCTTTTTCTATAAACAGAGAAAAAACTCTTGCTGTGTATTCAGTAACACCATCCACTAAGGTCCTCTTCCAGTGCCTCATTGTGACATGGAGATGACCATCGATTCTCAAAGGCTAGGTAATGGCAGATACCACATTGCCAAGGCTTAGAGGATGGCCCATGTGATGGCCAGTTGATCTGTCATCTAAAGATTAACTTTGCCAGATTTGGAGAGGCTCATCTCATCAGATTGGGGGAAAATTGGTAAAATATCTTAAGCCACAGAAACCCAGGAAAGCCATCTACAAAAGCCAGTGAGTTTTGGTAATCTTGTCTACCAAAGGAATTACCCATATTGCCCAACTCACAGATTCTTGAACTATTCAGTTCCTGAAGTATTCCTTGAAATATTCATTTCCTAAAATTGAACAATAGCCTTTTCAAAGCTGAAAGTATATTTTGACACAGGTTCAAACTACGTATACCATGGGAGATCACCTGGACAATTCAATTTAACAAACATCTATGAAATTTGCAAAAAGATTTGCCCCAGTGAATTTCCAAAGTCAGATCTCAATTATGCACAGTAGCTGGGGACATGGCAAAAATGAATCTAGATTCTCTAATAAATTGTCTCATTCAATCTGATGATCCACCTCTATCCCCTGGTAAATGTTTCATTGGATTGTTAATAAGAAGCAAAATTAATTGATGAGCATCAAAAGGGATACAGAGGAATGATCATCAGCTCTGGGGTCAGAGGACATGGGTTCACATTTCATATCAGATGTACTTTGTGTGGCCTTGAGCAAGTCAACATGTGCTTGCCTTGCATTTTATCCCTGGCCAGGAGCACAGAGTAGTAAGTGTGTAGTAAGTGCTTAAAGAATGCTTAGTGACTAACAACTTGTCTGTGCCTTTGTTTCCACATAGCAAGGAGATTGGATTAAATAGCCTCTGGTGTCCCTTCCAACTTTAGATAACAAGAATGACAACAATAGGTAGAATGTATATAATGCTTTAAAGTTTGTAAAGCACTTCTCACAGGTTATCTCATTTGATCCTGACCAACACTGGGAGGTAGGTGCTGTTATTATCCTCACTTTACCGATAAGGAAACTTAGAGAGACAACGGTTCAGTGACTCGTCCAGGATCATACAGCTAATTATTTGAAGGACATTTATTATTTATTATTATTTATTATTAAGTGCTTACTATGTACTAAGCATTTCAGTAAACAGGAATTGGACTGAGGTAGAATTTGAACTCAGGTCTTTCAGACTGTACATTATTTATTATGCCACCTTGCCATGATACTATAAAACACCTCTTTAATTTTAACCAGAATGTGCACTTAAGTACCTATTCTGTGTTAGGTGCTATAGAAGGACAAAAGAAAAAAAAAGAGACAGAATTCTGCCCTCAAGAAACTTATATTCTACTGGAGAGATATAGTGAGTATACAGACAATAAATACTAAGGAATTTCAAGGGGGTGAGAGCACTAGTGATTGTGACGGGATGTGTTGGAGGTGGTACTTCTTGCTATCTCTGTTGTAAAATATAATTGTCTTTCTGACAAAGATTTCATACTTAGAGTTCCCTTTCCAATGCAGACTCATTTCATAAATCAAATAGTAGAACTATGTGTCATGAGGAAAATAGCACTGTTTTCACCTTGGGCCTATTGTTTGATTTCCTTTAGTTCTTGCTCCTTTGGGATCACTATGTCCATTATTGGAACATTTTTGGTCAGAAATTAAAAAAAAAAGTAACTATCACAATGGCAACAGCTTAACCAACCATGAGGATTGAGCTCATTAGGCTGTATCTGTATATCCCAAAGTAAGTGCAAGGCTGGTATAATTAGCCAGATAATTTAGACTTTAGATCACCTTCCATTGATCATCTTAAAACAAAATGTGTGGATTAGAAGTATAAATTATCAAAGTGACTGCATCAGTCCTCCACTTGTTAGACCCGTATACATCTAGTCAAGTCTATACTGTGCTTACTGCATGACTGGCACTGTGCTAAGAGCTGAAGAGACCAAGATAACAGCATAATCCCTACTTTGAAGGATCTGAATTCTAATGAGGGAAATAAACAAACTTGGCAGAGGCAAGATATACAAGATATACATAGAGTAAAAAGAAAGGATCCACTGAGGGGAAGGCACTAGTAACTAGGAGAATGAGAAAGACCTACAAGAGTAGGTAGGATTTGAGTTGAGTGTTAAAGGAAGCCAGGACAGCTAGCCGACAAAAGTAAGGAGGGAGAGTGTTCAAGGTGTGAGGGACAAACTGAAAAGTCACAGGGATGGGAGATAGAATGTGGTGTTCAAGGAACTGTAAGTCAGTATTTCTGGAATGTATGACACATGGAAGAAAATATAGCCTAAGAAGACTAGAAAAGCATATAGGGCCCAGATTAGGAAAAGCTTTAAATGGCATACAAAGGAGTTCATGTCAGCAGAAATTTTCTCCAAATACTAGATATGTGACTGTAGAGACTTGGATCCTGTTGTCACCAAAGTATAGATAAAAAAAAAAAATCATGCATCACTTTTATTGTACAAATTCCACCCCCTCTCACAGTGAATATTTTCCCATTTTCCTCTCTCCCATAGCCAAGAACTAATTACATATCCTATTTTGTGCTAAGTAACCTAGTTTGAATTTGAGTTTTATGTACTGTAACTTATATGGGAAAGGCACATTACAGATTTTCCCCATGAAACTTAAGAAAATTAAGAATGAATGGGGTATTAATTGCTAAAAAAAAAAAATGAGATTCTTAGTTTGCTAATTTTGTGAAAAAATATTCTAATTAAAATCATTTGTCACATCTGTGAAGATATACTGGACAAGTCAAAATAAATCCAAAAACCAAGTGGGAAAAAAGTCACAAATGGCCTATTGCCAGCTTGAGGATGATGTGGCCACTAGACTGTTTTGCATGTCACCAAATTTTTCTTTCTTCCATTTTTTGACATCGTATGCCCTGCTGTGGCATCTCTCAATAACTGCATCGTGACGCATCAAAGTCAATATTTCATTATACTGCTGCGACCTGACACACTGAAATGGAAAATACCACTGAACAGATGTCTTGGTGCAAAGGCATTTGGAAGAAGAGCTTGAAAAAGCTGTATTTTAAAATGATTACTTACAAAGTGCCAGTGGAGCACATCTTTGGAAAGAGTTTATTAATACTTGAGGTCTAAAAGGAGTGTGCCACTTCTTACAAAATTGGTAGTTTGCCTCCTTTTCTCTTTAACTCGGCAAGGCTTTTCTGAGTTGGAAGCACTTATTTAAACTGAAGATGTATAATAAATACTGTATTTCATTACAAATAAGTGTGGCAAGCCATTTGGTCTTAATGCAGGGTGGTATACTTAACTTACTAAGCTAAGAGCCTTCTAATAGATACCTTTTCTTAGTGCTGTACTACATAGGTTCTTGGTGGGGTTTTTTGTTTTGTTTTGTCTGATTTAAGCTGCCAAGTTTAGGAAGCTATGTAACTCTTGACCAGATACTCAATATAATCCATTGAACAAATGTGAATGGTGATGATGTTAACTTTGTTTTTTGTGGCTTTAAACTTCAGATCAGATAAGGCAACATGATGATCACCACATCATGCTCCAAAATAATGTGCATGTGTAGAGATCAATGGGAAATTGATCTGTTATTTCATTGGCATAGGGAACAAATGGATGAGGAAACCTCGGTTTCCTCTCATGATGTAAATCTGTATTTTCTTTTCCACTTGGTCTTAGAGAATTGTGCCGGACAGTGAGAGGCTGTGACTTACCCAGGGTCACAAGGCCTCTGTGTATCAATAGCGGGACTTGAACTGGGATTTTCCTGGCTTTGGGGCCAAGAAATTCAGAACAAAATTCCTAACAATTTAGAGTCTGCGGCAAGCTTTCCTCATAGTACAGGCCTTCAAGCAGAGACTAGATACATGTTTTGAGAATGTTATGGAGAGACTTGTTGGGTAGGTATAGATAGTACTCAATGACTTTGGAAGTACCTTCCAACTGGGGCACTTAGGACTTGGCGGTACATTGGATAGAGTGCAGGATTAAGAATTAGGAAGACCTAAGTTTTGATGTTACCTAAAACACTCCCTAACTGTGTGACCACTGGCAAATGACAACCCTTCTGTGCCTGGTTTCTTCATCTATTTTTGTGGATAATAGTAGTATCTATATCACAGGGTAGATATAAGGATCAAATGAGAAATGTGTTTGGCAAACCTTAAAGTGTTATATAAATGGTAACTATTATTTTTATTTCAACTAAGACATTTTATGAATATTATATTTTTAAAGTTGTGTCTTATGGGTACTTTTAGGTCATCAAGATTTGTTAGCCCAGTTGAAAAATTCTTATTTTCAAAATGCCTCGGTGTGAATAATCACCTGAAGTCACATCTGGGCTTTGAGGTTTAGCTCATGTGGGTGGCAGCTCATTCCACTTTAGGATATTTCTGATCATAAGGAAATTTCCCCTGACATCAAGCTTATATTTGCCTGTTTGAAAATTCCACCCCTTGCTCCTTGTTTCACTCTCCAAGGCCAAGCTGTACATGTTGAGTCTCTCTTTCATATGATGGGCCCTTTTTAGACTCATCAGTTGCTGAATACATCACTGTGATGCTCTCTAGGGTGAAGCAATAATCGTGACGGTGCCCTAACTTTCAAAGGGCCTTTGTGCTAACACTCATGAGAAAGTCATTTGGAATTCTTGTTCATTCTTCATAGGAAGGAAATATCCTCTTTTCGTCTATCCTCCACCATTCCCTCACTAAGGGTACAGTGAAATACTGGGCACTGCTACGTTCCTTGGTACAGCGTAGCCGGCTCTAGGTCAGAAGTGGGGAAATGATGTCAAGTCCAAGTGTGTGACCTTGCTTCCTTATTACAAAGCTGCAGCCAAGGGGATAATACCAATGACCTACATTTATGGGTTGCCACTATACAGTTTACAAAGTACTTTTCTCATATCTATCCTATGAAATAGCTGGAATAGGTTTTCAGATGTGAAACTGAGATTCAGTGAGCTTCTGTGACTGGTCTCTTGTCATCTACCCTCTCAGTATTCCAGGGTTACGCAACTCTCTTAAACTATCAGCTGCAAAAGAGGCAAAAACCTGCATTGGTAGAGAGAGTTTCCTCATCTAGGAGCTCCCTATACCAACAAAATCACAGTTCTAGTCCTTAGTGCTTTGTTTCCCTTTCTTTTTTAACTTATTGAATAAAATAAGCATTTTCATAACAGTATAAAAATAATAATAAGATAATTGCACATGAAACTTCAAATCTACTATGTATAACTTGCTATTCTTTTTAAATATACTACAGGTCATCATGTGAATTTCTCTCTTTTTTTTTCTTTACTTTTTTTTCTTCCCTTCCCTTCTCCCCCCACCCTGGAGATGGCTACCATTAGATACAAATAGGTGTGTATATATGTAAATTTTTCTATACATATTTCTTATTATCAGTTCCTTCTTTGTATGGATTTGAAGTATTCTGTATGACTCACTGTGTTTGCTACACAACCACAACTCTAAAGTTCCATCTCGCCCTCTTGGACGATGGCATCTTGGCTTTCTCCCCTATAAATATCTCAATCCTATTTCTTAGTCTAAGACTGAAGTTAGCAAGTTGTCATAGTTGGTCAGATCCATGATCCATGCAGTTGATTATTCTGTCACCAAGAGACCCCAAGGGATGTCTGTGGGAAGGCTGGCTTCACAGATTCACAAGGTCTTTGAGCTAAAAGACATTTGAGGAGATGCCCGAGTCCAACCTCCCACTCAACGAAGGAATACCGTTCTACTACATGCTCGGTTTCCCTGATAACAAGCTAAAGATGAGCTATTGCTAAACTTATGGATTGAGGTCATTTACCACTGTGCTTAAGCCTCATGATTGCATCCATAATTATCTCAAAAATTCAGTTACAAGGGCTGGTGAAAGTGTCATTTGACCACAGACTACCTTTTACTCCTGATTCCATTTTTGAAGAGTCTGTAGCATTGTGAATAAGGCAATCATCCAGAAAATTTTGGTTCTGAAACCTTATTCAGGAAAGTTAATGCTAAATTACATTGAACTAATTAGCTGAAAAATTGCTCAACTGTCCACTGCATCCTTCATAGACATGGTCTCAGCAGGAATAAAAATAGGGAAGATTTTCTTCTATGTTTTTCAATACTCTACCCATTCCAATGCAAACATCCTCAGCATTCAAAGAGAAGAAATTGCTAAAACACAAGTACAACCATGTCATCTCTTGCTTAATAAGCTCCAGTGGTTCCCTATTATCATTAGGATTAACTCTAAACTCCTTCATCATTTAAAGCTCTTCATAACCTTGAGTTGGTGTACCCTTTCTAGCTTTATTTTATGGTACTCTCCTTAACCTATAGTGAAGTCAAGTCCATTTAAAATGGCCTTGTTTTTCCTTATACACTGCATTGCATCTCCCTTTGTCATGCTTTTACCTGCTCTCCCTTGCCCGGAAGGCACTTCCTCCTTGATCCTACCTACTAGAGCTTCTTGGTGCCTTAAAATCTCAGCTCAAATATCACATTCTACCAGAGAGATGACCCTATTCCCTTATGCACAAAGGCTCTCTCTCCCTGAAATCACTTTGTATCTACTTTCTACATATCTGGCATATTAAAAGCCGTGTTGACTAGAGGATAGAGCCAGTCTGGAAGCCAGGATGAGCCATCTTCAAAGCATGCCTTTCATACACACTGGCTGGACAAGTCATTCGACCTCCCATTGCTCCTGGTAACTCAGACTACACGACTGGGAAACTGCAGCCCTGCATCAGTGGAGGGAGTCACCTGCAGTTCCCCATACTGGTCAGCTAATTATGGCCAATGGATCAAACCAGCCCACCACTTTCTTTTCTACAGCCCCTGAGCTGCGTATTTAAATATGGAAAGTATTCTTAGCTCATGGGCCATATATAAATAGGAGGTGAACAGGATATTGACTAACAGACTGTTGTTTGCCAATTTCCACCATAAACCAATGAAATCACAAGCCCAGTCTCTAGCCTTGTATTGTGAATCTACTTATATGTGCACATGATATCTGTAAGCTTCTGGAAAGCAACGAATGTTTCATTTTTTCTTTTCTATCCCCAGTTTTTAGCCCTTTGGGAGCACATTTGTTTTTGTTCAGTTGTTTCACTTGTGTCTGACTCTTTGTGACCCCATGTGGGGTTTTCTTGGCAAAGATACTACAGTGGTTTACCATTTCTTTCTCCAGTTTGCTTTTCAGATGAGGAAACTGACACAAACAGGGCACAGTGATTTGTCCAGGGTCACACAGCTTGTAAGTGTCTGAGGTCAAATCTGAATTAATGTCTTCTTGACCCCAGACCTGGGGCTCTGTATACTCTGCCACCTAGCTAACCCGTTTTAATAACTGCTTGCTTACTGACTGATTTATGTTTCCCTATGTTCAGTGTTATTTTTATTATGATTGATAAACATTTATGTACTAGGTACTTTGGATGCCTATAATTTCTATGGAATATACTTAATACATACTTTCTCAACTCATTATAAAGTGATAGCACAAAAAGAAACATTTTGCTTGCCCACAATTAAATTAGGATCAGTAATTTTGGTATGAAACTACCGATAAGTCATCTTTTATGCAGTAGCCTTTTTCATGGGGTATACAAACACATAGGTTAATGAGTTCATAAAACCATGCAAAGAACTCACCATCATTCCTCAGTATTAAAGGTGTAGGAGGTCCTAGCACTTTGTGGTTTGTGACTGTGTTGGTCACAACACAGGTATAATTCCCAACATCTGATTTTTCCACTTTGGCAATGTAGAGGTTTCCAGTCTCTTGAGAAACAAACCGTCTGTTATCCTGGTATGATGGGTATTCATTGAAGATCCAAGCATAGCTCAGTTCTGAAAATAAAGAGTATTATCATTACAAACATAACTCTTGGTACTGGAAACTCTCACTCACTGAGAAACAATCAAGATAGAATTCCAGGCTACTTTTTAAAAAGTAGATATTTAAATCAATCCACCATATAAAGTGCATAAAAAAGAATCAACATAGTAAATTATTTAAATAGCCCTCTAGTCTCCCAGACATGAAGCTATAACTAAGGTAGGTAATTGGTACTTTGATTAAGGGCACTGAATTTAGAGGATACTTATAGTATTTATAGTTCTTTAACAAACAGCATGGAAAAAGCAAAGCTTAGCAAAGTTAGTATGAATACTTTGTTAAAATTGGAAGGTATCATGTGGTAGGATGGGGTGGGCTATTACCCTAACCTACCTCTCCTCATCTTGAGTAATCTCCTCATCCATAGCCTGATGTTTGGTTCTCCTCCTACTCCTGTGACAGTTCCTTCTCAGTCTACTTTGCTGGTTCATTATCCACATTCCCTCTAACAGTGAGTACACTCCAGGGCTCTATCTTGGGTTTTTATATGTATGTATGTAAGTATATATACACATATGTATGTATGTATGTATACATATGTGTGTATATATATGTATGGTCTTTCTTGGTGGTCTCATCAGTTCCTATGAATTTAATTATCTATGTGCAGATGATCTCTAGACGCTCTCTCTCTCTCTCTCTCTCTCTCTCTCTCTCTCCCCCTCTCTCCCCCTCTCCCTCTCTCTCCCCTTCTCTCTCTCTCTCTCTCTCTCTCTCTCTCTTTCTCTCTCTCTCTCTCTCTCTCTCTCTCTCTCACCTATTCATTCTGTTGTGCTCCAGTCATGCAACTTCAAATGCCCACTGAACATTTTAAATAGAATGTCCAACAGGCACCTCAACTTATCTAATAAAGGATTCATTTTCTTTTCCCCAACTACCATCCATCCTTTCAATCACCAAGGTAAACTTTAGTGTCATCCCTCACCCCTCACTCTCATCTTACATCTGTTTCTACCTCCATAACATCTCTCCAACTTGTGTACTTCTCTTAACTCACTATGGTTGAGGTCTTGCTGGGTTTTAATTTTGTCAGCTATAAAATGAGGGGGGTGGGTTAAATGACTTCTAAGGATTTTTACAGCTCTTGATCTATGGTTCTGTGATCTTATAATCTCCCTGTCTGAACTTGGTGTCCCTCCTCCTCAACTGAAGTTTCTCTTCATTCAAATTCTGTGGTTTGTAGTACTTACCTGTGGGACCAAAAAAGCTAGTGATCACTCTGCCTTGGAGAGATAAAGGTAAATCTAACTTACTAAAGTAAGTAAACTTTCATAAATTCCTCATCTGCCTAGATATGGTTCCTGGTCTTGAGGAGTTTACAATCTTTTCAATTTATCATGGCCATTCACCATTTTGGTAAGGATCTTCAAGAACAAGTCAACTAACTCCCTTCCCTTTACACAAAAGGAAACTGAGGCTCAAAGTTTAAACTACTTTTCACAGGTCAAATAGCTGGGAATAAAATCCAGGTCTGCTAGCATCCTTCACACTTATATCAGGCAGTGTCCTTCATTCAAATATATCCTTGCTTGCTCTGAGTGAGTAGATATTTCTGTGCACTGCAAATTATCTATTCTCATGATCATTTTAAAACATAGTTTTTCATAAATATTTTTGAATGAAAATATTAAACTCTGATGGCAATTTTGTCACAATTGACCCAGTAATAGTTCTGCAAGGTCTACATGCCAAAGAGATTAAAGAAAAGGACCAAGATGTATAAGAACATTTATAGTAGCTCTTTTTGTGGTGGTAAAGAATTGGAAATTGAAGAGATGCCAATCATTTGGGGAATGATTGAACAAATTATGATATATGTTCGTGATGGAATATTTCCATGGTATATGAAATGAACAGAAGGAAGGTTTCAGAAAAACATGGAAAGACTTACATGAACTGATGCAAAGTGAAGTGATCAGAACCAGAATAACATTGGACACAATAATATTGATATTATTTAATGACCAACTATGAACGACAAATATTTTTAGCAATAGTGATTCAAGATGATGTCTGAAAGACTTATGATGAAAAATGCTATCCATCTTCAGAGAAAGTACTGATGGAATCTGAATGCAACTCAAACCATTCTTTTCTTAACTTAATTTTTCTTTTTTTTCCTTTTTGTTTTTGGCCTGCATTTTCTTTTGCAATGTGGCTAATATGAAAATATGTTTTGCATGGACTGTGCATGTATAATTTATGTCAAATTGCTTGCCTTCTCAGGGAGGGGGAAAGGAAGGGAAAGGGAGAATTTGGATCTCAAAATTTGAAATGAAACAAGTAATAAAAAATTGTTTTTCATGTAATTGGAAAAAAAATTAACTTTTAAAAATAAACAAATTCATGTCCTGTGAATCCATGATTAGTATACTTTCCACTACATATCCAACACAGGATCAGACCCTGGCTTAGTTGCTGGGTATGACCTGCCAAGACACATTATTGCCAATGCTAAAGAATCTCAAGTTCATAGAACTCTTGGCACATGTGTTAAACAAAAGCACATATCCACAGAAGTATTGTCATAGATTTAGGATAGTCAGGAAAAGTTACCAGTGAGGGGACTCTTCTCCCTCTTTCCCTTCTACACCAAATATGGGTCACCTAGACCCAGTCTAGGATAGAGAGGCAGGAAGTACCACCAGTGATGGCACCTAATAGGGAAGAGCTAGAACCCATCTACATTCCCCCTAAATCTTCCTGCCAATGCCTCCATTCTTTTTGCCCCTAGCTGAACTCCCTCCCCATGAACTCTATGGTTCTCCAGATCTTAGCATCTCCTTTATTATTGTTATATTGACATTATTAATTATTGTGATGATCAATATATTATTATATATGTAAGAGCTCTAGACACTGCCATCCATATTACCAGAGTATCTTAGAAGTTCTGACTCATGTCTTCATATATATGTATATATGTGTGTATATGTATACATAATATAGATATGAAATATGTGTATATGTATACATACCTACACACATATATGTATATACATACATACACACATATATGTATCTATACACACATATATGTATATAAATGTGATCTCCCCCAATTGGACAGTGAACTCCTTGAGAACACAGACTCATTTTTTCTATTTGTATCCACAGTGCTTGGCACATAATAGGAACTTAATTTTTTCATTCATTCATTTTGGTACAAAATGTGGGAGGGGGACTTCAAATGAAAAAAAGGCTAACACTATATATCCACAGCTATATAAAGAGGGATCAAGTGAGATCATATATGTATATGTGTGTATACACATACATACACAGAGCACTGTATTTCAGTTATTGTTATTTAATTCTTACTATTATTAACGAACAAAAGAACTGTTTATAGGGTCAAAGTAGACCACATAGGCAGGGATAGAAACTGGACCCATAATTTCACTGGAATAGGGAACTCCTGAGTAAGGAAGCTTCCTTTACTGATGTAGACCAGAATCTTCTCTGCCACTTATGGTCTAGAGTTACCTAGAGCAATGGTATCAAGCACATGTAGTATTGGATCTTTGCAGGTTGCATACTGATGTAGAAAACTACAATAACATTATCTATGTTAGGTTGTATTTCTATTTTGTTAATTTTCCCAAATGTATTTCAGTTCTTGGGAGCCTATGGGCAGACACCTCCAATGAAATGTGTTGGCAGTGGTCATGAAGCCAGTATATGTCTGAAACAGAACTTGACCCTTGATCTTGCTGGTTCTGAGTCAGATCTTTGACCATTGTGCTATATGGGGTCTCAGATGTATATTTAACATGTCTCCTAGGGGCCTCTAGGTGGTGCAGTGGATAGAGCACCAGTGCAAGAGTCAGGAGGACCTGAGTTCAAATCTCACCTTAGACACTTGACACTCACTAGCTGTGTGACCTTGGGCAAGTCACTTAACCCCAATTGCCTCATCCTGGGTCATCTCCAGTCATCCTGATGAATATATGGTCACTGGATTCAGATGGCTCTGGAGGAGAAGTGAGGCTAATGCCCTGCACAGCCCTCCCTCACTCAAAACAAAGTCAAGTGCAAGTCATGTCATCATTTCTCTGATGGCATGGTCTTCTTTGGCAACTAAGGACGAACACACACCAACCTGTCTCCTATTTCTGTAACATGGGAAAGTAGGAAGTATCACTGAAATCTCTTTTATCAGTTGAATTTACATACACTACTGGAGAATATGGCTAGATTCCTCTCCTACCCCTCCCCTTTAGAAAAGTGGTTGGGAGCCCTTGTGTTGTCTCTCCTTGAAGGAGATCTTGAAGGTGTTCATAACAGGGATCAGACTCACTAATTGTATCTGAGGGGAAACATATTCTCTTCTTCTGGCTTTCCCCCAACCCCCTGTCCTTTTTTTCTTTCCTTCTTTTCTTCCTCCCCCTTTTTCTCTATGAGGGGGATGAAAGCCCTAGATATACTCTTACTCTCATATTCTAACCAAGAGTTTCACCATACCCAACAAGAATAGTCCAGTAGCATCTTGAACTTGGGCTATGAACTTTAATGCTTTGTCTTGTCCTCACAGGGTATATTGCTTGCATATGGCTGCCTTCATTTCTATGCCCAATTTTACATCTGTGGGCATTTTCTCATTACCCTGGAGTCCTGCTATACATGTGTCTTCTCTGTCTATGTGCGGTAAAGGTAAGCTATTGTAAAAGCTAAACTACTTTAGCAGTTGACCAAATCGCTATTTTGATGACCTATGATTTGCATATTTGCCTCTAGACTTAAATTTCCTTCAAGTGATCAAGCTATAGATTTTATTCTAGATGCTTCATAAATGTATAGTCTTGTTTTCAAAGAAGATCCAATATGCACATAAGCTGTTGGGTGAAATCAGTCAAGATTCATTATTGTCAAAGCTAAAAGATACTAAATTTATGAGAATCTTGGAATGTCTGCAAAAGAAACACATGCCCACTCAAGTACTGGTAAATTTCTGGTGGAGGATGTTGGCATAGAAATGGAAAAGAAAGGAGTTCCACTAACACCAGGCAATGTGAAAAAAGAGAATTACAATGCCTGTTCCCTGAAGATATCAGGGAATCTTCTAAGAGTAAATCATGTGCCATAAAAGCACATTTTTGGAGGAGACTCTGGAATCTCAAAGGCAATGCCACTGAAACACAAATTCTGACAGATCCTATCAAGTGGAAAGGCTTCAAATTCAAGTTCACTGGCTGACTATATGTCTTATCACATCAGCATAGATATGACCAGGGAGGTTCTTCATCAGGCTGGCCCTAAGGTGCTTAACTTTTCAGTAATACTCAAAGATGATCTCCTGAATTATAAAATGATTACAATCTGTCCCATATCAATGAAGTTACAGATCCTTACAGTATAAAGGATACATCATGTAGAATTTAAAAAAATTAAAATTAGAGGCATAATTTAAAATCATTCTATCTTCTCCAAAAGGACAAGGTATCTCTCCCTTCACCCCTGCCCCTTGCTCAATGAATCAAATGCACATTCTCTCTACTCATCTGACAAACTGTCTCTTTCCTGCTTCCGGTGGCTACAAGGTGATTTGAGCTCTGTGGCAGAAGTTGATGGTCAAATGAATATGAGATATGGAGACAAAAGGCACCTGAAAAAAAGGCCTGGGTTTTCTTTCCAATGAGTTTGCCAAAAACAAGACAAAACAGCGTAGATTATTCCCCACACCAGAATAATTGAGATGTTAACAACCTAGCCAACCTTCTGACTTTCTCTCTCATGTTAAAGAAAAGAACCTGGGTTACATTTGAATGATTTCTTGATTGAACTGACCCAGGGCTCATGCGTCACATATATAATATAATTTCTAGTAGAAAAAAGAGGTGAATATATTCTAGGAATTGATTATCACCCTAGAAACTACCTAAAAAATTTAATGGAATTCACTTAGGAAATCTGAACCTCTTTGAGACTTCTATGCCTGATATCTCTGATATCTTTCTTTCACTAAGATTTTAAGGTATTTGAGCCCAGGGTCAGGGACTATATTACACTGTCAAGAACTATCAAAACAGAGATTAATTAATATTAGCTAATAATCATGAGGGAATCAACTGGGTTGGTAAAGAGCATCACTCATCATCATCATTAATTGACAGTTCAAGTGTGCTTTCTGTGTTTGCAAAGAGCTTTTCTCACCACAATCCTAGAATATATTTAGTTCAATCATTATGTCCATTTTGCAGAGAAAGAAACTAAGTTCTAAGAATACTTAAGTGAACTGCTCATGGTCAAAGACAGTAAACCATAGAAATGGGATCCAAATCCAGTTCTCCTGAATCCCAAAGTCAGCACTCCATCTTCTGTATCTAGAGCTGGAAATCATTTAGATCAGGGTTTTTAATTTAATTTTTGATTTCTAGAATAAAACAAGAATTTCTATAACATGATATAGTAAAAAAGATGATTGCACATGGAACTGCAAGTCTATTATGTACAACTTGCTATTTCTTTAAAATATGTAATAAAATTATCATGTAAATTTCTTTTTTTCCTTCCCTTCTCCACCCTAGAAATGGCTACTGTTAGACACAAATATGGATACAAATGTAAAATCATTCCATACATTCTTAAACTGGGATCTGTGAACTTCTTATAAAAAATACCACACTAACCATATTTCAGTGTAATTGGTTTCTTTTGTATTCTCTGTATTTATTTTATGCATTAAAAAGCAAGCCTCACCAGACTGCAAAGAAGTCCATGGCACAATACAAGTTAAGAATGTCTGCTGTAGACTACTGCTGTCCTTCAGGCCAAGAAAAGTGAAATGGTGAAACCTAGGGTCCCCAGGTAACAAGTTGCAAAGCAGGAAGTTGGGGGGGAGTAGAATTCTCTCCCCAAGTCTCTCCCCAAGTCTCCAAACTCCAGCATTAGTGTTCCTCCTTCGTTGGTATCATGAGGTTAAATTGATTCCTGCTTTCTAATGTTCTTTTGAAATGGGATTGGGTATTGCATTTTGCCAAAACCTTTTTCTGCATCTATTGCCATAATCAGATGATTTTATTGTTTTTGTTATTAATATTAAAAGTTTTTTTTAAACCTGAGCAAAGATATAATGCTTTGGAGCATTGGATTGCATGAAAAAAGTGCTATCAAATTCCTGCAAAGTTGAACGAAGAATCAAAGAATAAATTCTCTTGTGTTGAAACACAGAAATATATGTAATACTCTGTTTTATTTCCCGAGGGACTTCCATGCAATATTTATACTTATTCAAACTTGACAGATTTCTTTTGATAAGTTTTCACATACTAATTGCTCTAGAAAGAAGAGGCAGTGCTTGTCCCAGAGGCAATTTGTAACATCTGAGTAAACAGACACTTGAGCATGAGGATGAAATGGCTATTGGTGCTTCAGATGCCTGATTGGAAAAAAAAAGTGATGGTGGTGATGACAAGTTAGATGCCCACCAGGGCAGAGGGTCTTCTCAAAGCAAGTGATAGCTTCATACTTTATTTCTTTGAGAGTTAATGTTAAAATTCCTCTCTATATGGATTTCTTTTTCTATGTCCCGTATGGCTAAAAAGAATTTGATCATTTTAAAAGCAGAAATGTTAAGATCCTGATTTAGGGCACTGTTTGGTGAACACAGTCGCCCTGTGACCATTACCGTTTGACTGAAATTATATCCCCAAATATATCAAGTACATATTATGTGTCTAAGAGAAATATGGGCAAATAAGTGTCAGAGGTTGAGAATGCTGGAAAGGAGGAAAGCTGTGTGCTCCAGTCTGTGGAAGCATTGAGCTGTTTGTAGCTGTCAGTAATTCCCTAGGCTTACTTAAGGATCATAAAATCATGGATTTAGGGATTATTTAGGAACCATAGGATCATGGCATTAGAGATAGAAAGGACCTCAGGGACCATTCCTTTCATTTTACAGCAAAGGAAGCTGAGGCACAGAGTGATTAAGTGAGTTAAGTTAAGGCAGAGTATTAGAAAGAGAGATTTGTTTCCAAGTCTTCTGACTCCAGAACCAGTATTTCCTCCAGTATACTGTAGTGCCTCCTTAAGGTCATTATATCCAACCTCATTTTACAAATGAGTACATTGACACCCAGAAAAGTTAAGTCTATTGCTTGAGGTCATAAAGGCAATAAATGATAAAGCCAGGAGTCTAATCCAAGTCATTGACTTCACATCCAACTCTCTGTTCACTTCTCCATGCTGTCACCTAGACTGGCGTTGGTCATCTTGGAGTTTGGAAACTGGTCTGGTGGCAGTTGAGGAAAGAGAGTAAATGGAAAACTGATGCTGTTGTAGAGAGTGGGAGTGGATGGAGGAGCATTGGTATTGAATGTTTAGGTGCATGAAGTTTAAGTGGAGGGGGAGGAATAATTTAGGAAGAGTGAGTCAGCTGCACAGAGACAACGGTGATATCAAGGGGAACAAAATAGAAGAGGGCAGCTAGGAGGCATGATGGATAGAGCACTGGGTTGAGAATCAGGAAGACTCATCTTCAGTTCAAATTTGGCCTCAGGTACTTCCTAGCTGTGTAATTCTGGGCAAGTCACCTAACCCTGTTTGCCTCAGTTTCCTCATCTGTAAAATGAGCTAGAGAAACAAATAGCAATTCACTCCAGTATCTTTGCCAAGAAAACCCCAAATGGGGCCATGAAAAGTTGGACATGACTGAAATGAGCGAACAACACAATGACAAATCAGGAGAAGAGGATTGTTTATTTTTTCTTCATCATTTTCTTTTAAAAGATCCTTTGTTGAAGGGATGCTCTTCTGGGAAGGGGAAGGTCTTCATTCCTGACTCCTTGAACTTTGTCTACAATCTTTCCCTGCCCCGTCTCTACACTTTGCTTTTTCTGCTTCCTTTGATATGTTGGCTTCTCTCATTAGAATATATAAACTCCTTGAGAGCAGGGACTGTCTTCCTGTTTGTACTTAGCACAGCAGGGCAGCTTGGTGGCACAGTGAATAGCGTTCTGCACCTGGAGTCAGGAAGATTCATCTTCCTGAGTTTAAAACTGGTCACAGACACCAGCTCTGTGACCCCAGGCAGGTCATTTTTAACCCTGTTTGCCTCAGTTTCCTCATCTGTAAAATGAACTGGAGAGATGGCAAACCACTCTACTGTCTTTGCCGAGGTCATAAAGAATTGGATGGGACTGGATAACAACGATAACAACACAGTGCCTGGTGTACAGTAAGCATTTAAATGTTTGTTGCCTCGATAAAGGGAGATATTTAAAAGTGCAAAAACAAAATATATCATTAATACATATATATATACATACACACACATATATACATGTGTGTGTGTGCATGTGTATATATGTGTGTAAAAACAAAAGAGAGTAGAAGACTTGGACACAGTGTGTTCAAGAATGAGTACTAGAGTAACTAGGGCCTTGGCTGTGCCCAGCTCTGCATTAAGTCCTGCCCTGAAAGGAACTAGAGGAAGGGGACTGTTAAGGAAAGAGGACGAATGGAAACATTTCAGTTCCCACCCCAGCCATACAACAAATTTAAACCAGCACAGAAGCTGAAAAAGATTTCAGCTTTGTGCCACTTATCTGAATCAGGCATTTCCGGATCCTTCATAGGTTCTACAGGGAGGGGAAGGGATGGGGGACAAGAGAATTTAGAGCATAGGAAGTGAATAATGGGAGCGTGTCTGTGAGTTACATGCTCATGAGCATGATTTATATACCTGTGACAGCCACTTGCTCCCCCCACATCTTATTTATAATTCAGTGTGGGGTACATTATACTAAGCTATACCCTAATGAAACAGAATATGTGAGGTATGATGTCTGAAATATTTCCTTTACGGTTTGCCAAATTGTGATTCTAGGTATCACGACCACTACTAGTACTCCTAGTCTCTTGGACTGGCAGTTCACTCCTGTAATCCTTGCTCCTCTGGGGACGGTGGAGAGGGGGAAGGAAGGGGGAGGACTGAGGCTGGTGGGTCACTTGGGCTTGGGGGTTCTAAGCTTCAGTGAGCAAAAGTGAACTGATGTACACATTAAGTCCTGTGTCAAAGCATTGAGCCCCAAAGGGTATGGGGCACTGGATCCCTAAAGAGGGCAAGCCCATTACAGAAAAGGTCAAAACCCCTGTGACAATCAGCAGTAAAATCAGGTCCATGATTGGTAACCACACTTTCAGCCTGAGAAAGGTAGGAAGACCTAGTGTAAAACAACAACAAATGACATTTATGTCATAAATGACATTTATATTGGGTTTACAAAGCAGTCATTTGACCTTCTCATCAATCTTGTGAAGTAGTTGCTACTATTAACCTGCTTTTGTAGAAAAGGTAACAGGCTCAGAGAAGTCAGGCAACCTGTCACTTAGGAAAAGTCTGGCATGGCATTCAATACACCTGACTCCTGACTTTTGAACTCACTACAACATAGCTCTTCTTAGTATATTCAATGTGGAGCTCATAGAAGAACTAGACTGGTTATTTCACTGAGGTAAGGAGCTCCTGGGGGAAACTTCTTCTATCAATGTAGGTCAGCACATTCTCTGAAATATATAGATGTAGAGAGACATACCTAGAGCACTTTGACGTTAAATGACTTGCCCAGAATCTCAGAGCCACTATGTTTCACAAGTGAGTCTTGAACTCAAGTCTTTTCTGCTCTGAGGCCAGTTCTCTTTCTGCCTATCCCACACTGCCTCTCTTCTATACACCCATCAATTAAGAATTGGAAAGCCTCTTTGGAAGACATCTAGCCCAAACCCTTCACTTTTCAGATGAGAAAATTAAGAACTAGAGAGATTAAATGTCTTGCCTAAAATTATGCATTTCATAAGTAGAAGAGATAAGATCTGACCCCAGAAACCAGATTCATCACTCTTTTCACTATAGCTGGCTGGATCCTGCTTTTGGTTAGAAAAATAATTTTTATTGTACATATCACAATAGACTACTTACTTCCCAACTAGCAAACCACTAATTCTCTCTTCCTCTTTCTTCCTTGTATTCCCACTCCCACCATGTTTAGGAAGAGACGTTTGTTTTGTTTATTTGTTTTGGTTTTTTTTTTGTCCCAGAGCAATTGTTTGCATCTTGAATTTCACCAAAGATCTAGAATCCTGGGACAATGGATACCATTATGGCATGAAGCAGGCAGCCATTAAAAGTGTACTTGTCACCAAGTAACATAACTGCATTATTAAATGCAAATTATATAAAGTCCAAAATTACATCATTATAATATTATTTTCACTATATTAGTATAATATTGTGAGATCCCTGCACTTTATAATTAGCATTATAAAATGTTAACTTTTTCATACTTAAAGGCAAAACTATAACAACTTTGTATAAAGATAGCACATCAGATTTACATTCATATATATATATACAGACAGATTTTACTAACTAGTAGGAATATTATTATTGGATAACATTATTGAATATTATTATAATAAGTTATAAATGAAATGTAATTTGCCCCTCTCTTTTGGTTAATTTCCTTTATAAACATCCTCCAGTTTTCTAATAGAAGAAAAGTAGCACAGCACAACACGTAATTTTGGAATATTTTTATGTTGCTTCATATTGCCATTTTAAATTCAAGTTTGCTTTTTTGGCATCACTGGCTTGCTGACTACTAAAAAGGAAGAAAGGAGGGGTATACGAGGAAAAAGGAAGAACCCTGACGACAGGCTCAAGCTTTAGCTATGACATCTATTAGTTACCTATGTGATCTTGGGCACAAGTAAGTCATTTTATTTTTTTTTCTAATTTTCACTTAATAGTATTTTATTTCTTTCCAATTACATGTAAAATAGTTTTCAACATTCATTTTTATAAGATTTTGAGTTTCAAATTTTTCTCCTTCCCTCCTCAGTCCCCTCCAAGAGAGCAAGCAATCTGATATAGGTGGTTATACATCTATAATCATGTTAAACATATTTCTACATTAGTCATGTTATGAAAGAAGAATTAGAACAAAAGAGGAAAATCAAGAGAAAGAAACAAACAAAAAACACAAAAAAATAAAATAATATGCTTCAATTTGCATTCAGATTACATCGTTCTTTCTCTGGATGTGGATAATATTTTCCATCATGAGATTTTTGAAATAATCTTGGGTCAATGTTTTGCTGAGAAGAGTTAAATCAATCATAGTTGATCATTGCACAAAGTTGCTGTTACTGTGTACAATGTTCTCCTGGTTCTACTCACTTCACTCAGCATCAATTCATGTAAGTCTTTCCATGTTTTTCTGAAACTCTGCCTGTTCATCATTTCTTATTGCACATATACATTCACATACCACAACTTGTTGCCATTCCCCAATTGATGAGAATTCCCTCAATTTCCAATTCTTTGCCACCACAAAAAGAACTGCTAAAATATACTTGTACATATGGATCTTTTCCCCTTTTTTACAATCCCTTTAGGATACAGACCTAGTAATAGTATTGCTGGATCAAAGGGTATGCATAGTTTTATAGCTGTTCCAAATTGCTTTCTAGGATGGTTGGATTAGTTCACAATTCCATTGACAATGCATTAGTGTTCCAATTTTCCCATATCTTCTCCAAATTTATCATTTTCCTTTTCTGTCATATTGGACAATCTGATAGGTATGAAAAGGTACATCAAAATTATTTTTTAATGAGAACTTTTGTAATCAATAGTGATTTAGAACATTTTTTCCTATGGCTATAGATAGCTTTGATTTCTTCACCTGAAAACTGCCTGTTCGTATCCTTTGACCATTTATCAATTGGGGAATGAATGGCATTCTTATAAATTTAATTCAGTTCTCTCTATATTTGAGAAATGAGACATTTATCAGAAACGTTGGTGGAAAAAATTGTTTTCCTGCTTTCTGCTTCCCTTCTAATCTTGGTTACTTTCGTTTTGTTTGTGTAAGACCTTTATAATTTAATGTAACAAACATTCATAATGTTTTCTATTTCTTTTTTGATCATAAATTCCTCCCTTCTCCACAGATGTGAGAGGTAAACTATCACTTGTGTTCCTAATTTGCTTATGGTATCATCCTTTATGTCTAAATCATGTACCCATTTTGACCATATCTTGGTATATGGTGTGAGTTATTGGTCTATGCCTAGTTTATATCATTCTATTTTCCAGTCTCCCCAGTAGTTTCTGTCAAATAGTGAATTCTTATCCCAGGAGCTGGAATCTGTGCATTTATCAGATAGTAGATTACTATGGTCATTGATTACTGTGTCTTGTGTGCCAGATCTATTCCACTGATCCACCACTCTACTTCTTGGCCAGTATCAGATGATTGCTGCTTTAAAATATATTTTAGATCTGGTAATGGCTAGGCCAATGTCCATTGCGTTTTTAAAATTAAAACTCTTATTATTCTTAATTCAGATGAATTTCGTCATTTTTTTTTCTAGCACTATGAAATAATTTTTGGTAGTTTGATTGGTATGGCACTGAATAGCCTACCCATGAGCAATTGATATTTTTCTAGTAGTTTAGAACTGACTTTATTTGTGTTCATTTAGTTCCTGGGTTTGTCTTGGCAGGCAGACTCCCAAATATTCTATAATGTGTACGATCATTTTAAATGAAATTTCTCAATCTCTTGATGCTGGGATTTGTTGGTAATATGTTAGTGATTTATGTTTTATTTATTTTTTGTCCTGCAACTTTGCTAAAGTTGTTAATTATTTCAAATAGTTTTTTAGCTGATTCTTTAGGATTCCCTAAGTATATCATCATGTCATCGATAAAGAGTGAAAACTGCCTATTTTAATTCCTTCAGTTTCTTTTTCATCTCTTATGGTAAAAGGTAACATTTCTAGTACAATATTGAATAGTAGTGCTGATAATGGGCATTCTTGTTTGATCCTTGATCTTATTGGGAAAGCTTCAAGTTTATTCCCATTACATAAAATGCTTACTGATCATCTTGGATAGATACTACTTATCATTTTAAGGAAAACTCCATTTATTCCTAGGCTCTCTGGTATTTTTAATAGTAATGGGTGTTGTATCTTGTCAAAAAGCTTTTTCTGCATCTATGGAGATAATCATATGATTTCTGATGGTTTTGTTATTGATATGGTCAGTTACACTGATAGTTTTCCTAATATGGAATCAGCCCTGCAGTGGTTGTATAAATTCCACCTGGTCATAGTGTATTATACTCATGATAAATTGCTAAAATCTCTTTGCAGATATTTTATTTTGAAAATTGCATATTCATTAGGGAAATTGGTGTATAATTTTCTTTTTCACTTTAGGTATCATCATCTTATTTGTGTCATAAAAGGAATTTGGGAGGACTCCTTCTTTGCCTATTTTCCCCAAACAGTCTATATGGTATTGAAATTAATTGCTCTTTAAATGTTTGACAGAATTCACTTGTACATCCATCCGAGTCTGGAGATTTTTTCTTAGGGAGTTCATTGATGGAGTGTTCAATTTCTTTTTCAAAAATGGGATTATTTATATATTTTATTTCCTCTTCTGTTATTCTGCACAATTTATATTTCTGTAAATATTCATCCATTTCATTCAGATTGTCATATTTATTGTCATACAGTTGGGCAAAATAGCTATTAATTATTCTTTAATTTACTCTTCATTGGTGGTGAAGTCACCCTTTTCATTTTTGATACTGGTAATTTGGTTTCCTTCCATCTTTATAAAATTAAATTACCCAAAGTTTTATCTCTTTTTTTTTAATAAAACCAGTTCTTGGTTTTATTTATTAGTTCAATAGTTTTCTTACTTTCAATTTTATTAATATATCCTTTGATTTTTAAAATTTCTAATTTGGTATTTGAGGATTTTAAATTTGTTCTTTATACAACTTTTTTAAGTTGCATGTCAGAATAATTATTCTGCTCTTTCTCTATTTTATTCAGGTAAGCATTTAGGGATATAAAATTTCCCCTAAGAATTGCTTTGATTGCATCTCATAAATTTTGGTATGTTGTCTCATTATTATAATTCTCTTTGATGAATTTATTGATTGTTTCTATGATTTGTTGTTTGACTCATTCATTCTTTAGGATAGATTATTTAGTTTACAATTAATTTTTAACCTATCTTTCCATGGCCCTTTATTACATGTAATTTTTATTGCTTCATGATCTGAGAAGGATGCATTTAATATTTCTGCCTTTCTGAATGTGATTGTTAGGTTTCTATGACCTAATACATGGTAAATTGTTGTGTAGGTGCCATGTACCACTTAGATAAAGGGATATTCCCTTCCATTTCCATTCAATTTTCTCCAGAGGTGTGTTATACATATAGAACTTTTCTAAAATTCTATTCATCTCCTTAACTTATTTTTTTGTTTACTTTGTGGTTAGATTTATTTAGTTCCAAGAAAGGGAGATTGAGGTTCCTCACTAGCTGACTATTTCTCCTGGTATCTTACTTAACTTCTCCTCTAAAAATTTGGATACTATGCCACTTGGTGCATATATGTTTAGTATTGCTATTACTTCATCGTCTATGGTACCTTTAGCAAGATATAGTTTCCTTCCTTATCTCTTTTAATTAGGTCTATTTTTGTTTTTGCTTTGTTTGAAATCAGAATTACTACCTCTCCTTTTTTTTTCACTTCAGCTGAAGCATAATATATTCTGCTCCAGCCTTTTACCTTTACTCTGTGTGTATCTCTCTGCCTCAAGTGTGTTACTTGTAAACAACATATTGTAGAATTCTAGTTTTTAATCATTCTGCTATCCACTTCCATTTTATGGGAGAGTTCATCCCATTCACCTTCAAAGTTATGATTAGTAACTGTGTATTTCTTTCCATCCTATTTTCTCCCCTGTTCATACTTTTCTCTTTCCTTTCATCCTGTCCCTCCTCACCAGTGTTTTGTTTCTTACCACCACCTCCCTTAATCTGCCCTCCCTTTTGTTTTTTCTTTCCCCTTTCCCCTCCTACTTCCCTATAGGGAAAGATAAATTTCTATACCCAGCTGAGTGTGTATGTTATTCCCTGTCTGACCTAAATCCAATGAGAGTAAATTCCAAACAATATTCACCTCCTGCCTTCTTTCCCTTTACTGTAATAGGTCTTCTACACCTCATGAGTAATTTATTTTAACCTTTATTAGCTTCAGTTTCCCAATCAACTAAACTGTTTTTATACTGTTAACTTCAGAGAGTCTTTGTAAGAAACTTTCTTCCTAATCCTTAAAGTCCTATGTAAATATGATGTTATAATAACACTTGCTTTTATTCTCTCACTGTGATTTCTCATCCTTCCTTAATTTTTTGAATTTTGTAGCATGCCAATAAATTTTTTTAAAAATAAGTTTTATTGACTTATTTTTTACATCAATAAAATACCTCCCATTATTTCTTTCCCTTCTCCTCTTACCCCTACCACAGAGAATGGAAATGCACTTTAAGTTCAGTTATTTTGACGTATAAACTCATATCTATATTTGCTACATCTCTCTCTCTACTTAAATGAGAAAGAGGAAGAAACAGAGACAGAGCAAGAGACAGACAGAGACAGAGATACAGGAAGATGGAGGGAGAGAGGGAAGGAGAAAGAGAAAGATGGAGGGAGAAAGAAAATAGTTTTTCTATCAGACTAATTCTTCGCGTTTGGTGACCCAAATCTGCTAGTAAGCCTGGAGGCAAAGGACAATAATTAGGACCGGCAAGGCTTTGAAGGGCCAGTAGGAAATGGAAAGATGTCATTATCAAGTTTAACCATTCAGCAAACATTCATCAAGTGCAAGCTATTGGGGAGGTAAGAGACGAAACTAAAGCTTCTGTGTTGAAGTTGAAGTGTTTGCATTTTGCTTAGGTAGAGATTCTTAACCTGGGGTTTCACTTGATTGGGTGGGGGGAGAGGGAATTGTATCTTTGTTTGCACAAACCTATAACTGAAAATTAGTATTTCTTCACTTGTTAGTTTAAGCCATTAAAGGTTTAAATGCATTACGACTTCTGAGACATCCTGTACAAAGAACAAAGCAGTGTCAGAAAACTGTCAAAGGGCTCTATGATACAATAGAGATTTATGTCCCTGTTCTAGGAAGATACAATATACACAGAGGCACATACATACACAGCAAACACAAAGTAAATTCAAAATAGCTTTAGTATGCAGAGAGCACCATTTCCTGAGGGATTAGGAGAGAGGTAGCTCCTAAGCTAAGACTGGAAGGCTCCCATAGAGCCACAATTTCATCAGAACATTCAGATGTAACCTCTGGGCTGGTATTGGTTAAGTGAAGAATGAGAAATTAACATGAGAGTTATGATGATGGGAGCATGAAAAGAGAACCACTGGTTGAGTAGAGAGAGAATCTGGTTGCATATGGACTAAGACTGGAGAGGGATTGAATGAGTCCTTGGTGAAAGTTATTACAGGAGGAGTGAGAGGGAAAAAAAATTAATGATGCTTTGCATTGAATTAGGAGAGAGACTCTATATGGAAGTAGGACAGCCAGCTTGAACCTAGTGCCACATCAGGAGAGAAAAATTCAGATTTATTTTTAAAAAAATAATAATATTTCTCTGATGGTATAGAATCAAAATGATGGAATCACAAAGTAAGGGTGGATAAGGCAACAGTTTTCACTACGTAATTACGCCTAAAATAAGAAGTTTTGACAAATTCAAAATAATATGTGATCCAAGGCAGGATAATGAGAAAGATCATATAGAACTGATATGAGGGTTTTTGTTGTAAACAGTCAAGGTGATGGGGCATCTAAGTGGTGCAGTGAGTAGAGCACCAGCCCTGGCGTTAGGAGGATTTGAGTTCGAAACTGGTCTCAGACATTTGACACATTAGCTGTGTAATGTTGGGTATGTCAACCCCAATTGCCCTGCCTTCTCCCCCCTCTAAAAAAAATAGTCAAAGTGGCTCTAGATTATTAAGTACTGCAGCTGCTGTATAGAAGGGTAACTTCAATGAGAAGTTAATTAAAGTAGGATAGAGAAATGCAGCAAGGTAGTGCACTAGATGGAGGGCTGGGCTCAGCTGGAGTCAGGAGGACATGAGTTCAAACTTGACCTTGGACACTTACTACTTGTGTGCTCCTAGACAAGTCACTTAACCTTCTTTGCCTCAACTTTCTCATCTGTAAAATGAACAGGAGAAGTAAAGGCAATCTATTCCATTATCTTTGCCAAGAAAACCCCAAATAAGTGTTTCCCACTCATGAAGAATCACACATCACTGAAATGACTCAAGAACAACAATGATGGAATTGTTCTTTGCTCCTTCACTAACCGCTCCAATTAATGTCAGATTAAAATTTAGCACACATGTCTTATAAATGTCTTTTTATGGGCAGCTTACATACTAACAAAACTCATCTTCAAATATCTAATTATAGGGCAGCTGAATGGCTCAGCAGATAGAACATCAGACCCAGTGTCAGAAAGACCTAAGCTCAAATCCAGCCTCAGATCCTTACTAGTTGTGTGGCCCAGGGTCAGTCCTTTAATCTCTGTTTGACTCAGTTTCTACACCTGCCAAATGCGGATAATAACAGCACTACCTCCTAAGGTTGTTGTGAGGATCAAATGTAACAGTCACTGAAAAGCACTTAGCAAGGTGCCCGATACATCTCACGTGTTATGTGTTAGCTCCTGTTATTAACATCTTATTCACACCTGTACAAACTAATGTAAAACCCTTCAGAGCTCCGAGTTTCAAAATGCTCATACAAGATATGGCGATGATATTTTTCTCAATTCTGATCTTTTTGAGGAAAAGCTTCCCCTTATGTAGCAAAGGAATTCTAGAACGGAAATTCTTTTGATGACATTGACGTCATCTTTGTTCTTGATGCCAGCTGATCCTAGAGTGTGCACCTAAGCAAGGCTCCCCAGGAACCGACAACATTTTTTCCCAACTGCTGCTGGATGATGGCAAATTCAATAACCAGTAGTTGAGTATTCTAAACTGCTGTTGTCAAACAATTAACTCCATGGCCAAAGGACTTACTAAACATTTGGTGGTTTCAAAAAACCCAAAGCCCTTTGTAGCAGCCTAATGATGGAACTCAGTACTCATAAGTGATTACACCGGATATACACCAACATCTCACACTGTTAAAATGGGTGAATGGTTTAGATATTAAAGGGAATACCACAAGCAAATTAGAAGAGCAAGTAATAGTCTATTGTCAAATCTATAGGGAAGGGAAGGGAAGGGAAGGGAAGGATTCATGACCAAAGAAGAGATAGAGAACATTATGAAATGTAAAATAGATAATTTTGATAATGGTAAAATAAAAAGTTTTTGTACAAACAAAAGCAATGCAACCAAAATTAAAAGGAAAGGAGGCGGAGCCAAGATGGCATAGTAGAAAGACGCACATACACATAGCTCCGAACCCACAACCCATAGAACAACTACAAAGAAGTAACTCACAGCGAATTCTGCACCCAGAGGCCACAGAACATTGGAGCGAGGGAGATTTCTGTTCCGGAGAGACCTGCAAACCTCTCGTAAAAGGTCCTTCGTGCTGCGGACTGGGCGCCGGGACTGGGAGCTGAGTGGAGCCCTGCCGTGGCTGCGGCACCGAGAGGAACAGATCCGAGTGGGCTTCAGGGACGGGATCTCCAGCGGCCGCACAAGTACCTCCACCCACAGGTGACGGGGGTCTGTGAGAGAGTCCCTTTGGCGGGTCGAGGGGGGAGTGGGGTGCCCCCATGGCTCGGGCCCCCTCGGGAGACAGAAGCTGAGGGGCAGCGGCAGACCAGGGCTCTCCAAGCAGGCAGGAGCCTGGATCCATTGTTGAAGGTCTGTGCATAAACTCCCTGAGGGAACTGAGCCTGAGAGGCAGCCCTGCCCTCACCTGAGCATCTGAATTTAATCTCACACTGAATAGCAGCCCTGCCCCCGCCCAAAGCCCTGAGGCTGGAAGCAGCATTTGAATCTCAGACCCCAAACACTGGCTGGGAGGATCAGGAGGTGAGGTGGGTGTGAGGAAAATATTCAGAGGTCAAGTCACTGGCTGGGAAAATGCCCAGAAAAGGGAAAAGAAATAAGACTATAGAAGGTTACTTTCTTGGTGAACAGGCATTTCCTCCCTTCCTTTCTGATGAGGAAGAACAATGCTTACCATCAGGCAAAGACACAGAAATCAAGGCTTCTGTGTCTCAGCCCACTCAATGGGCTCAGGCCATGGAAGAGCTCAAAAAGAATTTTGAAAATCAAGTTAGAGAGGTGGAGGAAAAGCTGGGAAGAGAAATGAGAGACATGAAGTCAAAGCATGAACAGCAAATCAGCTCCCTGCTAAAGGAGACCCAAAAAAATGTTGAAGAAAATAACACCTTGAAAACTAGCCTAACTCAATTGGCAAAAGAGGTTCAAAAAGCCAATGAGGAGAAAAATGCTTTCAAAAGCAGAATTAGCCAAATGGAAAAGGAGATTCAAAAGCTCACTGAAGAAAATAGTTCTTTCAAAATTAGAATGGCACAGATGGAGGCTAAGGACTGTATGAGAAAGCAAGAAATCACAGAACAAAGCCAGAGGAATGGAAAAATGGAAGATAATGTGAAATATCTCATTGGAAAAACAACTGACCTGGAAAATAGATCCAGGAGAGACAATTTAAAAATTATGGGACTACCTGAAAGCCATGATCAAAAGAAGAGCCTAGACATCATCTTTCATGAAATTATCAATGAAAACTGCCCTGAGATTCTAGAACCAGAGGGCAAAATAAATATTCAAGGAATCCACAGAACACCGCATGAAAGAGATCCAAAAAGAGAAACTCCTAGGAACATTGTGGCCAAATTCCAGAACTCCCAGGTGAAAGAGAAAATATTGCAAGCAGCTAGAAAGAAACAATTCAAGTATTGTGGAAATACAATCAGGATAACACAAGATCTAGCAGCTTCTACATTAAGGGATCGAAGGGCATGGAATAGGATATTCCAGAAGTCAAAGGAACTAGGACTAAAACCAAGAATCACCTACCCAGCAAAACTGAGTATAATACTTCAGGGGAAAAATTGGTCTTTCAATGAAATAGAGGATTTTCAAGCATTCTTGATGAAAAGACCAGAGCTGAAAAGAAAATTTGACTTTCAAACACAAGAATGAAGAGAACCATGAAAAGGTGAACAGCAAAGAGAAGTCATAAGGGACTTACTAAAGTTGAACTGTTTACATTCCTACATGGAAAGACAATATTTGTAACTCTTGAAACATTTCAGTATCTGGGTACTGGGTGGGATTACACACACACACATGCACACACGCACACACACATAGAGACAGAGTGCACAGAGTGAATTGAAGAGGATGGGATCATATCTTAAAAAAAATGAAATCAAGCAGTGAGAGAGAAAGATATTGGGAGGAGAAAGGGAGAATTGAATGGGGCAAATTATCTCTCATAAAAGAGGCAAGCAAAAGACTCATTAGTGGAGGGATAAAGAGGGGAGGTGAGAGAAAAACATGAAGTCCACTCTCATCACATTCCACTAAAGGAAAGAATAAAATGCCTACTCATTTTGGTATGAAAACCTATCTTACAACACAGGAAAGTGGAGGATAAGGGGATAAGCAGAGTGGGGGGGGATGATAGAAGGGAGGGTATGGGGAGGAGAGTGCAATTTGAGGTCAACACTCGTGGGGAGGGATAGGATCAAAAGAGAATAGAAGTAATGGGGGACAGGATAGGATGGAGGGAAATATAGTTAGTCCTATACAACACAACTATTATGGAAGTCATTTGCAAAACTACACAGATTTGGCCTATATTGAATTGCTTGCCTTCCAAAGGGAAGGGGTGGAGAGGGAGGGAGCTAAAGAAGTGGGAACTCAAAGTGTTAGGATCAACTGTAATGTTCTTACCACTAGGAAATAAGAAATACAGGTAAAGGGGTATAGAAAGCTATCTGGCCCTACAGGACAAAAGAGAAGACAGAGACAAGGGCAGAGAGGGATGATAGAAGAGAGAGCAGATTGGTCAGAGGGGCAATTAGAATGCTTGGCGTTTGGGGGGGGAGGGGAGAAAAGGGGAGAAAATTTGTAACCCAAAATTTTGTGAAAATGAATGTTAAAAGCTAAATAAAAAAAAAAATGTCAAAATTAAAAGGAAAGCAGAAAGCATTACAATAAGTGTTTCTGATAAAGACCTTACTTCTCAAATATATAAAGAATTGAGTCAAATTTAAGAATACAAACCATTCTTCAATTGATAAATGGTCAAAGGATACAGTTTTCAGATGAAGAAATCAAAGCTATCTCTAGGCATATGATGAAATGCTCCAAATCACTTTTGATTAAATAATTATAAATTAAAACAGCTCTGAGGTATCACCTCACATCTGTCAGATTGAATAATATGTCAAAAAAAGGAAAATGATAAATGTTGGAGAGGATGTGGGAAAATCGGGACAGTATTGCACTGTTGGTAGAGTTGTGAACCAATCCAACCATTTTGGAAATCAGTTTAGAACTCTGCCCAAAGGACAACCAAACCATGCATACCCTTTAATTCAACAATACCACTAGGTTTCAAAGAGATCATGAAAAGGGGAAAAGGACCCACATGTACAAAAATATTTATAGCCATCCTTTTCATGGTGGCAAAACCCAGAAAATCCTGGAAAGACTTGTATGAACTGATGCATAGTGAAATGAACAGAGTCAGGAAAATACTGTACACAATAGTAGCAACATTGTGTGATGATAAGCTATGAATGATTCAGCTCTTCTCAGCAACACGAAGATCAAAGACAAGTACAAAGGACTCACGAAGGAAAATGCTATCCACATTCAAAGAAGAACTGATGGACTCTGAATACAAATCAAAGCATATTTTTTCACTTACATTATTTTTTTGTGATTTTTTTTTCCTCTTTTGGTCTTTTTCTTCTTTCACAACTGTGACTAACATGGAAATATATTTTACATGATGGTGTATGTATAATTTACATCAGATTGTTTGCTTTCTTTGGGAGGTGGGGAGTAATGGAGAAAATTTTGGAACCCCAAATCTTGTAAAAATTAGTGCTAAAAATTGCCTTGATATATAATTGGGAAGAATAAAATACTATTAAAAATAAATCTGATCACTCTCATCAGTATATTCTACCCTATTGCCAGTACCCTCTAACATCATAGTGTAGGATATTCAAAGTCATCCTTGAAGGTAGGTGGACCTGATTTCAAACACTGCTTTTGACAAATGCTGGCTCTGTGACCCTGGACAGATTCTTTAACTTCTTAGGGAACTCTCTAAGACTGAGAATACAAGAAAATACGTTGACTTGAACTGGTTTGAAAAATTTCCTAACTGGGGAGTTCGCTGTACTAATGAAATTACAAGTCTGGTTCCTACCCTTATCCAAAAATTCCAAGAGGCCTCAAGAGAAAATCAAATCAGTGGGCAGTCGGAATCCAATATGATAATTATTGAATTCTATTTATATTTATTCCTATCAGCCATGAAATTTTTTTACCCAATTCCATCTATACACTGTGAATAGGGAGTCTAATGCACTTTCTCCATGTTATAGCAAAATGGAGTCACATCCCTATGTATGTAGAAAATAATTCCACACAGTTGATATAGTTATTATCTCCAAGATAATCTATAGTGAGAGGAAGCATATCACAGAGGAAGAATCACTGGATTGAGAGTCAGAAGACTTGGATCACAATCCCAGGTCTGGTACTAGTCATGTGACCAAGAGCAAATCACTGGAACCCTATGAATCTGTTTCCTCATTGGTAAAATGGGAATAATAAAAATTCTATGATTATGTCAATAGGTGTTTTTTGACTGACCGACTGACATTACCGTCTTAGATGAGCTTTTGGGAGAAAAATGATTTGTGGATTCCAAAGAGTAATAAGAATATGAGTTAGAATTCACAAATTATAAAGTACTATTAAAAAAGGGATTCTAATATGGTAGTTTAAACTTTAAAGAACATCTAATGCTGAATCCTTTATCTTAAAATACACACACACATATACATGCACATGTGCACATACACACACATACTCCTAGTATTCGAAATCCTTCTTATGTCTCCTTGTTGATTTCATTGAGTTTACAAAATGATAGGGAAGGAGTGACAGATTTTTCAGAGTAAGGTAGAGAACCAATCCCTGGATTTGGAGTTAGAGTATAATGTTTTGAATATAATGGTTTGAATCCCTTTCTTCCGGTCACTCTCTCTTAGTTACTTAATCTCAGTGGGCCACAATTTCCTCCTATGTAAAGTGAGGAGGTTGGAGTAGATGACCTCAAAATTTGTGATTCATATTAATGTGATTCCATTAATTCTTTATCTAATGTCTTAAGCATTTCAAAGAGAGGGAAAGGAAACACCCAGAAAAAAAAAAAAACATGTAGAGAGAAAGAGTTCATTAAGGGCAACTACTACTTAATATCAACTAAAACTCGAGATATGGGCCAACAAAATGATTCTAGCAATTTACAATGAGTAACCAGATATCATTAAAACTGAAGTAAATGGAGACAACTGGAAACAAAAATGTCTCTCGCATAAAGCAATTAGGTTTATACTCCTTTCTTCCTCACAGGAATCCTATAAAATAGGTAGAACAGGTATTATCATCATTTTATTGATAAACAAAACTGAAATCACAGAGAGGTGTAGTAGAAATATTGTCAGGCTGATCAGATTAATGGATTCTAGATCTAATAGATTAAAAATCAGTTGTATCTAAATAGAAGGTTGCCTCACAGGTTCTCCTTGAAGGAGAAAGTGAAATGTATTTCCCTAAATAATACCATTTACAAATTTGTGACTGAATGGTAAGGAAAAACCAATTATGTTATTTATAGTTATTTACACCTTTAAATTACTTAAGACAGAGATGGAAACAAATGAACAAGATTTGAAACAAGCTAACAAACTCTCTTGCCAAGTCACTAATGTCCAATTTTTCCACTAGATTCTTCAACTGTTCTGTTCTCTTCTATAAACCTGATTTACAAAATATTCAAATATTTGACTTTAAAATGTCCAGGGTATCTTGACCCTTTCTAAATCTCAGCAAGGAAAGCCTACTCTTTATTCCAGCCAGAGGCTGTTCATCCTTTCTCACCTCACTTAACCCTCAGGTGAAGCAAGGATAAAGTATCTGACATTGAGGGTTATTAAACTAGAATTTGGGCTCCCCAAATAGCCTGTGAAACCTCTGTCCCTGCAGACTGCTGAAAGCAGTAGAGAAACAGCTGTCTGTAACAGTTAACTTTAATCCTTCCTGAAGATGGAGGTTGACTACATATGATCTGCTAATGCCCTTTTCGGTCTTAAAACCTGACCCTTTTCCAATTCTAGTCTGTGGCTTGTAGTTTGACACTCTGGTAATACCATTTTCTCCCCAAGTCCCTTGGTTTTGGCCGTTATTTTAAAGTGCTGATTGACTAATTATCTGTATTCCAATATCATCTGGCAACTTCTCTCCATAGAACAATTTAATAATAAAAAAAAGCCATTACCTTTGCACAAGGCACTGTCCTAGGTGCTAAAGGTAAAATAAGACTAAAAATCATAAAATAGCCTTTGCCAGCTAAGAGATTCCTTTCTCATGGGGGGATTCAATATAAATAAATACATGTAAATGTAAATTATATTAAAATAATGCATAATATTTGGGAAAAAAAGGTTAGAGCACTAATACAGGCAGTGATCAGGAATGTACCAGGTGTACCATATGTATTGGGTGACACAGCTAATATATGCTTTGAAAGAAGCCAGGACTTCTAAGAGGTAGATGTGGGGAGAATAGGGAAGGGGCTTAGAGATGAAACTATATTGCCACTTTCAATACATCCAGCTGTATTTATACTATCTGCTTTATAAAGTTCTTTTAAAATAAGCATTTTGTATATCTTAAAGCATTTCATATGTTATTTTAACAAAAAATAATTGTTAACTGAATCTATTATTTCTTTAGCATATAGCTCCTGACACATAATGTATACATCCTATTTGCAGTATAATATAAATTATAGTATATAGCATTTATACTTATAAATATACCTATATATGTGTAGACAACACATTCATGTCTCTGTATATATTACGTGTGGGTATATATGTGTATATGTATATGTATATGTATATATATATATGTTTATCTATCTAAAAAATCACTCCCAAACAAATCCACACATACACACCTACAAACAAAAGTCAATTTTAATGAAGATTTCAGGAGAATAACAGAAATTTGTCCATATTTGCACGGATTTTAGTGACCATCTTGTCCTACTCCTAACAGAAGAATCATTCCCCTCCACCACATAATATATGACAGACAGACATCCAGACTTTGCTTGATGGCCTCAAATGAGGGGGAACTTACTACCTCTCAAGGCAGACCGTTCCACTTTTAGATAGCTCTACTTGTTAGGGAGGTTTTTCTGAATTTAACAAGCTTAAATTTTCTTCTTTGCAATATTCACCCATAACTCTAAGTTTTGACCTTTGGGACCAGGTAAAATTAGTTGAATTCCTCTTCTCTGACAGCCCTTCAAATAGCTGATGACAGCTCTCAGCTCACAGCATTTCACTGTTTATAAAATATCATTTTGAATATCATTTCCAGGTTTTTTTTTGTTCTTAAAAAAACTTTCTGAAAGAGTTTGTGTCTAATGATAATCACTGTCCAAGGACTATTTCTATATTACATTAAACAGGGATGATTAAAACATGTCAGTGTTGCATATTAATCATTGGTTATCTCCAGAGGTTTTCTACTAGCCAAATGCAACAAAGAGAGCAACCAAACTCCATCATTCTAATAATGAAAATAATGATGAATCCCATTCATATCTCTCCTGTGAGGGAGGTAGTAGAAAAGATCTTAGTGATAAGTAAATGGATGTTTTCATTCAATCCTTTATGGACAATAAAGTCTCTTCACACATATCACATTTGATCTTCCCAATAACTCCTGTGAGGTTAGTGTTATAGACATTCCTATGAGAAAATGTAAGGTCAGAGACATAAGGAAACTTCAAAAATTCACACAGCCCCATGGAGTTGGGACTAGAACCCAAATCTCCTCACTTTTGGTGGGTATGAAAAAGTTATGGAAAATTACACAGTTCCTGGTACATAGTGGTTACTTAATATATTTTTGATGGATTACGACTGAATGTTTCCAGTACCACCAATCTTTTCTGACTAATTTTTGTGGAAGTAAAAGGTCTTCTTCCTTTAGAGAAAGAAAACAATGGAAAACCGCTTTTGTTTCCTGAATGTTAGTCAAAAGTGAATTTTACCTATATCTTGATTTCTAGCTCTTTTCCCCTGTCACTCTAAATTGGCTAAATGTTTGACAGATGTTTAATAATTGACCCAGCTTATCTTTTTCACTCAGGCTCCCTTCCTACTCAATTGCCAGCAATTCCAGTTGCTATAGCAACTGTAAACATTAATGATTATTCCAACGGGCCAAGCTGATTTCAACAAGTTCTTAAGTTAAAAGTTCCCCCAGGGGGAAAAATCCATCCATCTATGGCAGGATGGAAAATATTATATGATTGAAATTCCCTAGTTATTGCATTTATTACAGCTAAATACACAAACCTATTTCTATAGCTCTTCATAGGTAATGATTTTTTTCTTCCCTAACAAAAAGGAGGATGAGTTGTAGGAAATGGAAAAATCTCTGTTTTCTTGAAGGGAAAGGAGAACGGAGAATTAATCTGGATAAATTAAAAAATTGGAGAGAAACAAGAAACCTAAAGTCACAGGAAAGAGAACATTAAGGTCACAGCAGATTAGAGTCCTTCCTTCCCTACCTCATTTTCCCCTCCTTCTCTCCCTCCTTCCTTCCCTTTTTCCTTCTCCACAATTCAATTCTGCTTTGGTCTTTTTCCTGAGATCTGACAATTAGCTAGGGAAAGTTTAATAGGAAAGCAGATAAGTCAGATCTCTTTGTTCCTGTCAATGCCTAGTTCTTGACTGTTGCCTTCCTCCTTCGTTTCAAAATCCTGCCTCATGTTTCCAGATTGCTGAATCTTTTCCTTCCTTGTATACCTGTCTCTGGATTCCTGAATCAATAATTGATTCTGCTTTGCTCACTGATTTCTCCAGAGGGGATCTTTTAGGTACTGGAGATCTACAGTGACCAGGAAGTGACCTCTATGGTTAAATGTAAGAATGAGGATGGCTATAATTATTTTTTAAAGCAAATCAGCTAATTTCAGCTCAATACTAACTGCTGGAAATGTGCCCATTTTCAAACCATCACTTTCCCAGTTCCACACAGGAAAACTTTCTTCAAAAATATCCATCAATAAATCTAGATTGCTTTTTCTCATTTTTCTCTAGCAACCTGCCTGTCCTAGTTATTATATGTCAAGCCATTCACATTGATTTTTTCCTTGTTGAAATGATCAATATGGTCTCATCGTTAGTATTCCTCTGGCCATGGATAAGCATGGCATTAATGCTACTAGGCTAGAATTCCACCGTGCAGGATATGTATAGAGAATGAATAGCAGGAGCACACTCAAGCAGGGCACATAATACTAATACGGCTAACTCAAGACAAGATTGAAGGCAGCACAAAAGTACACCTTCCAGTAAGGTCACGTTCATCTGGGAAAGGACAGTTGGCTGCCCCAAAGAGGTATGATGATGGGGGAATCCACACTATTTTCCGACCCTGTGGGATCTTTTTCAGCTTTCACCATAAGCCTAGGGTCTTCATTACTTTCCAATCGCCAGTTCATCAATTTATTTGACTGCCACCCTGAATCATTTCAGTTGGTCTATTTTCAGATGAAGAAACAGGCTTCTTGAAAAATATGGCAGCCTGTCTAATGGGTGTGTGTGTGTGTGTGTGTGTGTGTGTGTGTGTGCCTTAGAGTGCCTTTCCTTCTGTCCCAGTCTGGCACATAGCAATAGGGATTAGACACTTAAGTATACATGACAGGACAGTATACCTGAGGGTGGGAAGCTCTTTTCTGAGAAAAGGCTTTGAAAAGGTTGTGTTGAACAGGAAGAAGAAAAAGTGAAAATTGGCTACAAATAGAAGTTAAAGTCACAGATCAAGGAGCAGACTATGTCAGTTCAGTTCCCTAAAGCTCTTGGATGCATTTTGCTTAACATATATGTGATTTAAATAGAACATACATATCACATACATGTGTATATATCTTTTCATTCATTTTTCAATTGCGTCTGACTCTTTGTGACTACATTTGGGGTTTTCTTGGCACAGACACTGGAGGGGTTTGCCATTGCCTTCTCCAGTTCATTTTGCAGATGACAAAACTGAGGAAAACAGGGCTGAGTGACTTGGCCAGGGTCACATAGCTATTAAATATTAGAGGCTGAATCTGAACTCAGGGAGATGAGTCTTCCTGACCCCAGGCCTGGCACTCTATCTACTGTGCCACCTAGCTGCCCGTGTGTATACTCACATATTTTAAACAAAAACAATATTACTAATACTCTACTGTTTCCATATAGATAGTATTAAATATATAATTACATATTTTATATATGTGTATACATATAGAAACATATTCATGTATCTATTTATTTATCTGTATCTCTGCTTGATTTGAACTCCATGAAACATGATGCTCCCATGCCAAGTACTCCCAGCTTTGCTTTACATGTTTTCCCCCATTAGATTGTTTTTTAAAATTTGTATCCACAGCATTTAGGATATTTCCTGGAACATGGTAGGTGCTTTAATATTAATTGAATTAAATGTATCTATATCTCTATATAAATGTGTGTGTATGTATATGTAATACATACATTATATGTGTTATGTGATGTATGCATATATATATATACACACACACATACACACACACATAAAACTGGCATTTATATAACTCTTTGAGGTTTGCAAAGTGCTTTATAAATATTATCTCAGGGAGGTTGGTGCTATTGTCCCCATTTTATAGATTAAAAACATCTGGCATACAGAAATTAAGTGATTTGCCCAAGTGTCAGAGCATAGGATTCAAACGCTAGTCTTTTTAATTACATGTCTGGTGCTGTCATCACTATTTCACTTTACTAGTTGTCTCTGTCTATCTGCCTCTGTATCTCTTGGTTACTATTGAAAGAAGAACATGATATTGATGATTGGAGCCTTCCTACAGCCCATCAGGTTCACAAATTGCTTAATGTTTGTTCACTTTGTCTCCTTGATGATGCTTGGGCCCTGAACACACTTAATCTCTCAGGTGATTGATTTAACTACTCTCTAAAAATCTTGCCAATCCCTGATGCAGGGAGATGATTTCCAACTTAGCCTGAATTTTACTAGCCTTGGATAATTGTATGTGACCTTGATTGACTTCAACAGAGAACGGGCAGCTCACGTGTCAGAAGGTTCAGTTTGACTATTAGAAAGTAAACACCGAATCTATCATTTAGGGCACTTGCATCCTACTTCCTGGATGAATGTAAAAAGAACTGGGATAAGAGAATCTCTAACAGAATGGTCAGAATAAGATAACTGATCAGAAGTACAACTTGAAGTTAGAAGAATATACAGTGGACATAGGAGATTGGGGTAGGAGGTGGCACATGCTTTATAAATAAAAAATAAATTCACATGTCTTTAGTGTCAATAAATTCTGTTCTCTATGACATGCAGAGGTACATTTTTGCACCAGCATGGCATAGTGAGTAGAGCGCTAGACTTCAAATGAGGAAGACTTCAATCTGAGTCTAGTTATATGAATTAATGGCAAATCATTTAATCTCTCAGTCTCAATTTGCTTACCTGTAAAATGGGGATAATAATAAAAATAAATAAAATGGGGATAATAATGATATCTAATTCATAGAACAGTTGTAAGTACAAAATGAGAATGTATATAATATATTTTTGTGTATATATAATTTTCTTTAATTGAAAATTCAAACATGTGACTGCTCTACTCAATCCCTGTGGCTTCTAGGATAAAATATAAACTGATATGTTTAACTTTTAAAGCCCATCACCACCTCCCCCCAAGGTATAGTTCAGCCCCATTGACACCTCTCTGTCTTCTGTACTCTGCACTCAAACCAAAATGTCTCTTTCTCTGTTCTTACATTCCATTTCCTGCCACCAAGCTTTTGCATTGGCCATACTTTATGCTTGGAATATACTCCTTTCTTACCTCCCCCTCATAGAGTCCTTCTCTTCCTAAGCTTAAGCAATATTTTCTGTAACAAGATCCCCCCTAATGTTAGTGCCTTTTTGCTTTCAAACTACATTTTTATGCTTTGTATACATTTGTTCTTATTCTGCTCAATTTGTGTTGCATATATTTATGTAGGCACTTGTAACTTCATTTATTTGACTGTGAACTCCTTTTGTGTAGTTATTATTTCATTCTTTGTACTGATATGCCCAATGCCTAGCACCATGCCTGGCATCTAGAATACATGATAAATATTTTTTGATTGAGAGAATCCTTGGTAAAACTTGAAGTCTTATATAGATGTCATCTATATAGTGTGATAAGCTACATCAGATATCATTAGGAAGGTTAGAACCTACTTACTAAAATACAGGGGGTATACCTTTTAAAGATAAAACTTTTAAGCATTGTTTAGAGCTCACCAATGAGTATGTGAATGCAGAATTTGAAAATAAAATATAGGGAAATAAAATAATTTTGAGCTTAGTATAATTCTTCAGCACACTTTTAAGGGTATAAATGATTACAAGGGCCCCATAAGAAAAACATTCCAAATAGAGCAAAGTTGTCTAATTATGCTCTGCCAATTTATATTTGTGATGGTCTGGGTAGATGCCATGTTGACTTTTTTGCTTCACATGAGAAGAAAACAACTCAACAGGTATATACAAATATTGTCAAAGGGTTTACATAGAATAAAAACCATGAAGTCTGGAACTACAAAGGACTTTGGAGAACTTGAAATCAACCCCCTTCATCTTTTAAAAGAGAAAAATGAGGTTCAATGATTTGTTTGAGGTCACATGGCTGGTTAGTGGCAGAGCCAGCTAGAACCCAGGTCTCTAGTCCCCCAGTCCAAGGCTCTTTCCACTCTAGTACAGTGATTCTCTGTCTGACTCCATGTGGCTGCTCTCCATGGCTGAGTCAGCCTTAAAATGTAAGAACAGGGAGCAGACTTAGTCAGCTGTGCCAATGAGATGGCAGGGGAAGGACTTTGATAAACTTAAGATCTTTCTGATGATGACAGTATATGTAGGTTTATCTTTCTCGAATGCCTCATGTTACTCCTCTGTCATAGTGCATCACATTCCATTTCCCTTGGAAGAGTCACCATCACCCACTTCCAATGCCTAGAATGCTGTCCTTCCTTAGCTGTTCCTTTCCATATAAATCTATTATCCTTTGGAGACTCTAGCTCCTTCAAGACTTAGTTCAATGTCTACTTCCAGCATCATTCCTTCCTCCCTTCCCAGTTCTTCATGCTCTCATTCGTTCCCAAAATTACTTCCTATCTATTTGGTATGTATTCCCTTCCTCCTTCCCCCAGTAGAACATAAGCGGCTTAAGGGTAAGGACTTTTTCTTTTATCTTTCTATGACCTAACATATTGGGTGCTTAATAAACATTTATTAATCTTGATTGAATTGAATTGGCAACATTGAACTTGAAGTAATTTTATCAAATGTAGTTCACCCATAGTTCCACTCAGTTCCTCTCTACTTACGTCCTTCTTTTCCCTGTTACCCTCTGCTATGTCATCAATGTGACATTTGAGGTTTAAGAAGACTTCTAAGCAGATAGCTCTTAATGCTGCAAAAGGACTTTGGGGTGACCCTCCTTTAAAGTCATTACAGCATGTGACCTCTACAGCTGAGATATCAAGCTGGCCAATAAAATGCCAGAGTAAGGCCAGAACCATATTAAAATGTTATTGGGAAATATGTAACTATTTTGTTAAATACAAAAGTATAATACACCGTAGATAATGCTAATATGTGGTTTTTGAAGTCAATATGAAATTGCTGGATTCCCTTTCTATTTGAGTCTGACCCCACTGCTCTACACTATGTTCAAGGATTGGTGATCTCCTCCATTTGGCCATTTCCTCTAAGGATACGTATCACAGGACATCCATGTACCTGCCTACTCTTCATGTCCTCCCACAAATTTACCATACTTATTCTACCTTCTTCCTGTTCTTTTGATACTACCCAGATGCCAGTGGGGCAACTTAGAAAACTACAGCAATGCAAAAAGAAAGAAAAGAGCTAATAGAGCATCACAGCACTTCCTGGATTGAACAAATTCTTCCCCTCAGGGCCTTACTGAACCACACTGGCCTGCCCACCTGAGCTCCTCACTTCTTTGGAAATTCTGACCCTTTCCCTCAGGGAGGAACTGATTCTCAATTAGTGAAGGGATAGGCCTACTTGAGTCTAAGGGTTAATGTCAGATAATTGTTTAATTTTATTATTCTACAGATAATATTTATATTTTAATAATGCTCCATTTCAAAGACTGGTGGGGATTTCAAGCCAAGTTACAGATAGGAGAAATCCCTGGAGCCGGGAAGTATTTCCTACCTTACAAATCACAAAAGTCTCACCCACCTAAAGTTAAGTTTGGCCCCATTGGGAGGAGGTAATTAGAACTAATTTGTCTGGTCATATAGAAAGTCTAATTGTTACTAATATGGCATAAGCTTATTATGTAGAAATGAAGATATACTAACACTTCAAAGAATAACTCACCAATTTAATCCTTTTTTTTTTTCCAGTTGGCTGTTTTTTGTTTAGTGATCAGGGCATTTCCTGTGAAGGGAAAAATACTTTACCTCTTTCTGTATATGCATGTTTACTGAGTGAAAAAAATAAGGCCCAGGTGCCGGTTTTTCAAATAATGAATTTCAACATGACCTAGCTAATCCTTTAATACCATGCTTTCATCAACTTTGATCAGAGTTTTAGTGTAGCTGGAAGAGATTAGATCCAGTCTTTAAAGGTAAGTATCCTATGAATAGGTTCCCTTGTGAAATGTATTCATATTGTGGTCCACAGCCAGGTGACTTTGCAGCACACCCTCCTCATGGCAGAGGAAAAGAGCTCTTTAACTGACCAAAACTAAATGTTGGCTATCACCAGTGCCTTCTCTTCCCTGGGGGCTATAGCCTCACCACCTGCCAGGGCAGTTAGACTTCAAGACTGGCTTGAAGGGAGAATCCAATGCCTGGACTCTGCCACACTTAACCAACCTAGACAGCCAGGTGGCACAACGGATCTCAGTTCAAATGAAGCCTCAGATGCTTATTACCTTGGGCAAGTCACTTAATTTCTAACTGCCTTGATTTCCACGTATGTCAAATGGGAATAATAGTAGCAGCTACCTCCCATTGTTGTTGGGAGGATTCAAAGTGAAGATATTTGTAAATTGCTTTACAAATCTTAGAGAGCTATATACACTCCATTTTTATTATATTATTATTTAACAAACATTAATTAAGTACCTATTTTGGACCAGACACTGGGCTAGCCACTGGGGATACAAAGAAAAAATGAAACAGACCCTGCCTTTGAGGATCTTACGTTCCAGTAGCAAAGTCAATGCAGCCAACCTCTGCTCAAGCCAAGCAATTCATAGCATTTTCCATAAGTTCAATTAGGGAATAATTGATAGTAGTAAGATCCAGTTATGGATCTGAGTCTCTCTTCCCGGACATCTCCAAGACAAGGTTCTTCTAGGCTGCCATCAAAGCCCTCTATCTCCACTAGACCCTTTGGCTTCTTATCCTAGACTAGATTTGGATAGGTGAGCTTTTACCTAATCCTAACTAGAAACAGGCCTCCACGCCCCTCCCTGCTGCCTCCCTAAGACTACCTGCTTCCAGCTCTCCTTTATTTGTGTCTCTTCTCATTAGAGTATTAGCTCGATGAAGGCAGGTATTGTATTGCATACTTGTATTGGTATTCCTAGTGCTTACTATTTGTATCCCCCAGGGTAGCTTCGCTACTCTGGCACATAGTAAACCTTTAATAAATGTTCTGTCAGAGATTCTCAGTTATGGATTTGTAGCTCCTGGTATCTCCAGTTGGTAAGGGGTATTTCCGCATTTTCTGATTCTTCATTTCCTTCACTCCACCCAAATCACATAACAAAACCAGGCTAGATCCCTTCCTAACAAAAAAAATTCCATGAAACCTCATTCTGGATAGATTTTGTGGGGTTATTGAAATTGATAGGTGCCTAATTCTCAGAGGAAAGAATACAGTCACAATATAAAATCATAAGTAAGGCTTACAACTCCAGAAAACAAAAACCTGGGAACTATTGGATTAGATTGTAAGGGAAAGAATCAGTTATCAGTAAGCCAAAATCAACAAGTGCCTAATTAGTAAGTATATTTCAAGATAATCTCCAGGAAGACATCTAGAAATTAATATCTTCTCTCCTTCTTTCAAGTTCTGGATCCATCATGAAGGCACAGAGCAAATCATTCCCCATCAATGAAGAGAATATTATGCAAAATAATTTGAGCCCTAGGTTACATTTTCATTATTATTCGGGACAGAATGTAGCAAAACAAAATCGAATATTACAGGATTTGGAGTTGGAAAGCATGGGTTGGAATCCTAGCTGAGACACTTGGAAGGCTTGTGACTGGAGGAAGGTCACTTAAGCCTCAGGGTCCTCCTCTGAAAACTACTTCATAAGGATGCAAGGAAAAACAATGTGAATTTGAAGACTATATTTGTGAGTAGTTCTTACTGTTACTAAAATGTATCAGTAGCATCACTTTCATGTTTACAGCACTAAGGATCAAGTCAATGGGCTGAGAGAGGAAACGAGCATTCACACTTTACCTTCAATTTGCCTGCACACTCGCTGTTGGCCCTGAATGTGGGCACGTGGACTGCAAATCACCCTGCTGAAGTAACCAGTGCATTTCAGCTCCATCTAGTTTCTTGTCAGTATGCCAAGCACTAAATGACCAACAAAGAGCTGGTCCCCTTCACCATTTAACGTGGAGATTTCTCAATCACTCACCTTTTACCTTGCCAGCCAACTATTTACCCTTTTGTTACGGCCAGCCGAGTGTAAAACTCATTGAAACTGTTACCAGCCCTTTGAATCATTAAATTTCCCCATCTTCTCTGTTCCCTGAACTTGTGATGTTGTTCATTTGTTTCAGTCACGTGCAACTCTTTGTGGTCCCATTTGGAGCATGTTTGGCAAAGATACTGCAGTGGTTTGCCATTTCCTTCTCTATAGGTTAAGTGGTTTACCCAAAGTCACACAGCTGGTAAGAATCTGAGGCCACATTTGAATTCAAATCATCCTGATCCCAGTGTCTGGCATTCTATCCACTGCATCACCTAGCTGTCCATCCCTGAGTCTGCAGCTACTTTCAGAGCAAAGTGACAAATAAACTTGCTGGAGAGTTTCTCAAAGGCAGTTTTGATTCACTTCAGAGAATTCTTTGTAACAATTAATTGGAAAATAGGTTCTGACAATGTATTAAGCTGTTATATCTTAAGACAATTCCTTTGCAGATGGTAAAAGAAACAGTGTTTTCAAAATAATTGGGCTTTATCTCTAAGGATTCTGCATGACAATTAGAAATATGTCTCTTAAATAAAAATTGAAGCTAAGTAGTTTTTTTTTCTTAATTTTCCCTTACCAGTTCTAGGCTGTCAGAGAGCTAATAAAAGAATCCCATTAGCATTGTATTCCTCATCCCTTCAATATTTTCTGAAACTTTATTTGAGAGATCAGTCTACCTGCTTTCGATTTCGTCAACCCCATATGAGTTACAGATGCCAGATGTCTTTGCTCTATCTGTCTGTCTTTTGACAGTCCTAGCAGCACATTAAGGCAAAGGCATGGGTGCTGAGGAGGAAGCTTAGGACTTACTGACTTACTGAGAAAAGGTCTATTATTGATGGGAAAAGTCATTGGGTAGTTAATGTATATGTGTCAGCCTTTCCTACTTTCATACTTCCCCCTTGGGAATTGGTGCTGACAGATGTGCTGAAGGCAGAAAGGACTATAACCAACCCGAGTAGTCAGTAGGAGATCATTAGTCTGCATGAAGACCCAGGCCTCCTTGGTGATTAAGAAGTAATAGTTTACAGGAGCAATGCATGAATTATATATGCCAAGGTCACCACCCCAAATTCTTCTCCGTTCTCTCTCCTCATCCAATTTTACAGGACATAGAGAAAAGCAAGGAAAGCCAGTGTAGTTAGTGGGTCTTACAAACCCCCAAACATAGATCATTCCTAGAATCTCCGCAAGAAAAAAAAAAACAGATGGTTTTTTCTAATTTTCTAATTAGAATTTAAAAAAAAAATTTCTTACTTTCAATGAAGTAGGAATAAAATAGCCAAGAAAGGGGTAACCAAAAGATTATAATTCTTTTCTGGGGGTATAATTTTTCAAAATACATATTTATTGATATATTCTACTTTTTTTGTCACTGACATTTCCCATTTAATTTCCCCCTTCCAACCCACAAAAATAAAAATGTAATTAGTAATACTAACCCAAAGTTGTAAATCAATATTATTTTGTATTTTTTCTCTCTAGAGTGGCAGAGTGGCAGCATGGTAGAGTGGGAGATGGCTATGGGGTTAGGTGATCAGAAGGAGTTAAGTCATATTCTATACCTGCCTCCCTCCTACTCTGTGAAAAAGGGGAGGTGGTATAGTAAATAGAATGCTGAATGCTTACTAGCTATGTGACCCTGGGCAAGTTACTTTAAAAAAATTTCATTTGCCTTAGTTTCTTTATCTGTAAAATGGGGATAACAACAGGATCTAAGTCCCAGAATTGCTAAGAGGATCAGTCGCATCAAGTATACATACACACACACACACACAGATTAAGGTTTACAAAACACACACACATATATACATACATATACGTACATACATACGCACACACACATTTACGTCATATGTTTGATATCTTTTATCCCATTCCTTTCCCTCTTTTTTGTTCAGACCTACAATTTCTTCAGAAAAGGGAAGTTTCTTTGTTGAGCTTATCTCCACAGCTGTTGACAAAGCTGATCTGTGTTGATGGCCTTAGAGTTTCCTCGGGTATTTGGACGTTAAGTGACTTAGCATAGTGCCTGGCACATAGTAGGTGTTTAATAAATGTTTGAGTGACTACCTTAACTGGTCTTTGCATCAGTGCATGTTCCTCATGACATGCCAGGTTTGAACCACTTTCTCTTTTGTACCTCTTGGAATCTCAATCTCTAGTTTACTTCAAGACTTGTCTCAAGTATTATCTTCCATATGAGGCCTTTCCTTAACCCCTTACTTGCCAGTATCCCCTCTCTGCCCTCCCCGATATTACCTTGCATCTGCTTTGTATGTGTTTGTATATCTCCAGATATGTGCATGTTGTCTCAAAACTTAAAAGTTCCTAAGGACAGGCAATCGCTCATTGTCCTTTTACAACCAGCATATAGCATGATGTCTGGCACATAATAGCTAGTATTTCATAAATACTTGTTGAGTGATTAATCAGGTGTAGATTTAGAGCTAGAGGATTTTTTCTAAAACTAGAGCTCATCTAGCACACTCCTCTGCCATTTCATAAATGAGGAAACTGAAGCCTGGAGGAGTTAAATGACTTCCCTAGGGTCATACTAGTAGTTAATGCCAAGCCAGAATTTGGATAGAGGTCCTCTCAGTTCAAATCCCACTTTCTTTTCTTTCTACAATTAGAGAAATAGAATTGACTACTAGGTGGGTCAGTGGCTGGAGTGCTCTGTCAAGAGTCAGAGAACCCTGAGTCAAATCTGCCCTCAGACATTTACTAGCTGTGTGACCCTAGGCAAGTCACTTAAACCTGTTTGCCTCAGTGCCTTCTTTATCTGTAAAATGAGCTGGAGAAGGAAATGGCAAACCACTCCATTATCTTTGCCAAGAAAACCCCAAATGGGGTCAGCAAGAGTTGAGCATGACTGAAATGACTGAACTACAACCAAGTTCAATTATCTGTGCTACTCGAGGGATATAATGATGCAGATAATTGCTAATTAGAGACTGCTAGATGGCATAGATGAGTACTGGGCCTGCAGTGAGAAAGATCTCAGTTTGAGGGTAACTAGCTCAGGGAGTCTGATCAAGTTCCTCATTTTCTCTCGGCCTCTGTTTCTTCATCTGTAAAATGAGGGGATTGGATATGGTCTCTAAGGACCCTCCCAGCTTTGAATATAGGGGTCCTACAAAAGTAATGAGTAGCTTTATACGTATTTATTCATTGGGCAGCAGAAAACATTAAATATTTATTGATGGGCTATTAAGTTTAAGGCTTTGCTCAGATAATAATGACACATTTGCATAGCAGTTTATACTTTCCAAACACTTTCCCAAAGGTTAGTTTATTTGATGTTTCCTAACAAATGCCTTTTCTCTGGCCTGGCAGCCCCTCCAACTGGACCATAATGAACAGATAATAAAGCAAAGCATTCGAGAGCTGCTTATTTTCCCTTATCTTGAATAACAATTAGAGAAGAAGGTAAACTATAAATAAAGTATGCTAATTTGTGTTTTCCTCCTTCTCTTTCTTCCTCATTCATTCAGTCAACATTTATTTATGCCCCCAATGCATTCAAGGCAACACGGTATGGATCTACACCCAATATTTTAATGTAAAAAAGTCATACAGAATCTATGTTTTAAGTAGCAAAAAATCCCCTAGTGATTGAATGGACACAAGCTGTTATCCATTTGAAAAACTGATAGACCAACCTTCTCCTAGGCTTACCTCAGTTAACCCAGAACTAGGGGATTTAACTCTGAATTGACTTTTCATTGTTTGTGGACTATCTGGAATGCAAGTACATAATGAGATAACTTATGTTAATTGAGTTTGGTTGTTAAAGGATTGCTGCTGGGTACAGGGGATTTTGCTGAGAACAAAGGGGTAGTCTGGGGAAGGGAACACATTTGGTATGGTTATTTGCTGCAGAATAAAAGAGGACATTTCTTTTTTCTTCAGATCACAGTTACTGAGCTAAGCCAGCTTCTGGACTGGTAACTTTCCCATCTTCCACCTATGATATTTCACAGGCTCCTTTTTGTTAATGCCAAACCTTGTATTTCCTCAGCTGAGATAAATGTGTTGATTTTTTCTGAAATATTAAACATGAAGAAGTAAAAATAGAAAGCAATGTCAATTTGAATTTAAAGTTCTTTAACCTGAGAATGAGCTGAACCTCTTAGCATAATGCAGCTTTCTTAACTAGGCTACACTGCCAATTGGGGAAAGGGAGTTTTGTGTTATGTCGTTTTTTTTCTTTTCTTTTTCTTCTTTTCCTCCAACTACAGAAAATCATAGACTGAAGAGCCTGACTGACTGAACACCCAATGCACCACTGAGCTCAGGGCTTAGTGCCCAGGCAGGCGACGCTATGTCCTTAAAGATGTCGAAGTATCCCTAGGTAGAAGCAAGACTGATTAGTGCCAATTCAAGCTCCTCCCCTCCCCATACCCATCCTATGGTCCTTTTTCTGTTCAGAGCAGAAAAGTAAATAATTTTGACTTGAATAGCAATTGTCATTTTCAGACTGGAAACACTCATAACCAGTTGAAAGGCCAATGGCCCCCTCTATCTACAGATTCTCAACTCATCTTCCCTGCCATCTCCCCAGTACATATAGAATTAAAATTTCTTTTCCCCTAAAGAATGTATGGCCCTGCTACTGTCACTGAAATTAGCAGCAGTAGCTTTGGGTTTGAACATGAAAACAAAGGAGGACTCACTTAAGTAAACTAAAGCAAAATCTATTCATGAAAACAGAGATTTGGGGAGAGGGGTAATCTGGGATTTAAAAAAAAAATATTCCAAAATGATTCTCATTTATTGGATTAGAAAAGTTGAAAAAAAAGGGAGGGGGTGACAGATATTGCAGGAGCTATGAGAAAACAGGTACATTAATATTCTATTGGTGGTGTGCTTCTGGAATGCAATTTGGAACAATTTGCCAAAGAAAATAAATTATTTGTACCATTCGACCCAGTAAGGCCACTACTAGATCTATTTATGCTCCAAAAAGAAAAAAAAGAAGAAAAGGTAAAACAAAACAATTGTATTAATTCATTTTATGTTTCAAAGAACTGGAGAACAACTAGGTGGCACAGTGGATAGAGTACTGGGTCGGAAGTTAGGAAAATGGTTTCCTCTTCGTGAGTTCAAATCTGGCTTCAGACACTTATTAGCTGGGTGACTCTGGGCAAGTGACTTAACCCTGTTTGACTCAGTTTCCTCCTCTGTAAAATGAACTGCAGAAGGAAATGGCAGTATCTTTACCAAGAAAACCAAAACAGGGTCATAAAGAGACAGACACAACTGAAACAGCTGATCAATAAAAAGAATTGGAAATTAAGAGAATAGCCATCAGTTGGGGAACGGCTGAGCAAACAATGGTATATCAATGTGATGAAATACTATTGTGCTATAAGAAATGGTGAAAGGGATGTTTTCAGAGAAACTTGTAAAGACTTGTATAAATGGCAGAGCAAATGAGCAGCATCTCAAGATGAACGTGCAATAACAATAGTATTTTATAAACAACCACCTTTGAAAGACTTGAGAACTCTGACCAACGCAAGGACCAGTTCTGATTCCAGAGGACTCTGGATGAAGATTGCTACATACCTTCTGACAGAGAGCTGACAGATTCCGAGTACAAATTCACCCCCTCACACACGCATATACATTTATGACTATACCTACATACTTATATACACGCATACCCTCCCATGTATGAATATATGACATTGCCATTTGAGAAATTTGCTTTGCTTCATTCTAAATGCTTATTTAACTTTGTTTTCACAGGAGGGAAGTGAATTAAAGAGAGAGAAGGTAGGTTCTCATTAATTCAAAAATATTAAATAAAATGTTAAAACAAAAGTTTGAACAAGTAATACTTCATTAACAAAAGCAGGAAGTAGAAGGAGAAGAAGAAAAGGAAGAAGAGGAGGATGAGAATTAAGAGGAGAAGGAAGAGGAGGGATAGGAGAAAAAGAACGAATTTACAAGTATATTTGCTTCATGGTTTATGGATGACATCTCACTGGATCCTTGCAATAGCTCCCTAAGATAGGTCATTAATGTGTTTTTCTTTCTTTGTGTTCCCAGCACTTAGTTCCATGCCCAGTACATAGGATACACTTCATAAGTGCTTGCTGTTTGACTGATTATTCCCATTTTACCAACAGGATGCTACATCTCTGAGAAGTTACCTGATATGCCCAGGGTCACACAGCTAAAATCAAATATTAAAATGAATTATGTATATTTAATGAAGCAGCATAATAGAACTAGGGCTATTCATGGGGATTTTGTGCTGATGAGATCTCAGAAACAGATTGGAGTGAAGAAGTAAAGAAAATATATCCAGACAGAAAAAGGCTCCAAGACCTGGACCAAGTTGTCATTGTCATCATCATCCCTGCTCACGTTGATAAAATGCCTTTAAACATAGCGAATGCTATCTTCATAGCAATCCCATTAAGTAGGCAGCACAAGTATTATCATTCCCCATTTCTTCTGTGAGGAACCTGAGCCTTCCAAGGGTTGTATGACATCCTTAGGTCACACAACTAGAATTTGGCAGAGCTGCTATTTGTAATATGAACCCAGGTTTTCTAATTCCTAGCCCAGTGTGGCTTACACCCATCCATGGTCTATGACAAAGGAGAAAAGCAAAGATTTAGCTCCTTCTCCTGATGATCTCTGGGCCTGCTGGCAAGGATATACTGTTTCAAATTCATGGGCATTATGGCTGAATGGAGACTTGGATGGAAAAATTAATGGAATACTTGTCTTGGTGCACAAAATACCCAGGTTCAAACCCTGGCTGTGATGTTTACAAGCTGTAGTAACCTAGGCAAGTCAAACTCCATGTGTGTCAAGTAGCTTATGTTTCTCTGTCCTTTAGTGCTTGAATCAATGGCAGATGTGATGCACTGGAATGATCATTGGCTTTAGATTCAGAAAACCAAGGTTCAAACCCCACCTTTTATGCTTACTATTTGTGTAACTGTGGGAAAGTCACTTCACCTCTGCATATCTGTTTCCTCACATATGTAACAGAGGGGATGGATTAAATGTCCTCTGTGATCTTCTCCAGCTTTATCCAATGAACACCCTAGGTCTTAGCCATCAGATCATAGAAAGACTTCATTCATATCTGTATTGGTGAGTGAAATTCTCATATTAGGAATGTTCTTCACCCACTCTCCTCTATGTGAATATTCACATAATGATCTGAGATGATTATAAGTTACCTGAATATGTCAAGGTTTAAAAACCTTTCTAGAATATGAAAACACAGAGTTTGACTCATAAAAATATTTTTATGTTGTGGAATTTAAGAATAAGGAAGTTAAAGTTATAACTGAAAATCCTCTTGCTTCCAATGGTCTAGTCATATAGGGAAGTTGTTTCTTTCATATGGTCTGCTATCATATGGGTCAATGCCAGGCCTAGAGGCCTGAGGGCTACCCGAGTCTTCTTACCTCACCTCTCGAGGTCTTCGGCTGGCCAAACCGGATGCTCGTATGAGAGAAAGGACGTTCCAGAGTCGAACAAGGGTTGAGCTTTATTTCAGGGTCTGGTTACAAGTGCAGGGGAATTCTTCCTTAGGAGGGAGAGAGAAAGATCTCCCAAGGAGGCAAAGATCTTACAATAAGAGATTGGAAGTAGAAGTATAAGTGGGGAGAGAGGGGGAGGGGAGAGAGGAGAGAGGAAAAGCGGAGCCTAGTGTCCTCACACGTGGCCCCTCTGCCCAAGAGAGCTTTCAGGCTTTCCTGATCCTACTTAAGCTCTCCAGCGGCATAGTTTGCATCTGAATACCGTGCTGTTAGGTAACAACAGGTGTGCTCCAATCCGGGACAGCCTCGAGGGCGGGGAGAGCTCTCTCCCATCACGTTTCTCACGGGAAGAGGCGGAAATACACGAGATAGCTCGGTTCACCTCTATTCCCAGTCGTTTCCTGGGGGGGCCTCGTGAGAACTCTAAGATTTAGAAGTTCCCACCTTTACCCGCCCGAGACTGTCCACATGGAATTGAGCTTCCATCCCTAGCAGGTCAAAGTGCCTAATTTAGTGGGGTGACTCTCTTGGGTTCAAAAAGGTATTTGCTTTGAAATTCTCTGCCAGTCCCAGATCCGATTTCTTTTAATAGACGACTTGCTCACATGTTTTCTCTCCTTTATTCTTTTTTTTTCTGGTAACCATGGGACCTCAGTTTGCATAATCCTTCACAGCTCAAACTTTAATCCCATTCACACCTGAAATTTTTACTAAACTCAATTGGAAATGTTCATACCTAAGGGATGATAGGTTGGGAATATGTTTATTACATTACCTGGGTGACACAGCTCACAGATGAAATAGGTAAGAGTATTTCTTTTATGTTTAATATATTGCAACTGAAATATTTTTCTAGGATTTGATTTCTTAGCTACTTTTTTTGGCAATAAGAAGCAACCACAAAAAGAATAAAATCTACTATTTGAAACAGCAGCCTTAAAAACAAAAACAAAATCTCCTCTCTCTTCAGTGGACCAGCCTGAGTTTGTCATGAAGAGATAAGACCTGCAAATGGAAGATCTGAATAATTTAGGTGGCAGCATCTCAGTGTCCACAGGGGTACCTGTTTCGATTTGGGGGACTCACAGATATGTTATGTATATGTTTTAAATTATTTCACACCATGAACACAGAAATTCTTTGGGTACTAGTGAATCATTCCGTCAGGAAGAATGGCTGTACATCCAGCTGGGGCTGTCATATGGATTTATAAATTCCTGGGGAGTGTTATTATAACATGACTTATTTCCAGGGGTTAAATTTGACAGTAGAGATTTCAGTAAAATGCTAACCTGTAACTAGCTGACATGAGAATGTCAGGGCATCCTTGAGCAAGGGAGAGGAATTGCTTTCTTTGCTGCTTTCGGCTCCCTGCTTGAAGTACCAGAGCAGCCCATCTGACCCAAGGCTGGCCAGTGTTTTCTAAGCACCTACTATGTGCCAGGCACTGTTCTAGGAGTGGGGGACAGTGAACAGTCTGCTTTCCTAAATCAAACATGTATTTATTTATTATCTACTCGGTGTTCAGGAGCTAATAATTCAGTGGAAAAGGCATCATCTGTGAAGCCAAGGCACCTGGTTCATATCCTACTTCTGATGCATACTTCCTACCCATATAGCACTGCCTTGTGGGCCTTAGTTTCCTCCTATGGAAAATGAAAGGGTTGAACTACATGACTTCTTAGGTCCTGCACAGGCTAAAAGAAACGATTCTGTGATTCTGTGTCAGTTCCTTAAGAGTGAGGCACTAGTTTCTTTCCTTCTTTCCTTCCTTCCTTCCTTCCTTCCTTCCTTCCTTCCTTCCTTCCTTCCTTCCTTCCTTCCTTCCTTCCTTCCTTCCTTCCTTTCCTTCCTTTCCTTCTTTCCTTCCTTCCTTCCTTTCCTTCTTTCTTTCTTTCCTCAGCACTCAACAAACTACTTCTGCCAATCTACAGAAAGCCTTTCCCAGTCCCTTTTTATTCTGGTATCCTCTCTTTTAAAATTCTTTCCTATTTATCTTGTTTGTAACTCCTTTGTTTGCTAGTTGTCTCCTCCATTGGATTGTGAGCTCCTTGAGGACAAGGACTATCTTTGGACTCCTTATGTAACTCTAGTACTTAGTACAGTCCTCAGAGCATAGTAGGTGCTTGTTAAGTGTTTGTTGACTGCTGGTATACAGTAGGAGCTTAATAAGTGCTTGTTGAGGCATTGCTGAGTGAGTAGGGAAGGAGCTAGGATATAACCTACAGATAAAATACATATTGTTTGTGAACTGACAGATCACAATTTCAAAAGGTAAAGAGCATTACAAATGACATGGTGGGGGAAGAGGGATCTGGTCCACAATTTGTGCTTTTAAGGAAAAGGACTGAAACAAGTGAAAATGAGGAGGGGATTTTTCCAGATATGAGGAAAGGCCTAGCAGTTGGAGATGGAATATTATGTCAGAAGCATTGTCATTTGACTGGAATGGAGAAGATAGGAAGAGGAATGATATGAAATAAGTAAAAAAAATGTGGAGACAAATAGGAGGTTATAGAAACATGGGGCTTTGGATGAAAACCCTATAAGACAAGAGCAGAGAATCTCTCTGTACAAACAAAAAATGCTTTTACATGATCTCACTGTAATTGGCACACTGAAACTATCCCATGTGTCCACACAATGCCAAAGTCATTGGTCAGCTTAGTCAATAAAAATCAGTCTGTTCAGTTCAATCTTCTGTTTAATAGCTTATTTGGCATATACCAATGAAGCAACCAGTTGGCTGCATTTTTCTGAAATCTTTGAACCAATTCTTTTCACATTCCACAGTCTCAATTGTATTTTTTCTGATACAGAAACTGGACAATTTCTCAGGCAAAATGTCATGAATCAATTCCTGTACTGTTTCAGCTTTCTAAATATACTCATAGATGTAGGGACTAGACCTGTGATTTCATTGGCATAGGGAACTCCTTGGGGAAGGAAACACCTTTACCAATGCAGACTGCCACCTTCTCTCTAATTTAAATATTATCCTAGTGTAGTCATACTTAAATAGAAAGAAGATGACTAAACCATATCCTTGCTGTACACTGTCTTAGAAAACCATATATCGACATTGTCTATTTTAATAAGAGATAATTATTTCATTGATAATATATGACATATCTATATATTAGATAATAATTATCATTATCTATTGCATTTTTAAAATTTTGTTAACTATATCCCACTTATATTTGAACCTGGTTGGAAGCATTCTGGAATGTGGCCTTCTAGGGCCACATAGGCATTATGCATCAGAAGTAGAGTTTGACCTGAGTTTTTTTTTCTTAATCCAAGGTCAGCTTTTTATCTATAACAACAATTCTGCCTCTCCCTAATTTTACAGATCGGGCAACGGAAGATTGGAGAGTGAATGAGCCTGGTTAGTTTAATACGGCTAGGATGTGTCAGAGGCAGGGAATGAATCCAAAACTTCCTTGCTTTGAGATCATTACGTCATATTTCATCTGAAGTGTGACGTTTCCACTTAATTTCGTAACCATTTATGAAGTGCTTACTATGTGTTTAACAAATACATGTATGTTCTCTCTGATTGTCCACTTTGTTTTCCTTCAATTGGTTCTTTTTAAATGGTTTTGGGCAGCATGTTCGTGCGTATTGTTCTGGAGTTGGGACTGTGAGAATCAGGAAGACCTAGGCTCAGGGATACCTAGTTACACTTACAGGCTTTGTGATCTTTGCAAATCACTTAACCTCTTTACCTCTCTGTAGGACTTAACTTCTAAGTTATAGACTGATTGGGATCTGCGTTGGTGGGAGTCCACAATGACTAAGCAGAAACTTCTTTTCTAAATGCTTAGCAACCAAATCCAAATCTAAAACACTCCTAAAATATGAAATACCCTCTAGAGAAAATCACAGTGGTCAATTTTCTCTTGGTCTCTTTGGGACTTTTAAGATCAGGTTGATACCTGATAATGGTGAACATCCTATTTGTACAGCTCCCAAAAAGCTTTCATTTCCAAATGTCCAGGACTGATCCAATATTTTATCACTCCATCACACTGCACCATTATGATGTTTAATACAATGTAACACCATGATGCATTGGCCAACCAAAATGCCAGTTCCTCTCTGAAAATGTATCCAAAAAACTACCCATTTCCTTCTCACCAAAACATGACAGATTCATATGCTATATTTCCAGAGGGTTTAAAAATAAGATTGGTTGCCCCATGACTCACAGTGAACATCCCCTGGGTTATTTAAATTGCTCTGTCAGATTCACGCCATTGGAAAACCTTTGTTAATCACTGGAACTGGTGCACTGGTACATCACTGGATTTCTTTTACTGGGAGGACAATGGCTTTTCCTGGATTCCTCACTTCCCAATGAACCCCCGTTACCCTGCACAAAATCTCCTTCCCCTGTGTTCCCAGCTTGGAGAATTCTAAAGGAAAAACCCTTGCATTCAGCTGAATTAAATCCTAGTCTGTGTTGATTGTCTAGATGCTGGATCAAATCTTATGCTCTAAAAAGCCTTCTCCTTTTCATTTGCCCGTCGTTTTGGCTGAGCAGTTTTGTAAGGATCCAACTTGAAAATATATTTTTAACTTAAAAAAATGTTTTCAAGAGACTCCAAAGAGTTTTACAAGTTTCTCTTCCCATATCCATCAGTATACTTATAAGCTACCTATCATTGGAGTCAACAGATAGCAGGAAAAAAGATTAGATCCTGGGAACCTTTCTTAACTGAGTAAATTCACATATTCCTGCTGGTGAACAACCCATGGAATTAGACCCCCAAATATAAAGAAGAAAAGATCAAATAAGAGCTGGTAGAAATGTATTTACTTTTATGCTAGCAGAAAAGTGATCACTTTTAGTTGCTATTAATTAAATTATTAAATATATTATATATATAAATATCTATAAATTAAATTATTAAATCACCTATTCCAGGTGAGCTAATTTGGGAGTTGCCATACTTTCAAAAGTGTGCAAATATTTCAGCCTGTGGATGGAATGATTACCGGAAGGAAATGGAGAAAGGAAGGTCAAAGTACTCCAAAGCTAACGCTGGAAAACTTACAAAAAAGAAAAAGAAATTCATTTGTTGTAAGTGGTTTGGGAAATCAAAGGGGCCAAATAGAAAAGATCTGGAATTAGTTTAGCAATAGGAAAGGCTTATTGCTTCTAGAAACTCATTTCCTACAAATACAAGCATTGGTGTGGCTTAAATAGATATGCAAAGATGAGATGAGTCATGAAGCTTCTGAGTAGTTTAAAACAGAATTTGCAAAAAAATATAAAGGAAAAGGAGATTGTCAATGGCATCAATGTGCATTCCAGATTAACTACTTAGAGACAGATGATAAGGATTCTGGGAAGATGGCAGAGTAGGTAAACAATAGTTGGGGCAGAAAAGTGGTCCTCCTGGGAAAACTGGAGAAGAGTTGAAGAAAAATTCCAGGATGGAGGTTTGGTCCCTGTGAAGTCTAAACACCTATAGGATAGTTCTAATGAAACAGCAAGAAGCAAGCTCTGGGCTATCTAGGTTTGCAGGTAGCCTCAGCCCCGTATAGAAATTTTCCCCTCCCAGACAGTGTGGGGAGTTGGAAGTCTGAGTGGGGGAAGATTGAGGGAACCTCTGCTGATAAGGGACCCCAGGTGCCTTGGTGCTGCTGAGATGCAATCCTAGGCAAGAAGGAACCAGAACACACCTGGTGAGTGCAGAAGCATTGGGGTGGGGATCTTGGTGGCTGTGGGTACTTGCAGGAGGGTGAAGTTCTTGGTTTCAGTTCCAAGCCAGAGGGGAGAACTGAAGGAGGATCTAAGGCCAGAGGCACCATCTTCCATGTCCTAGGACTAGAAGTGATTATAATAGCTGTTACAAATTTAAAAAAAAAAAATGAGCAGGCAAAGGAGAAAGAACACAAATATAGAAAGTTACTATGGGAATAGAGAAGACTGGGGTTCTTCTTCAGAAGAGGATATTGACACAAAAAAGCTCCTCCTACTCCAAAGAATAACATGAAATGATCACCTGCCCAAAAAGAATTCATAGAAGAACTTAAGACTTTAAAAATCAAATGAGAGAAGTTGAGGAAAATTTAAAAAAAAAATAAGAACAATCCAGGAAAAACAAGAATGTTATGAAAAGAAAGTCAACCCACTAGAAAGGGAGATTCAGAATCTTAAGGAAGAAAATGACTCCTTGAAAATTAGAATTGGGCCAGTAAAGTTTTAAGACACCAACAAATAAGAACTAAAAAATATAAAGAAAGAAAAATAGAATAGAATATGAAACATCTTATAAGAAAAACAACTGATCTGGAGAACAGATTAAGAAGAGAGAACATAAAAATAATCAAAGTATCTGAAAGTTATGATAAAAAAATCTTGATACAATTACGCAGGAAATAATTAAAGAAAATTGTCCTGAAGCATTAACACAAGAAGAGAAAGTAGAAATAGGAAAAAATCCACCAATCACTGCTTGAAGGAGACCCTACAGGGAATACCTATAGGAACATCATAGTCAAATTCTGAAACTGACAGCTCAAGAAAAAATATTATGAGAGACATGAAGAAAACAAGTGACATATGGTGGAGCCACAATTTGAATCAGCACAAGACTTAGCAGGGGTAACACTAAAAGACCCAAGTCTTGGAACACTTTATATCAAAGAGCAAAAGAACTGAGATTTTGGCTGAAACTAATATACCCAGCAAAGCTAAACACAATCCTGAATAAAAAAATTTAAAAAAAGGACACTCAAAGAATTGCTACACTTTCAGGATTTTGTTGCAAAAAAAAAACCTTAATAGAAAATTTGACATACAAGATTCAAGAGAAATATAAGATATACATCAAAGACTAATTACAAAGATTAATCAGTAAGGACAGACTATTTTTTATATGAGGAAATGTAAAAAAAATATATCAATGCTTTTTATTAGTAATTGGGTAATTCAAAAGAAAGATTGGGGTAGACCTGAGTGTTATGTGATTCTAAAAAGTAAAACTGTTTAGGAGCACCTAAAAAGAGTCATTATCTTATACAATTGAGGTGTAAGAGGAAGAACTAATACAGAGGAATCAGATGGGGAAGGAGGGCTGGTAGTTCTAGAACCCTACTCTCTTTGGGAATGGGTTAAAAAGGGAACAATACATATGCATGCATACATACATACATACACACAACATTACATATATATTATATATATATATAATGTTATGAAAGTTTTCTAAATTCAGAAAGAAATAAAAGGCAAAGGGGATAGGGAGGGGGAGAAGATAAGGGAGGGATTTTAAGAGGGAACCTTACATCAGATCTGGATTAGAGAGAGAATAATATATACATTTAGATGGGAATAAAAGTCTTCCAAATTTATAAAGCAACAAGAGGGTGAAAGAACAGAGTGAGGCTAGGGGGACTATAGAATGGGGTCTAGATTAATGGGAATGGGATAAAGAGGGAATATAATATACATTTGAAAGACTATAAAAGTCTTCTAAATTGAGATAGAAGCAAGAAGGTAAGGGGAAAGAGTGTGGAGGAGAGAGGATAAAGGAGGAATATTTGGAAGGGGGGAGGTTAAGAAATAGGAGGGCAAGGTAGTGGGTAGAAGTAAAACAGAGGAGTTGGGAGGGAAAGGAATAAGAGATATACACAAACCAAATACAGATCATAAATAGAATTTATTAGGAAAAAAACAGGGTAGCAATGATCGCAGACAAAGTTAAAGCGTAAATAGATTTAAACAAAAGGGAAAAATAGGGAAACTACACTATAGGTCAGCCATATTAATCTATATTGTTTTAGACTATTCAAAATAACTAGACAACACAAGTTGGAATACTGCTGTGGTGTAGGAAATGATGAGTTGGTGGACTTAGAAAAACATGAAAAGACTTCGACTTATGAAACATCC